>NC_051418.1:5197540-5197674 GCF_015228065.2 Penaeus monodon | reverse complement strand
CTCTTATTACCAGCAAATATTTCTGTCTACAGTTTTCCTTTTTATATTTCTCCTTTCTGTTCCTTTCCAGCTCCCTTTCTCGTTTTCTGCCTGCCTGTGCCTCTCCATATTGGTTCCTACCCTGCCCTTTAATA
>NC_051418.1:5197087-5197344 GCF_015228065.2 Penaeus monodon | reverse complement strand
GACACACGTATTGGAAACTCCGCCCGTAAATTGTCGCTCGGAAATCCTCTGTTTTCGTTTAACACTGCTTAACTCTGCGCGTTGGACTGCTGGTCTCGCGTAGGTGTGCTCTCCCGAACGGCGCTCACGCTTTTTCAATATCCGTTTGCGGCATATTATAGGTTCGTATACTGCTTTTATTTCAATGCTGTTTTTCATTTTGTGTATATTTTTTTTTTGCTTTTTACCTTTTATTGTTAAGTAAATTCACATAGCAT
>NC_051418.1:5196834-5196975 GCF_015228065.2 Penaeus monodon | reverse complement strand
GCTTTCGTTGGAAAATCTCTTTTTTATTGCTTAATTAGTTATGGCTTGGGCTGCCGTGGCACGGAGTCACGTCCCCTTTTCAGGGGGAGCCCGGGCTGGTTCTTACGGATTCCCACGTACCTTTGCTGATGACTTACTAGA
>NC_051418.1:5196242-5196396 GCF_015228065.2 Penaeus monodon | reverse complement strand
TGTTTTTGTTCATTAATCTCTTACCTTTCCTTGAATTCTGTTTTCAATATTATAAATAAAAATATCAAAAGGATAAGAATATCCCTGATTATGGCAAATATGAATAATATGAATAGTATATTGCACGTTATGAAGCGCAAAAAGGAAAGCATAT
>NC_051418.1:5195788-5195912 GCF_015228065.2 Penaeus monodon | reverse complement strand
CTCACGACGCTGGATCGGTTAATCAAGCAACACATCCCCTAATGGAGATAATCTGGATCCAGTGTAAACAACATCCCGCCTCCCGTCTGGCTAACAACCGTGGTCCTTCTGCCGAATATTAAGC
>NC_051418.1:5195580-5195678 GCF_015228065.2 Penaeus monodon | reverse complement strand
TATTATCAGTGGAGTCCATTAGCAGGTAAAGGGAAATTACTGATAAGAAGAGGAAATGTCGAGGGGTGTGGCAGAGGGTCGAACACTTCCCTCCGTTT
>NC_051418.1:5195092-5195275 GCF_015228065.2 Penaeus monodon | reverse complement strand
CCTCTTATCTGATTGTTGGCCTTTTGGGCGAGGCGAAAGGGGGGGGAGGGGGGAAGGGATGAATAGGGGTGTAATGAGTAATGGTGATGATCGTGATATAAGGAACGGCTCTGTAATAAGAGAGAAATATTGTTTGCAGGGAAAGAAAGGGGTGAGCAGGATTAATGGCGGTGATAGTACGTG
>NC_051418.1:5194088-5195059 GCF_015228065.2 Penaeus monodon | reverse complement strand
GAAAAGTGGAAGAAGGAATATATGATTGTCGAAGGAATTTCACTAATGATGGTGATGATTATATTAATGGCAATACTTGTAGTGATAATAGAAATTATAATAGTATCATATTGGTATAGTGATAAGACTATAAGAGGATGATGATAATAAGATTATTATGAATCTTATAATGATTATGATTATCATACTGACAAAATCTACAGCAAAATTACACCCTAATAATGACAATAAGAATGTATTCCCACAACCGCCGCCGATCGTCATCAGCAACAGTGCCAACCAGCACTCGCCCGGCGGGAGTACGAGCGCTTATAGTGCCAACCTCAACGGCTGTACGTGGCACTCGCAACACCAGTGCCAACGCCGCTACCACCGCTTTAAAAATCCCCCCCTCGCCACTTTGCTCCCCTCCCCTCCCTTCCCTCTACCCTCCCTTTCCCCTCCCTCTTCCTCCCCTCCCTCTTCCCTTCCCCTTCCTTTCACCTCTCTCCCTCTCCCCTTGCTTCTCTCGCACTTCCCTTCTTCCCCTTCCCCCTCTCCTACCCCCTTCCCTCTCCACCCCCTCCTCTCCCCCCTTTCCCCCCTCCCCCCTTGCAACGCGCTGACCTAATATCTGCAACAAGTTTTAATCTTGCATGCCACGGCTACCCTTGCACAAGGGGTTATAATACAACCGAAATTTCGCGGTATCTAATGTTCACATCCCTCTAATGCTCTTTAAAGGCGAGGCAAAAGATAAGATTTTCGCCCTTAAAGGTCCCTCGCGGGGCTAGGGTACTTAACACTGGAGGTTCTTCCATTGTCTAGATAGCATCCGGCGCGAATTTGTGGCCCGGATGTTAGTGCGCTTCTGGGCGGCGCCGTCCTGCTTGCGGGGGGGGGGGGGGAGACACTCTCAGGCACCCGCAGGCACAAACGGGGTACTTGCTGCATGTACACACACGCAAAACAATATAGATAGATAGATATGA
>NC_051418.1:5193111-5193938 GCF_015228065.2 Penaeus monodon | reverse complement strand
CTGCCTATCTCTCTATCTATCTATCTATATACATATTTACACAGTTTTTGTTTAATTGGTTATCCAAGGTGTGTGGTTATTTCCCTTGGTACAACCGGAGCACAATTATCCAAACACTTTTAAAAGGAGTCGGTTAAAATTCGCACTTCGGCATTGGCGTCGTCAGTACGTAAAATGCTGTTAAGAGTGGAAGCCTGCTCTGGCAATATATTACAAAATTAAATCTGACTAATTCTTGAGGCACCGAAACGATTACATGACTTGTTGTCAATTTGGTTTGCTTATATATTGAATGTTGATGCTATTAGCTCGTGATCTGCTGCTTATTTCGAGATCACGTATAGAGCTGGCATGATTAGTTCTCATGAGATCTATGAGCGTTGCAAATGTGGGAGATGTCCTGGTGTTTTCTTTTTGCGACTTAGGTCAAGTTCGTACTCTTAATTAGTTTGCAAAGTTAGTCGTCTGGGACCAAAAGATTATCATTGAAATCTCCTCTCATGACTTATTTCGTAAACAAATGCTCTCAAAACAGTAGGAAATATGGTTAAAAGTTGTAACCTGTGCGTGCTGCAGCAAACAATTATGAAGATTCCTTTCCTGTATATTAACCCATACATCCCCAACGCCCTAGACTTTGTCAATACACACTCCCCCCAGCGGCCAGAGTCATGTCGCTGAATGCCGGAACACGGGATTTTTACTCGAGAGTCGCTTGAACTTGAGACAAGCCACGTTTCACTAATACGCCCACGCAGCCGCCCAAACTGTTTAATGAGTTCTGAATCCCGATTCACGAGTTGCTGGCACCAACCTGTATGTCGGTG
>NC_051418.1:5191996-5192087 GCF_015228065.2 Penaeus monodon | reverse complement strand
GATGGGGAGACTGGTCAACCAGTTAGAGGCGCCGGTTTCGCGTGCCATACTCATTCTTCTTTTCATATCCTCAGTAATTATAGAGGTGCCC
>NC_051418.1:5189254-5191670 GCF_015228065.2 Penaeus monodon | reverse complement strand
CTTGTGTTTGATACCGAAGGTGAAGGCGGTATATGCCGAGTGCGGTTCCTTCTTTGCGATTTCTGCCAGCTCTATCACTTCCCTTCTCCATTCATCCACTTGCCTTGTTATGTATTCTTCCCTGGCTGCTGTTGTGCCAAGAACTGCCCCAAGGTGTTTTTCACCGCCGGCCTTTATAATCACGTTTGTTTCTCGGAAGGCGTCTCTGGCTTGTCCGAGATATTCCGGTTTACAATTAAAACCGATTTGGCGGCGTTCGGAGAATATCCTTGTGGAGGGCCATGTGTCTCAATGAGATTCCACCACTTCCTTAGGTTCTCAATTTTCCCTGCTCCGGTCAGGTCGTCGGCATAGGCAACTTGCTTTATATCTGTTGTTGTGTGGTCAATTATTGTTTGTAGCCTGAGGAGACCGATGGCGTACATCGCCATGGCAACTGGGTCACCTTGTGTTGTGCCCTCGGCTGAAGCTATCATCTCATAAGTATTTGTTCTATTGTCGACTATGTGGAGCTCTGCTGGATTGTTGTAGGTGTTCTTAATGTATTGTGCGAGGCTTGGGCATTTGACCTCTATATTGTGGATTGTTGCCTTCCGGTTGATGTTGTTGAAGGCATTTGTAGCATCCACCATGAGTACGGCCTGACAATCCGGCTCTTCATAGATGTTTCTCATGGCGTGGATTGCTGCCTCACACCCTGCCTGTTGACCTGCACACACCTGTAAATTTCCCACGGCTTGTCTAACGTCGTCTCCGACAACGTTCATGATTGCCTTGCCGATGATTCGTCGCAAGACTTCTCCAATGCCAATAGGGCGGCATCCGGGCTTCTTGTCGAGGGCAATTAAACGACAAGCTGTGAGGGCATCCAGGTTGTTGCAGTTTTCTGTTGCAAGTTTTCTAGCAAGAGATGCAATGGCTTTGCAAAGGTCATTTGCAGCTGACCCAAACTTGCTGCTGCTCAGGATGGTTTTCCATGCCTTTGCGTCGAGTTCCAGAAGGTCCAGCTGCACCATGTGTATGCAATGCATGTGTTCTTATCTTTTCGCCGGTAATTCGCTCAAAGATCTCCGGAGGTGGGGGATTATACTCTCCACGAAACATCGTTCCCGCCGCCGCTTCCTTTGCAGGCGGGTGCTTTTCATTGAGCAAGCGACGGGTGTTTTCATTTAAGGGTAATGTCCCTGTTGTTTCATTTGATGTTAGGACCCTTACTGCCTTTGTCACTTTGCCTTGTTTCATTAGACTGGCAAATTTCCTTGATTTGTCCATCTCTTTTCTTGTTGCAATTGTTTTTCTGTGTCTTTCCTGTAAGTTTTTTGCCTCTTTCAGGAGTCCAGTAACATCTCCTACTTTCCATCGCTCCATCCTCCTTTTCATAGCCTTTACATCATCTGCGGTCTTGGATTTTGTATGTGTTCTTTGGCATATGAGATGAGGTAGAATAGCGATTGTTTTTAGAGCAATCGGTTGGAGGAAGCTGCCGTTTGTGTACTCTTTAATTAAGAATTCGACTTCCTTAATTAAGTCTTTCGTTGCGTTGCATTTTGGAATGTCGAATAGATTGCTTGGGGAGAAAGTAACTATTTTCTTGTATATGTTTTCCGTTAGCATTGTTGCATCTTCAATTGACATATTTCGCCAGTATCGGGTCGGAGAAGAGTCTCCTTCCACCTGAGTGATTACCGGTTGTTGAGATTCGTGCCCTATATTATTCATTTGAGATACTACTATGCTATCTGTCTCTGCTTCTGTTCGCACTCTGGCTGGTTGGGATCTGTTTTGGCATTGTTGCTCAGCTCTGCACGATGTGCAATATCTTCCACTTCTTTTACATATGCAATTGGAGCAGTTTCGTGTAGTACAAGCACAGCAATGGGCTACAGTGGCCATTTTTGATAATTGGTTGAGGTGAGCGATGCTGTAATTAGGCGCACTAGGGGGGGGGGGTGAGATAACTCGGCTGTTCGGTGTTTTAGGAGGGGGTGTATGGCATACTCTGGGAGGCTGGACGGTGTTATTTCACCCAAGGCTGAGTTCTCCTTGCAGATTCCCCGAGAGCTGTTACATACACCAAGTGAGAGAAGTGGGAGAGAAAAAATAAACAAACAAAGAGACAGAGGAAAAGGGTTGACAATGGTCAAGGCGTTGATAACCGCGGTCAGGTCCTTATCAGTGATTCCTCAAACGTCCGCTCGCGCACGCGCTAGTTCAAATCAGGGCGTGTGTCTCTAATAGTATATTATTTTCAGTAGTATTTAGTGTGTGGAGAGAGATTATAAGGTATAAACCTTATTTAGCTATAGTGCGTATGTTTATACACCAGCTATTAAAAAATAGAGACTATAGGATGCGTTGTGTCGCAAATATAGCTAAGTAATACGGAGCTACTGCGACGTACGTGCGCCCTCCCTCC
>NC_051418.1:5188750-5189175 GCF_015228065.2 Penaeus monodon | reverse complement strand
CCTTTTTCTCTGTCTCCCTTTTCTCTCATTCAGTCTATCCATCCAATCAATTATCTACCGAGCCATCAATCGCTGTGTTCTCCCTGTGAACCCCCAAAAGAAACCCCACGTGAAGCGCCGGCAGCCACACTGGGGGGTTCCGGCAGAGGAACAAGGGCAAAGGCAAACGCATGCTCCAGGAACCGTCGGCGGGCGACTGACAAGCACGAGGCGTGTTTCGCTTCTGCCAGGCTCTCCCTTTGGATTATTTTCATCAGTAATTGTTTGTCTTTGTTATTTTATCCCTTTTTATGCGTTGCTTGATGATTCTTTATTTCTCAATTTCTGATTATTGTTTATCCTTTTGTTTGTATTTGTATTGTTTCTTCCCGTTCCATTCTCTTCACTTTTTTCATGTATTCATCAGTCGTGTCGTTATCCACGGG
>NC_051418.1:5188007-5188604 GCF_015228065.2 Penaeus monodon | reverse complement strand
CACACACACACGAACGAAAAGAAAGCAAAACTAAAGATACAAGCTTTCAGTAAAGTACACAGTTGGCGTGTAAAGAGGGAACGCTATGTCTCGTTCCCTTTAAGAGAACCAAACTCTGTTTTCAATAATGGTTGAGAAAATCCATAGGTTATTTAGTGAAAGCAAATATGAATATAAATTATGTACTTGAATGATTAAATTGAACAGCACAAATGAATCTTATCATTTACAAGTAACAGAAAACAAGCTATTGTATAATGAAGTTATCAATTCCACCATAGTTTTCTCCCAGCCATCCTCCGTCGATCAATCACACATCTGTCCATCGGAGAGCCACGCGCCACTCTCCCGAGAGGAAAAAGAGTGACACATGGCTTACAAGACAAGAAAAAGTTCGAGAAAAAATGACCGAAAAGAAAATAGTTGTAGTAGAAAAACAGCAGAAAAAATCTTAATGAGCTTTCGGTTATTTGTAAGATCCATTTGGATGTGATGGACGACGGCGGCGTCACGGGCTGTCACTTCCCGCTGCCGCCGTGGCACTCGTGTGAAGTGGTGCCAGCGCCGCAGGCATGGGCGTCGCCAACAATATGCGCA
>NC_051418.1:5186840-5187452 GCF_015228065.2 Penaeus monodon | reverse complement strand
AGCTGTTTACACATGGTGTTTGCGTGAGATTTATTGTATTTGCTTCTCGTATTTCGTGCGCCGCCTGTAAATTCGTTTGAGTGTTTGTTCGGTCAGCGTGTTTCCAGATGCGTGACCGCTTGCGTTAGTGCGTATATGTGTGTTTCTTCCTTGTCTTTACTCACTGCCGTACGCAACATCTGAATTGAATCTTTCTATTTGTTTTCATAATTCGTACACTTATTTTATTTTCTCATATTAATCTATTCACTCAGTAAGTATAATTGAATTCATTATTTCAGTCAGTCTGTTGGTCAATTTATGCCTTTAACCAACGTACTAAACTCTTCAATATTTGTATTCATTCATTTTTTTTAAGCAACCAAAGAATAGATAAGTTTATTTACCCATTTCTTCATTCAATCCAGACATTCATACACAAATTCAACTGTACGAATCAGGTGGCGAGAATGTCATGCAAGCTCTCTGCATGGCGATTACCACGTTCGCATTCACTTGATTTGATTTCATGCACCTGACCTCGCTTGACGTCGAGGGTTAATTAAAGACGCCGCGACCAGAAACAGCGACGCGAGTGGGGCGCCGGCCCTCGATTCCCGGTTTATAGTCCGA
>NC_051418.1:5186360-5186484 GCF_015228065.2 Penaeus monodon | reverse complement strand
AAGGATAAAAATAAAATAAACTCCTAACTCATCCTTCGCTCACGTAATCTATCTTATGACTCCAAATTAACGTCCCCTCTTGTCTACCCCAAATCTCTTTGTAAAACTGGATAACCCCTTTTAC
>NC_051418.1:5185919-5186240 GCF_015228065.2 Penaeus monodon | reverse complement strand
TCCCCTTGTTCCACCCTTCTCTCCCTTTTCCTCCCGAGCCTTCCTCCGTCCCTCTGTTTCTCCTCCATCACCCCATCCTCTCTTCCGCTCTTCGCTGTCTGCTTCCCGCTCGCTCTTTCCCATTTTTCCGTTTCCATTCCTCCGGGACGCACGTCCGGAGGCTATCTTTTCCCCTTTGTTCACGCCGAAACTTTTTCCACTACTCCCCTCCTATTCATTTTTGTTTCTCAGTCCATTCTGAAAAACGACTCTTGGTACTCTTTTTCTGTTTTGCCTGAACTTTAACCTCTCCTCCAACTCATGGTCGTTTTGTTCCGTAAA
>NC_051418.1:5185324-5185596 GCF_015228065.2 Penaeus monodon | reverse complement strand
GTGTAACAGTGGTATTATCATTATGATAAATTTTGTGGCAGATTTATAAATTCCCTTCTTCCTCCCTGCTCTCCTGCAGCGAGGATTTAAGGCATGTACTTTCTGGACTAGAGCAATAAAGATTCCTGAAATCCTTTTTTCAAGAAAAACACAAACTTTAGGAACTTTCTTTAAGACGAACAAGACTCTTTTAACGCATTCCTCACCACGTTCAGCCAATATATCTCGAAGCTCCTCCGACGATACAAATGAAACACCATAGAGATTTTCTA
>NC_051418.1:5182427-5183996 GCF_015228065.2 Penaeus monodon | reverse complement strand
TCCTCGCGGTTTGGTCTGCGCCTAGTGCTGTGCAGCCTGAGTGCGTGCGTAGTTTCCCTTGCTAATTCCGCGCCCGTTGCCTCCGCAGCCGCCCTCCAAGGCCGAGGTGCACTTCAGCGAGGACGGCACCAACTACCACGACAAGCCCCTGAAGTCACCCTCGAGCTGGCCCCCGACCCTGCCGGCGGGGAGCCACAACCTCACCCTCGACCTGAGGCACCGCACGGGCAGGGTCCTGAAGGCGCTGTTCTTCTTCTCGGGTCCCTGGCTGGCCGTCAGCGAGGTCTACTTCGACAGCGGTAAGGCTCTCTCATTACCTTTCGTTATTCATCGCTCTTCGTTTGCTTTGCGTGGGCTGCTTATTCCTTTAGTTCAGCTTCATTGATTTTTATCCACCTCTTCTTTTGGTCTGTGAGTTAGCTGAGGACTTGCATGAGTTGATATATTGTACTGTATTTATTTTTCCTTTATGAGTCAGTTTTTATGCTACTGTATTTTATTTGAATTGTCGAGCGTTGATGAAGCTGCTGCCGTTCCTCTCTTATAAGAATTAAATACCCGTGATTGGAACACTTAAACTAGAGGATTTAGTTGTGTGTATTTTGATCCCTAGCATGTACCCTGTACAGAGCGTGACTTTTGATGTTCTGTTCGTTATTTGCTGTGATTGCAGGACGATCTGCGAGGAGAACTACAGCTTAGCTGTGGAATCGAGAGACTGAGTGTTCGCTCTTTTGTAAGCTCGGCTCCTCTCCTGCTCTCCTGTGCTGGTGGCTTCCTATTGAGTTGCATGTGATCATTTAGCACTTAGCATGGCTGCAATGGCCGCCTTCTAGCCCTTTGCGCCTCCTTGCCCTCGCTGACCCCTGACCGTCTCTGTTGCAGAGCCGTGCCTGTGCAACCTGACGGACTGGACTGACGGCGAGACATCGGCGCCGGCGGAGCACACGGCCGGCCGCCGCGACGACTCGCACGACGTGTCGGCCGTGTCCGCCGTGCACGCCCACACGCGGGCGTACATGGGCGTGGTGATCGGCTTCGTGGTGGCCGTGTTCCTGCTGGTGGCGGCGGGGCTGCTGGTGTACGTGCGGCGCCTGCGCAAGAAGAAGGCGTCGCCGCACGTACTCAAGAGCCCGCTGTCGGACACGGCCAGCGTGGCCTTCGACATGAAGAGCCTGCGCCTGGCCACCAGCTACTCGGGCACGAGCGGCGGCGCGGGCGCGGCCATGTACGGCCCCGTGGCCGTGCCCGACGAGGAGGGATCGCTCTACCACGAGCCCTACAAGACGCCGCTCTTCTCCGCCTCCGAGTACAGCGTGGCCACCATCGGCAGGCACTTCAGCGACTTCTCCAAGGACGGCGCCGCCACCCCCGGCCACCAGAGCAAGAGCAGCAACGTGGTGGGCGGCGAGTACGCCGTGCCCATCCTCTCCACGCCCCCGCCGCCCTTCAACACCGACGCCGCCGCGCCCTTCGCCACCACGCCCATCAGCGCGCCGCCCACGCCCTTCTCGCACGCCACCACGCCGCACTCCACGGCCTCCACGCCCTTCAGGTATGATCTCGGAG
>NC_051418.1:5181881-5182257 GCF_015228065.2 Penaeus monodon | reverse complement strand
TAGTAGGCTTGCAAATATAATACAAACACATAGATACGCGGAAATGCGCATGCAAATATAAAGAGAAACACAGATTCACACACACACGCCGACAACCACCTCCCCCCCCCTCAACCCCTATCCTCTCCGCCCACAGACGAAGGCCCTCCCCACGCCCATCCCCACAGCCTAATCCCCTCGTTCGCCCCCCCCCCCCTCGGCCCGCACATCCCCCTTCCCTGTTGTTCCATTATCCGATTATTATCATCATCTCAGTTCAACACCTGATAATCTCCGCACTGACGCCCACTTTTCTCCCGCCGCCCACAGCTCGTCGGCCCCCGCCCCGCCCACGACCCTGCCGCCCAACGGATTCCCTTCACTCCTGAGGCTGTGC
>NC_051418.1:5181693-5181846 GCF_015228065.2 Penaeus monodon | reverse complement strand
TGAGAAGTACCTCACACCGCCCGTCATCTGCAAGGTGGGTGGGCGTCGGTCACGGTCGGCCGCCGCCCCGGGGAGGTGGGGCGGGGCTGGCTGTTGCTCTCGCGGGGAAGGGGGGGAGGGGGGAGGAATTATATTCCGAGGAAGAGGATGACC
>NC_051418.1:5180964-5181246 GCF_015228065.2 Penaeus monodon | reverse complement strand
GAACGAAAAAAACTCCAAGTGCACTCTAATTCACTAAATAAATAATTCGCTCAAATGAAAGTTGATGAAAAAAGTAGAGAAAAGTTGCTTTGTTTCGTGACAACTCATGTGCACTGTTGTTCTTGTGTCGTTTACAAAGCGGCGGCGCAAATATTCAAAGGATATGGAATAATTCAGGCATTTTTTCTGTTTTCAGTTTTTTCCTTTTTACAAAGAAGTGGTTAATAATTACAGGAAAAAAATTATACATACTTTGTGTAGTGTTTTCGGTACGAGGGTTGG
>NC_051418.1:5180021-5180243 GCF_015228065.2 Penaeus monodon | reverse complement strand
GGTGAATAATTAGATAGCTAGAGAAATTGATGAAAATAAGGACCAATAACAGAAGGAGAGAGAAAACGAGAGCAACTGTTTAAACAAATCAACAGAAACTTTACAGGGGAGACTGAAGGGAAGAAATCATTCACACAACAGGCAACAGCTTTCAGACATTTTCTTTCCGCTAAAGACAAACGTGAAAAAGGCAGTGCTTTCAAATCCCTCCTTGTTTAAATA
>NC_051418.1:5179770-5179949 GCF_015228065.2 Penaeus monodon | reverse complement strand
AATAATATATTTATTTTCTTGAATAAACTTTCTCCCCGTGAAATCGGCCACCCCCCCAAAAAAAAAAAAATCATATAATTGCATAGTTTAATGAGTTGATTGGCCAATTAGCTAATTAAATACTCAGGGTATTATAGTTTTTATTCTTATGATTTTCTTTAGACCTTATTTGCTAAACG
>NC_051418.1:5179047-5179550 GCF_015228065.2 Penaeus monodon | reverse complement strand
TGTATTATATTTTATGATACTGAATGCCAAACATGTTTTGAATATACACGTGCCAAACTTCGCATATAAGCAGCGCAACACTAAGAATGCACAAAATAACTGATAGATACAAGGTAAGAAAAAAAATAGATATGAGAGAAAGATAACAAAATTAGAATGATAATGATACGAGGGCGCAATAATTAAAAAAGGAAAATAAGATATAGAAAGAAAGAAATAATAGTAATAAGAGCAGTAAAGATGAGAGAGAGAAAAATAAAAGCATTAAAAAGCATCGGTCTTGCCTCCGGATTCGCGTAAATTGACATTGTCTGATCACTCGATCCTCTCCTCAGCGCCGGCGTCAGGGATCGGATGTGTAATTCAATCCCACTGGGAATCCTCTGTCGCGTACCTTGATGGTTTCTCTAAGGTCCGCGATCCCGTTGTGTCGTTTATGATTTGGCGCGGCTTGCTGGCGTCGGGATGTTAATGTCGGAAAAGGCTTCGCTCTGTCTCTTATG
>NC_051418.1:5178490-5178605 GCF_015228065.2 Penaeus monodon | reverse complement strand
AAGCATCACAGTCAACCATACTATCCCCCGTTATTATTCTCCTGAGTTGGACGGAGTTATACTAATCTAAATAATGCAGTCAGACGCCGTGGTCCGCGGGCGGTTCCCTGCGGTA
>NC_051418.1:5178114-5178250 GCF_015228065.2 Penaeus monodon | reverse complement strand
AGAAAAAGAGGAAGATAGGGAGGAGAATTAGGCAAGCAAGAGAGGAGGGAGAAAGTGACAAAAGAAAAAAAAAAATAGATGGTGATGACATTTCAAGCTCAGAATATTGCATGTAAGATCTAGGGGGAAAAGGAGG
>NC_051418.1:5177457-5177835 GCF_015228065.2 Penaeus monodon | reverse complement strand
AGTGTCGAAAACGGAGGAAAAATAATAGGAAGCCAAATCGCCTGTGGCAGAAGGCACGCCGAGGAAGTGAAGGAAAGGGAGGTAGGGAAAAGTAAACATTAATAATTAAAGAAAAGGGAGTCAACGTTAGGGATAACTCAAAGAGAATCATTTAAGGCTTGTTAAAGGATCTCCGACGAGGACCGTAAAATAGGAAGGATAAAAAAGGCAAGCGCAGAGAAAAAGGGAGATAAAGCTAACTAATTGCAAGCAAAAGCATCTTCAAAGGCGACATTATGATTAACAATGATTATCGATAACCGCGATTGGAAATCTATTATGTTAACATTGTTGTTACCTGTGTATGATGATATGAACAAGGATAATCATGATGATAGT
>NC_051418.1:5176885-5177130 GCF_015228065.2 Penaeus monodon | reverse complement strand
GAGAAAAGGAGAAGAAAAAGAAGAGAGAGGTCGAAATGGCACGAGAACATTCTAGCCCAAAGCAAGTCAATCCAAAATAATTGCTCGCCTCTTCACGTGAGCGAAGTAGTGCAAGTGCAGGACAAACGAAGTGTGTACAAGAGCTACAAGTTCCGCGTTGCTTCATTACTCATTAAGCTAGATTGCAACATGCACTCTCGTCTTAAAGGTCTTTCGGAGTCCAAAAGCCAAAGCGGAAGTAAGAA
>NC_051418.1:5176540-5176846 GCF_015228065.2 Penaeus monodon | reverse complement strand
AGAAAAATCTCTGCGCAAAAAGTGCAAGAAAGAATCAAGTGTGTATTAAGAATCCATTTGATATATTTCCGGTATGCGCGCTTTGATATGCATTTTTTTTTCTTATGCTCTTTTTCGGCCGCAACTTCCACTTTCTCTCTGTTCGTATGTCTGCTTGGCCAGGCCATGAAGAAGGAAAGAATTATTTCCTTAGAAGAATGAACGAATAAAAAGTATGAAAAAAATGGGAGCACAAGCCACTTCAACTCCCGAAGTTCATTCATTAAATGTCTCAGAGTTAAGTTTGCCTGGAGCGCTGTGTGAAGA
>NC_051418.1:5174957-5176251 GCF_015228065.2 Penaeus monodon | reverse complement strand
TCGACCCATCATTCTTCTCAGAATCGCAGGTAGTCTTTCTCCTTGCCTTTTTTGTCTCTTGTTTTAGCAATGATATCTTTTCCTGCAACCCTTTGATAAAGGTAACTAGTCTACTCTCCCTTCCTGGAGTTGAGCGATACATCTCTCTGTTACTCTTAGATGCATTATGCTTGTTCCGCTGTTTTAATCTAACATATCATTTCTGTATCCGTCTTAGAATGAACAAAATATCCTTTCTGTATCCGTCTTGGAATGAACAAAATATCCTTTCTGTATCCGTCTTAGAATGAACAAAATATCCTTTCTGTATCCGTCTTAGAATGAACAAAATATCCTTTCTGTATCCGTCTTAGAATGAACAAAGTTCATAATTTCGCAGATTTTTTTTATCTTCCTTAAATTTAGTAGAATTTTTTTTTCGGGAAATTAAAATACACATACAAAACTCTACGGTATTTGCGTCCCGCATTTCACTACTCCGCATTCCCGTTACTTTGGCAAGAATTAATATTACAAGGCTTAGGATACAATGGTAACTCAATTATGAAAACGTGCCGTGAATGAATCTATCCATTCTTCATGTCACCACCAGGAAATATACGAAAATATGTTGTGAATAGAATTATTCCGTAAACAGCTGATGCTTATGGCTACCAATCTCCTACGCGCTAGAGTTTTTAGTCTGGCTTATTGGATTCGGATCTGGGGGTGACGTAATTGATATTATTTTGTGTTTAATGGTATCTGAGAATATTTGGGTCCTTTGGGGGGGGAAAAGGGGGATGATATATAAATAGGAAACCTACAATTATACTTTATGTTGCAGTAACAATAGAGGGTTCAGCGAGAGGACGAACAGAGTCCAGCGATTTCAGGATAAAGCCATGGAAGGCAGGATTAGATTGCAAGGGATCAGGATTACAGCCGAGTGGGATTAATGGGGAGTGGGATTAATCTGGGGGAACATTACCTGAAATTGTAACTGTGCGAAATGTCGACTACACTATAAGGTAAAGGAATCAGTATATACACAACCTGCATGTAGGAGGATTACTCAGAAGAGAGACTAAATAGATGGATGGCTCATAGAAAAAGAACTTTGCAACAAGGAGATTACAGGGCGAGGGATTACCTGGAAAGGAGATTACACCGCAGGGAGATTACACGGCAGGCGGATTACAAAGGAGGGAAATTACTTGAGCATTTAAATGATAGGGACATTATATGGGAGGATATTATAAGGAAGGAATTACACGAAGGAAATTATTGCTGTTACTGGAATGATTCAGTATTG
>NC_051418.1:5174222-5174437 GCF_015228065.2 Penaeus monodon | reverse complement strand
AGCAGTCCTGATCAGACGAATTCTGTCCGCAACATTAATAATACATCAGCATTAATGGCAACAGCAGTGCTTATGAAGAGCATAATGTTGTCACACCCGCGTCACACTCCGCTGGCCTCTCAGCGTCGACACCACAGCCACGGAGATGTATCTATGGCAACGTTATTTCCTACAGAGTGGAAAGCAAAGACATGTTTTGAAATAGTGTACAGGGT
>NC_051418.1:5173671-5174179 GCF_015228065.2 Penaeus monodon | reverse complement strand
ATTATGCTTAACACTCTCTCTGCATTACTTCCCACGTTCTCTCCTCTTCTTTTACATCCCAGGCATTCTTTTTTTGCCTTTTCCCTTTTCTAATTTAATGTTCTTCCTCCTCATTTCTCTTATATGTTTTTTTTTTTAATTCTTTTCCTTTATCCTTCGCCTTTGACCCCCCCCCCCCCCTCAGACCACGCCCTATTCTGCGAAAGAAATGGCTTGCTTTGCCTTTTAACGAAACATCAAATGAATCTTATTCTCGTCTCTGTTGATCTTTGCGACAAACACTTCCTTTTTTGAAATACAAAGTAGCTAACGATTTTTTTTTAAAGAAAAGGAAACAAAAAAAGCTCTTTGACCTGTCCTGAGTCTCTATGTCGATGATTTACGTTATTAAGTAATCTTTACTGAAACTGTTCCTAAACTTCTTTTTTTCAACTTTGTCTCGTAAAGGTGGCAGTCATGGAACTACTGTTGCCCTCAGAGTGTTCATTTTTCAGTGTCGCCTTCACTC
>NC_051418.1:5173014-5173399 GCF_015228065.2 Penaeus monodon | reverse complement strand
TCCATACCAAGAGCGGGTATTGATAGCTGAAGAAGATAAATGAAGACAATAAGAAAAAACAGAGCAAAAAAATATCTGTTAATCTCGGATATCATATGCATTTTGCAAGGGAAAGCTGTGTACATGGCTCATGTTACCAATATATCTTGCATAATTCCCCCATAAATCTAAAGCAAGATTACATTATGTAAATCTGTTCTTTACAAATTTTCCATAATCTGACCACGTTTACCCTTCTACCATCTACCCTTCCCTACACTCTACCCTTTCGCACTCCCTTGCCTTCACGTCTCCTCTCGTCCACCCTTTCCCCTGCACGCAAATCTACACGGGGCTGCTCTCGCCCAAACACTCGAAATCTCCTTCTTAAACAACGTAAGGATGA
>NC_051418.1:5172480-5172655 GCF_015228065.2 Penaeus monodon | reverse complement strand
GTACAGACCTCAAACAGCAGCGCAAACATCTTCGAGGTATCGACATCGCCATCAGATTCTCGGTCCATTTGGTAATATCGAAGTTTTCCCTTTTATGTTAAGTGTTCTCCCCCTTTCCCATTTTCCTTCCCGCTGTTGCCAATTAGTTAGTATCAATAGACTCTTGCCACTGAGT
>NC_051418.1:5171494-5171999 GCF_015228065.2 Penaeus monodon | reverse complement strand
TCAGAATCTCCTTTAATGGTTTTTGATACTTGAAGGAGCGCCGTGAAAGCAGGTGGGACTCGAAGGCTGAGAATCGTCTACCAATTCGGCAGCCAATTAGAGTCAATGTGTGGGTCTTAAGTATAGGATAATGACCTCCCTTGGCGACCAAGACGCGACGCCGAAATCACCTCTATAGACTGAGTCGGCGACGCAAAAATTAAGCGTGTTAAAATCGTCGATTGTGAATGGCCGTCAAAGGATGATGGGGAAAGGAGATGGAGGATAATGAGGGAGACGAAGAGGGAAGAAGAAAGTGGCAGGAATAAACGGAGGGAAAAGGAGAAAAATAAAGAGATCTGGAAGGAGAGGGGAAGAGGGAGTCAAGGAGAAGATGCTGCAGAAAAGAATGAGAATGGAAGCAGCAGAGAAAGAAACCGGAGAGGGACGTGAAGGAAGGGAGAAGATAAACAGGGGAAAAGAGAAAAAATCTTACTGCGGGGAAATGGAAACTTTTTACAGACAC
>NC_051418.1:5169426-5169565 GCF_015228065.2 Penaeus monodon | reverse complement strand
AATAGAAAAAGGGAGGTGAAAGCAACGGAATGAGATAAATCTGAAGTATATAAGACCCTGACTTCCCCCTTCCCCCTCCCCCTCCCCCTCCTCCCAAAACCCAGGGTACTTTACTGCTTCCGCTCAGTCTTCGTAAACC
>NC_051418.1:5168872-5169136 GCF_015228065.2 Penaeus monodon | reverse complement strand
GAGAGAAGGGAAATTGGCGGCGGAGGGTCAAAGGTTTACATTTATTTTCATTCATTTTCTTGTTTCCTTTGTTGAGAGAAAAGATTTTCGTTTTGTCTTTTTTTTCTGTTGTTTAAGGCAGGAAATTCGGTTTCTTTACGCTGAATAAAAACACGAATTAGTTACGTTTAGTTATGATGGACACAAAAGATTTGGAAGTACTAGCTGTGTCTACTTTACACGAATGCATTCTATTCTGTCCCTTTGAATGTAAGCGGATTGGCG
>NC_051418.1:5168317-5168533 GCF_015228065.2 Penaeus monodon | reverse complement strand
CAACGGATATCCGTTTTATATCCGTTTCAGGCCTTTCTTTGTTCATTCTAACGAAATCTCTTTGTTCTCTGTATGTACACGGAATTTTGTTTGTTTTGTCTGTTACTGCTAGTTTCTCTGCAGTCCTTTATGCAAGATATTGGTATGGTGAACAGATGAAATGTGCTTTGGACTTTGTTCTTTCGTTGCTTTCGAGATTAACCCTTACATGCCTTG
>NC_051418.1:5167458-5167847 GCF_015228065.2 Penaeus monodon | reverse complement strand
TCATTTTCTAAAACATCTTTCTGGAAACTGATAAAGTATCAAAAAGTAGAAAGTCTTTTTATATGAAGGAAATATTGATAAAATCCGAAAATGATATCTGCAAATGGAAAGTAAAGGATAAATAAAGAGAAATAGAGAAGAAGGTTGTGGGAACTTTCTTCACTGCTTCGGCCCGTGATGATGGAAGTGATAATGCGGATAAAAAGGGAAATAAAGATAATTGAGACAATGCTATCAGTAAGAGGGAAAACCCAAAACACAAAGTCCTGAGAAAAACCTGGTCGCCGTGGCAGACGCGGGTAGATGATTTGTAGAGATAGAAAGTCTGTTTTCATTTTTTATTTTGTTTGTAGTCTATTTGAGAATAAGAGGAGGAGTGGGGGCGAGGG
>NC_051418.1:5167206-5167359 GCF_015228065.2 Penaeus monodon | reverse complement strand
GATGAGAAATAAAATGATTGTGCAGGACTATAAGAAACGACAAGAAAGGGAACAAAGAATCATTTTGAGAAGAGGCGAAGGAAGGTAAGAGTGGTAGAAAAAATGCAGCAGTAGCAAAAGAATGAGGACGCAGGAAAAATCAATGAACCAGCA
>NC_051418.1:5167038-5167127 GCF_015228065.2 Penaeus monodon | reverse complement strand
ACGGGATATTCTCTAAGAGGAGCAACAGCATGACCTTAAATAGAACATGAAAAAAACAGGGGTAAAATATAAAACCCACCTTTAAGTTC
>NC_051418.1:5166629-5166992 GCF_015228065.2 Penaeus monodon | reverse complement strand
TGACGTACGTCATCACCCCTCTTTCCTCACCCCCGCCCCCCCGCAACCCCCGCCCCCTCCTTTGCAGCGTCAAAGCGAGTGAAAATCGTCCCGCGCCGATGCTCAGCAGCTCTTCATCTGTCAACGGTTGCTAGGGCGTCTTGTAGGGGAAAGGGGGTGTGAAGGGGGTTCAGAGGGAAGGGGGGGGGGGTCATAGGGGTGGCGACAAAGATGGAGAGGATGTAGGGATGAGTGGGGGATTAATGAAAAAATGATGGGGAGCTGGAAGGAGATAGAGAGGATTAGGAGAATTGGCAAACAAACGGACAGAGAGTTTGCTAATAATAGATGAAGACAAAGAGGGAGGGATACCTGCAGAAGACG
>NC_051418.1:5166379-5166562 GCF_015228065.2 Penaeus monodon | reverse complement strand
CGTTCTGTTTGTCTGTTTGTTCTTGATGTGTTTGTACATACTGCAGATACTGTGTGCGTATGCAATGTTTGTGTGTGTACGCAGGACAGCGCAGTGGCTTTATGTATACTTTCTCCTCTTGAGACGAACCAATCAGATGACGGCTCTGTGAGTGAATGGCTTTTGATTGGCTAGTCTTTCTCT
>NC_051418.1:5165850-5166073 GCF_015228065.2 Penaeus monodon | reverse complement strand
CAAGGATTATCAAGCGGATGAAAACATGAATAATTGAGCGAGAAAGAGAGATTTCGCAGGTTACAAAAGAAAGGGAAAGATCTTGAAAACTTTGTTAATCTGATTAAACGAATTGAATACCTGATTTAATGAGTGGGTTTATGTGTATTAAGACGCTGATAATGAGGAAGAAAGAAGTTGGAACGAAAAAGAGTGAAAGAGTTCATGGATACTGAGCTAATGA
>NC_051418.1:5165074-5165238 GCF_015228065.2 Penaeus monodon | reverse complement strand
CACTTATCCACTGAAGGTTATAGTGAGGCAGTTTACCGAGAAGTTTTGTGTCCACCAACTCCATGCAAATATAAATGGGCTGGTGATCGGCGGATGACTGTGGAATGGTATGAACACTGAATACATTAAGCGGGAGAAGGGGACAGTATCCAAGGGCCGCTGAA
>NC_051418.1:5164289-5164471 GCF_015228065.2 Penaeus monodon | reverse complement strand
ATGATACCGCTTCAATCAGTAGCATTTCCTCCCAAGCCATTTTCTTTGTTCGGATCTAAGATTAAAATTCAATTAAGATCTCGAAAGCTGTAGAGGGAAGGGGATTGGCGACTGCATTTAGGACATAATCTTTGTTTGTTGGCGGCCTCCCATTTGCATACCTGGCTTGTTCGCCTCGACCG
>NC_051418.1:5163752-5164166 GCF_015228065.2 Penaeus monodon | reverse complement strand
TTGAATGAGATTTATGATTTATAAATCACACAATTTGGAAATAGTAACCCACACACATACACAAATACTCACGCATGTAGACGAGGTAGAGCCAATCACAACAAAGGAGAAACTGAAGACAATTAGCGATATAGACATAGGAAGAGGGAGTGGAGTGCGAGTGTTTGTGTAAACCGATTGACAGATAAAGATACAATTAATAATTGAAGTTAATACCAGGAGAATGTCTATAGAAAGGAGTGACAATAATCGAACGGCCTCCGAAAGGGAATGCATTTGCCAGAGTAGTTGATAAATGAATAAATGAAGTTGCATCCAAAGCAACAGAGAAGCAAACCGAATGAGGTGCAGAATGTATTTAAAAAACAACAACAATCAGAGAAAATGATAACATAGATAAACAATATGCTACAT
>NC_051418.1:5163523-5163713 GCF_015228065.2 Penaeus monodon | reverse complement strand
TCTAAGGGGAAAAGCCGCCTGAAGTGAAATTCCTGTTTTGTTGTCAGTCACCCGTCGACGGCTCCTGGAACGTGCATTTGCTTTTGCCGTTGTTTCTCTGCCTCCCAGTGTGGTTGCCGGCGCTTCACCTGGGGTTTCTTTGGGGGTTTACCTGGAGGGCTTCTTGGCGATGTCGCAAGCAGTTTGTCCA
>NC_051418.1:5163198-5163332 GCF_015228065.2 Penaeus monodon | reverse complement strand
CCGTCTGTGAGTGTATATCTGAGACGAAATGGAAGTCGTTTATGTACTTGAGTTTAGTTAGATGTTAATGCACGTGTGCGTGTATTTATGTGTAAATCAAATGGAAATGAAGTAAGGGAAAAGGAGAAATAGAA
>NC_051418.1:5162251-5162964 GCF_015228065.2 Penaeus monodon | reverse complement strand
CTGACAGACAGAGAGGTGCCAGCAATCCGTGAGTCGGGATTCGGAACTCATTTAACAATATGGGTGGCGGCGTGGGCACAAAGGGCGGGGGGGGGGGCGGAGTCAAGAAGGCATTGGGCACGAGTCAGATCTTCCGGCGGCCGAGGACGTGGAGAGGAACACCCGCAAGGAGGGTACTGGGGAGGTGGGGGGGGGGTCCAACTCTTTCTTTAAAAGGGATTTCAAAGCAGCGGCGGAGAGAGGAGGGAAATATGGGGGAAGGGGGGGGGGGCGATTAACCTGAGGAACATTGACATGGTTAGAGACGGGAAGTCTTCACAACATTCATCACAAGATACGGGTGTGACATCACGAAGTCCTCGCAGTAAAGTCATATCAACATTCCCTTTATCGCAACATCCTAGCTCATCACCATGCACTCCAAAAAGCACGATGTCATCACCACACAAGCCACTCCAGCAACAAGCCTCATCACAGCGCCCACACTCAACACCAGTCATCACCACCAGCATTAACCATTTCCACACCTTTACTCCAAACAATAAAACATGCAAATAACTCCAAAATAGAATGTACACACAAAATTGCAGCATTTAACAAGGGAGTTTGCCGTTGCATTGCCATTGCTGCTAGAGCGTAGCTAACATTTTATTACCTATGGCATGAAAGCTGCAACTGAAATGAATAATAGTCATATTGGGAGGAAGTGCAAA
>NC_051418.1:5161592-5161928 GCF_015228065.2 Penaeus monodon | reverse complement strand
TGCTTGAAGCAAAATGAATATTCAGAAAAGCCAGCTTGACCGTTAGCAATGATAAAAAAATAATACTGCAGCGTTCTTGACTAAGTTAAAGTAATTTATAACCAAATGCAAACTTATGAATATGGAATATTTCCACCGATATCATTTTGTGAGTTGCACTAACTCTGCCGTGTATTGGAGTTTGACATGTGTATTTGTTTATGTATGTATGCAACAACATAAATATAAATTTACGATTTTCTCTTCCCTGTCTGCATAATACGTGTTTGTTGAGATGTTATTTATTTTCACTTATTCTATATTTTACATAGCCCCCAATTCTTCTTATTATTATTA
>NC_051418.1:5161049-5161395 GCF_015228065.2 Penaeus monodon | reverse complement strand
ACACTATCAAGTTATCAAGTTATGTGTTACCTGGCAGATCCGTTGACGTATGAGAGCGTGCGTTATTTCTGATAGCTATACACATGCGAATTCAACGGACGAGGCAAGAGCTTAAAGCGTTTAACTGCATTTGGGAAAGATGATCGCACTGAAAGTTGATCTCGACTACGCCCTCATTTCCGCTGAGAGTGTGTAATGAAATAAGATGTAAAGAGCATCCCCAGCATCCACTTGTAACCGCAGATGGATACACCCGGAGGAGCTTCGGAGTCGTTGAGGGCAATCTGTGCAGGCGAGTCAACTTTGCAATCGACAGATGCCAGTTTGGTATTTCTTGTTTATGTAA
>NC_051418.1:5159842-5160693 GCF_015228065.2 Penaeus monodon | reverse complement strand
GCACATTTTCTTACCTTATTTTCCCTCATATCCTTTCCCCTTAGTTCGCCAAAGGAAAAAATCCCAGCTGAAGACCGGGGGCGCAAACAGTATTGTTTTCCTTCGAGTGAATTTGCTTTTCCCGTTCGCTGCATCGTCCGCGCTGACGACACCGTCTCTATAGCAACCAGCATCAACACACAGCAAGCCGGATCAGTTAAAGTTTGAATTATAATAACATGATGGCAAAACGCTTCACTATTTAACCCCAAAGCGCGAAACAGTAAAGGCGAGAATGTCATGCCTCAGAGCGGGATCTTCGCCCTTATCCCGTCTCTCCTTTTTCCACCTACGCCTCGCTTGATGATGCATCGAGATAAAACTGTTGCTCTCCTTCGCCTGCACACCAATACGGCTAATGGCGCTGGCACTGCTAAGTGACACAGTGCCAATGGAGCCGCTCTCGCCGGCGGTCACCTGGAGCCCTTGAGATCATTTCAGTACGCTATTATGCTACTCCAGTGGACCTTATAGCCTTTCCGGCTCTCCGTTATGGCACAGTGCCAGTCGTCAAGGGGATTCCAGGGATGGTCGGAACACCTGCGCCACTGACCTTTCGGGGTTGGATCGACCTTGACCCGAGGTTGAGGTGCGGCAAAGGAGGTTGGATGGAGCTCAGGGAGGGAGGGGGAGGGACTACTGAAATTATTATATCAAATACAAAATGACATTGGAATAAAGAATGAATGCAGAAAAATGGTAAAGACTCTTCCTATATCTACCTCTGTAAATGAATTATTTCTTTCCAACTCTTATCTATCTATCTATCATTCCATTCATCTCCCCTTTCCTTTGTGACTAGCTTTGTTTGT
>NC_051418.1:5159667-5159790 GCF_015228065.2 Penaeus monodon | reverse complement strand
ACGTCTCTTTTGGAATGTATGTCTGTATTGTCTACCTAAGTACCTGCCTCTTTTATTGCCTATGCATTTCATCCTTGTCTGTGTCTTTACCCTTGACTTCCGCATTTACGTCAGTATGCCATC
>NC_051418.1:5158925-5159633 GCF_015228065.2 Penaeus monodon | reverse complement strand
TCCTTTTCTTCCTCAGATCTGCTTTGTATATTTTTGTATCTGTTCCTTTTCTTCCTCAGATCTCTTGCAGAGTACGGCATGAGAGCGAATGTGTTACTTGCCAATAATTGTTTGGGAAAAGCTGGGGATTGACAAGTCATCGAGAATATTTCAAAAATATACAGAAGCAATACACAGATATTGATATATTCACAGTGCTTGCACGTACATTCATGTATATCCATCCTTTAAAAGCATGAGTACATAAAAGTGTAATAGTTTTGAGTGTACGAACACTCAAACATATGCAGCAAAATAACATTGTTTTTGACTCCGGGGCCTAGGGCGAGTGTCACTGCTACACCACGTGACATGTAATACAAAAAGCAGAATTCCCGGCGGGGCGGCTACGGCACGTAAGTGCATCGAGAGGAGGCGCCCGGCGAAGGACGCTAAAACCAGGGGATTATCGCACGTACATATGTACACACAACGGCGATGTAGATGACACGCACATACGACAACATAATCCACATGATCGTCAGGTAGCTCTTCACATGCGCTATATATCGTAGAAGTAGACGGGCTGTGGCACTTCGGGAAGGCCCTTGGCAGTTGCACTTGCGTGCTTGCTTTCGGCCTTTGCGAAGCCTGGCAGGTGCGAGTCGGCGGCAGAGGCCATTTTTTGTCATTACTGAAGAATTTTTGGAACTCCAAAACCTGTAGATT
>NC_051418.1:5157465-5158634 GCF_015228065.2 Penaeus monodon | reverse complement strand
AATGAAACTATTTTTTAGCACTGCTATTGATTTTTTTTTCCGAAAATTTAGATTCGCTTCGCTTTGAAAACATTTCGCCGCCGTACACGATACACGAATGTGCCAAGTTGGTGCGTACTTTCCCGACAAGTTCTCTCGACGAAATACTAACCAACACTGTTTCCAAAGAACAGAAAGAAAAACACGAAGAAAATAAGCTTAACGCAGAGCACAAATTCCGCGCACCAACGGCAAGCGATGTACAGGGGCGAGGACACGTCCCTCGTAAAAAAGCTTTCGGGCGAATGAGATGTACACAGGCATCAGCGGAGGGCGTGTGGGCGAACGCTGACAGAGGCGATCGTGGAGCTGTATCTCGGATCACGCTAAATCTTTTAAAAGCTTACATAAACTTTGCATGGGCTTGTGTGGAGCTTGGGCAAACTCGGATAGATCTGGCGCACAGCAGAGAAGAGAATCAAATACAATAAAGGGTGGAAAAGAAATAAGGAAGAGAGGGAAATGTCCGAGAATATCAAGTGGATTTTCAGAGTCGTCTCGTTGTTGATTTCATTATATGGAATTATATTTCACCTCAAGTTTTCCTGTATGTGATCGTATATCTACATTACAGTGTTAGGTGAAAGTCCTTTACCAGTGTAAGTCTCCTTACAAAACGAAAACAATTGACCTGGGTGTACAGCCCCTTCATGAAAAGAAACATCGTGTGCAGAAATGGAATTCAAAAAAGAAAGAAAACTCTACAGCATTTCCTACCTGTATTCACATGCTAAACATCCTGAATCATGACACTCCCCCTCAGTAGAGAGGGTAGGCTAATTCTGTAAGCTTTCAAAGGCATTCCCTTTCTCCCCAACGGCGTTTAAACAAACATCCCTTAACATTAGAGCTCTGAAAAAAAAAATAGCCGAAGCCAAAGCCAGCGTTCCAGAAGTCCGGACGCGAAACAGCCCCAAGAAAATTCCTGCGCTCGGAGAGGTGAGACGGCAAGACGCAGGTGAGACTCGAAGACGGAGAGAAGGCTGAAGATCTGGAGCCTCTTTCTTAATCCGTAGTTAATTATGTTACCTGCCGAGCACCTGGTCCCGCGTCTAGCCTAGGTGTGATTTATCTTTGATCTTTGCCAGCGCCGGAGCACCGTCATATGCGTGGTCTTGGTGAAGTGGAAT
>NC_051418.1:5157003-5157349 GCF_015228065.2 Penaeus monodon | reverse complement strand
TAAAAAGGGAAGTGAAATGACCGGGGGGAGAGCAAGAGCTGGGAAAAAGCATGGGGAGATGGAACAGGCAATGTTGGTGATCAATTACATTCGCATTTGAAGTGTATTAAAACCTGAAAGAGGATTTGGCATTTTATGGAGGTAATAATTAGTATGATTGAATTAATTTGATGATATTTTGGCTATCAAATTGCATACGTATTAAGATGTGGGGTCAGTGATTGTGAGTGATGTATCATTACCATTGATAGTGGTGACTAAAATGCATTTATCATTACTCGACTCACAATTATATTACTTTTTAATGAAACTGGTTACATTTGTGAAAATATGTTAACATATGAAA
>NC_051418.1:5156560-5156725 GCF_015228065.2 Penaeus monodon | reverse complement strand
TGCAGGGCGCCGGCGTGATAGGACCCTGCGGGATGGCCCAGTACAGGATGGAAGGCATGAGCACCCTGAAGGCACGCAGCCCTCGAGAGATCCCGCGCCAGGTCCTGCACTTCGGAGACAAGCTCGGAGAGGGAGATTTTGGCACGGTGAGTTAAAAGGCTTTGT
>NC_051418.1:5155589-5156100 GCF_015228065.2 Penaeus monodon | reverse complement strand
AAAATAAAGCATTACAGTAATTATGCTTATTACAGTGATGATGAAAACAGTGTAGCTTCAGAGCAAAGGACGGGGAAAACATAAGCAGAAAATAGGAATGCCATTATTATCTAAAATTAGTTAAGGAAAAAGAACAGGAAATACGATGATAAGAGAATACTAAATATGGACAAGGGAGACTTAGCAAAGGAGAGAGAAGAAAAAAAAGGATAAGTTAATGTGAAATTTGAGAATTAGAAGAAAACAGAGAAAAGCTAAAAATATTAAAGAAACAGAATTCAATTACGAATTAGGGAATAAAGAAATTCATGTACAGACATAATGATATATACGATCAATAGGCTATATCTCGGGGCAAGATAGGGCGTTAAAGAAACCACCTGAGAGAAGGCTTTAAGCTCCTTTTCCCCCACAATCTCTTCCTTTTTCTCTCTTGCTTTGTAGATTTTTTTTCTCTGTTCCCTTTTTAGAAAGGAGTGGAAGAAAGTATATAATGCTAAACACGTCCTCA
>NC_051418.1:5154937-5155265 GCF_015228065.2 Penaeus monodon | reverse complement strand
TTTATCATTCTTGGACGTAAATTAAGAAATGAAATGTTTTAAAATGTAAATGATTATTCTATTGCTGAAAAAGTGAAACACATATTTGATCATAATATTTTTAGATGAGACGCTCTTGATTATGAATCTCATTTTTTATTGACAGCAAAATACAAATGATTTCACGAAAAATTAAAAAAAGGTCTGATGATTGTTTGTGATTATCTCAATAACATTATACAATGCATATGAAGTTATTACATATTCATTTGCCATGATATTGCCTCTCACACTACTACTGCTGATAAATGATCATCAATTAAGTGATAGAAAGGATTTCGTAATGCTG
>NC_051418.1:5153750-5153973 GCF_015228065.2 Penaeus monodon | reverse complement strand
AACTGTAGGTCCTTCTAATGCCACCAACAGTATCCCTGTTATAATTGCTTCTACTAAATCCGTTTTCTTTTCCCTTTCCCCCGTTTTCTTCGCGCCTCAGGTTCACCTTGGCGAAGTGGCAGGACTCACGGACACGAAGGAGAGCAATGGGCCGTGCAGGCAGGTCGTCCTCGCCGCCCTCAGGCAGGATGCTTCTCCTGAAGTGAGTGGAATTGGGGGGGTG
>NC_051418.1:5152367-5153619 GCF_015228065.2 Penaeus monodon | reverse complement strand
TGTGGTTTAGGATAATGTCTAATATGATGGGCCTTTGTGTGCAATATGCAATGGATATATATGCGAAGTTTTGTGCATTTTCATCTCTAGCCATATCTGCTTTCTCTTGTATTTTATTTGATATATCTCTGTATATATCCATTTCTACACCGATATTGGTAAATCCGCATCGCCGTTTATACCTGCATCTATTTATCTGTCTGATTCTTCCTCTGTCCCTATCCCGAGATCTGTCATTTCACCTCGGAGTTTGGGTTATTTATTTATCCTAACGCTTCTCCTTCCTTCGCCCTTCTCCCCGCTGCAGGTGCGCGAGGACACGTGGAGAGAGGCGCAGCTGCTGGCGACCTTGTCTGACCCCAACCTGGCCGGCCTGGTGGGCGTGGTCAGCCGGGACGACCCCCTGGTGCTCATCATAGAGTTTCTACCCCTGGGCGACCTCAACCAGTACCTCCGGCGACATGTCCCGGACACTACCACTCCCAGGCTCAACCACATGCGTCCCATAAGGTCAGTGTGGGGTCCGGGGTTATTCGGTTATTCGGAATCTTGGGGGAGTTCATTCCAAGTCTGATAAAAAAAAAAAAAAAGTTGGGCCACTTCCTATGCTCGGCGGTTTTAACTTGTTATTTTTCATAATTGATAATAATGATAGTCTTATTACCCCTCATCAGTAAATGATAAAAAGCCGGGAAGGCATTGATGAACTAACAGAATTTGAAAAAAAGCTTAAAATAATATTTAGCGTATCATGGCAAGCACACTTAACGATAAAATCAGCGTTCCCCAACTCTCACACATTCAAAGGCCTTTTCGAAACCGTATTCATAAATAATTCCACAAACCACTTACCAGATCCGGGATATTTGCAGTGGCACTCTGAGGGAGGCTGTGATAACCCTTCTTTGCTTTGAATAAATAAACTGCAACAGTTCGTGTGAGATAAGTAATTAATTACCTTTTGAATGTGAATAATGATTTTTTTCATCAGGCTTGGAACATATTTCAGTCACATTCATTAAGAATTACATATCCTCCTGGAGGATAAATAAACAACATCTATCTACAGTCTGTTAATCCGTCTATCTATTTTTATACATGTATGATAGAAAATATTTTTTCTTTTCTCTCTCCCACAGTTATGGTTCGCTTATATACATGGCAACACAGGTTGCTTCTGGTATGAAGTACCTTGAGGCTCACAATATCACCCACAGGGATCTTGCTACCAGGTGAGTTACAGTACATTTTC
>NC_051418.1:5151400-5151672 GCF_015228065.2 Penaeus monodon | reverse complement strand
TTCAGGAAAGGTCTTTTTTCAAGTGAACTGATGTAAGTCAAGGGGGGGTGGGGTGAGGGCATTTCAGCCAGGTGAGTTGATCAAATGTTGTAAAAGCTGTTATTAGGTGGAGCCGCGAATGAATGGCGTCGAGGGTCGGCAGAAGCCCTTGAAAAGAAGTTGGTTTGGGTGAACGGTTTGATCTGCTGATGAAAAGTGCAGAAGAGAGATACAAATCAAAATTGCCAAGTAATGATATGCTTAATTTTTTTTACGTCTGCCCTGACGTGGGT
>NC_051418.1:5150900-5151202 GCF_015228065.2 Penaeus monodon | reverse complement strand
ACAAATATGTCTTTTCTCCTTCCCTACTCTTCCTCCCTCCCGCATTTTCCCTTTCCACTACTCTAGTCTTTCCTCTTCTCCCCTCTCTCTAACTTCCTTTCTTTCCGTTCACTCTCTTACCCATCCCCTCTTTACGTTCTCCATTTTCTTCTCCTCCCATTCACCTTTCCCCTTCCCAACTTCCTCCCTCTTTCTCCTTCCTCCATCTCCTCCATCCATCACGTTCTTCTACCCTGCCCTATCTCCCCATTCTTTCCTTTATTATATCCTCTCCTTTACGCTATTCTCCCCCTTTGTTCCGT
>NC_051418.1:5150148-5150738 GCF_015228065.2 Penaeus monodon | reverse complement strand
CCAGCAAGTCTCTCGCCGCACTCATCTTAGTCGTGAAAATATGAATACACTGTAGACCACCTGGGAAAGCGTCGGACAAAAAGCGTTCGTCGAGGCGGATTAAACTCTAATCCCTAGCTAATTTGGCAACCTTTTTCACTCCTCCTGCCGAGACAAAATTGTATCTTAATGTACATGAACGTTTCTTTGGCATTTTAGGTGGATATACATATACAGTTTTTTTCGTCTGGTTTTCTCTCAAGAGGAGGTACATTTTTTAAAAAAGATATTTGATGTTTATATATATATATTTTTTTTTTTTACGTTTTTTTCTCCTGTATATGTGTATCGGAGGCTTTTTATGGTATGTATTTACGTAGGTGCAGCAGACGTCAGATCGCTGGTTAAAATGTCTCTTTTTTTAGCGAGTCGTGCAGCTGCTTTGCTGGTTGTCGAATATTTGGGGGAATATTTAGCTTGGGTGAGGGTCGGCGTTTCTGTGTGTCAGTGTGTATGTCTATGTTTGTGTATTAGTATGTAATTTTGCACGTGTGAGTGGCTGGACGCTTGTGTGTTAGTGTTAGTATGAATGTTTTCTTGGGGATGAGTGA
>NC_051418.1:5149635-5150009 GCF_015228065.2 Penaeus monodon | reverse complement strand
CATGCGCGCGAGGGGCTGTGTGCGTATTTCTGAATATGTGTACATTTATGATAGGACGTTGGATAAGGTGAGAATAAACCCACTTGTATATGTTCGAAACTCTTAACTCATAACACAAGAGTCATATTCCTCAATTTCAGTGCAAGTAATACCACGCATTTTGTTTTACACAGAAACTTGTTATCAAAAATCAAACCGCATATTGTATGCATTCTGTGCATATTCCACTTTCCTGCAGTTATTTACGTGTATTTTGCTTTACATCCTTGTTCATATATCCGGCCAACATTGCAATATCTCTTCCCTGGACTGACATTAATCCACCTGCTAACTTGATTTATCCAAACCCTAACCCTCCATTGGCTCTCTAGGTA
>NC_051418.1:5149133-5149579 GCF_015228065.2 Penaeus monodon | reverse complement strand
CATGAACTAAAATCTATGTGAACCTTTACTGACTCTCAAATTTATTTATCATTAAATTTTTTCCTTTTCGTTTTCCTCTCTTCGCATGAATCGCATTTTTTCAGTGCAATCCTTTCATTTGACTTTTGCATCTTTTATTTCGTCTTTTGTTAAATGACTTTTTTATTTTCTTATTTTTTATCTTCATTTATTTATCTATTCAACCATTGTTTTGTTTTGTTAATCACTTAAATTCGTTGCATTTACTTCTAACTGGCATCTTTTTTTCGAGATTACGGCCCGTTACTCTCAATTTCCGCAGTTTATTTTTTAATTTGTTTACGTATAACCTGCCAGTTATAATTAAAATATACTTGATTACGCTTCGTCATTCGTGACAACGATAACCACCGTGACAGTTCTCCAGCATGAGTGATGCCAGGGCCGCTTCTACCGGCAATAACTTG
>NC_051418.1:5148702-5148893 GCF_015228065.2 Penaeus monodon | reverse complement strand
CTTCACCCCTTTCGTCCATAAGACCCAGGACCTCTGGCGCTAACTTCTCCTTCTAACTTTCCCGGACGCAATCACAAGGCGAGTATACAAGCACGGTTAACATCTGTCTGTTTCAGTCGCCCTCAGCGCATCCAAGGGGGGCGGGGGCGTGGTCAAAGGCGTGTCTAGTAATTCCATTTTTCTTCATAGTT
>NC_051418.1:5147219-5148116 GCF_015228065.2 Penaeus monodon | reverse complement strand
CGGATTAGACCAAAATCCAGCATCAATCTAACTTGCTTCCCGAGTTTAGTTCAGTTCCAACGCTAGTTTAATCTTCTTATGTGGCACATGATTATATAAGTTGTGAGCGTCCTTGTGTCTTGGCATTATTTGTGACGCCCCGGTGCTTGTGGCGGAGGCGCTGCTGGGGACGACGCTGCGGGGGATGTGGCGGTGGAGATGCTGCTGGGGGATGTGTTGGTGGAGATGCTGCGGGGTGGGGGATGTGTTGGTGGAGATGCTATAGTGAGATGTTTGGTGGAGATGCTGCGGTGATTTGTTGTGGTGGAGATGCTGCTGGGGGATGTGTTGGTGGAGATGCTATGGTGAGATGTGTTGGTGGAGATGCTGCAGGGTGTGTGTTGGAGGAGATGCTGCAATGGGATGTGTTGGAGGAGATGCTGCGGTGGGATTTGTTGGAGGAGATGCTGTGGTGGGATGTGGTGGTAGAGTTGCTGTGTTGCTCTGGTGGTGGAGATAACTAGAAGATGCTTAAAGAGATAATGGTGGAGATTTCTGTAATTGGGGATGTTGGAGATTTGGATGGAGATAGCTGATACTAGAGATACTGGAGGAGATGGTGATTTTGTTTGGTGTTGGAGGGGATTCTGGTGTTAGGAAGCTTTAACTGCAAATGTTGGTGGAGTTTCTCTCGTTGCTGGCGACCGTCGCTCTTCCTGCTGCTGGTGACGCACAGTACCCTTGCTGGTGGAGGCTGATGGAGTCCAGCGTGCTGACCGCTGCCGATCGTCAGACTGCGGTTGCAGTCACTTGCTGCGTGCAATGGCAATGTTGGGTGGTAGCGATTGGGGAATGTGGTAGTGGTGAAGCTGCGGCGATTGGGTCAGGTGTCTCGGCAGTCGCCACCTGCAGTGCGCG
>NC_051418.1:5146752-5147141 GCF_015228065.2 Penaeus monodon | reverse complement strand
TCTGCTGAATTCGCGGTTAGTTTGTTTTAGTCATTGGTTATGCTTGATAGTGGCAGTGCTATGAGGATCAGTCCAGATTATAGTGACTGATTAGGACAGCGAGCGAGAGCGAGCCTAACTATAACCAAGTTAGCAATAACTATACCCGCCGTAATTATCCGTGGCAATCATTACTGACAAAGCGAGTAATGAACTCTCAAGAACCTCACCGCTAATTCGCTGAATTTTGTCCTAGCCTTTGGTATGGTGCTTGGCGGCGCCCGTGCAGTGCGGGTCGCAGAGGGCTGGCGGAGGAACCTTGAGTGTGTTGACCTGAAGGATGAGGCACTAGGGGGTGGGGGGGGAGGAGAGGTCTTATGAGAAAGTGAGAGGGAGAGAGGGATGGAGGG
>NC_051418.1:5145508-5145633 GCF_015228065.2 Penaeus monodon | reverse complement strand
TCACTTCCGTGATATGCATCTCGATCCCAGGAAGGAATCGTGGGTCGGCCAACTGTTCCTGTCAAGATTACAGGTTTTCTCCTCCTTCCAATGCTTCTGGGCCGCGGGTCCTTCGATCCTTCCGA
>NC_051418.1:5145036-5145190 GCF_015228065.2 Penaeus monodon | reverse complement strand
TCGGAAGGATCGAAGGACCCGCGGCCCAGAAGCATTGGAAGGAGGAGAAAACCTGTAATCTTGACAGGAACAGTTGGCCGATCCACGATTCCTTCCTGGGATCGAGATGCATATCACGGAAGTGAGTCTGAGATGGAGCGAAAGGGGGAAACGC
>NC_051418.1:5144891-5144988 GCF_015228065.2 Penaeus monodon | reverse complement strand
CCATCCCTTCTCCAACTCCCACCTTTTTCGTTTTTCCACTTCCTCCTCCTTCCTCCGCCTTATCCCACTCACGTGCACCTTTCCCCCCTATCACCCT
>NC_051418.1:5143797-5144831 GCF_015228065.2 Penaeus monodon | reverse complement strand
CCTCTCCCCTCCTTCAGCTTATCCTCCCCTTCCCTTCCGTTTCCCCTCTCTCACTCTGCCCCCCTCTCCCGCCCTCCTTCACATTCTAGTTCTGTTCGTCCTCTTCCTTCTCCTCCCCCTCCTGCATTCCCTTTCCTCTCCTCCTTGACCTCCTTCTCCGCCCGGTCCTCCCCTCTCCTCTCCCCGTCTCACCCCCTCCAGTTTGCTCTCTCCCTCCTCCCTCCCCCTCCCACTTCCCCCTTCCAGTGTCTCACTTCCTCCTCTCTCCACCCCCTCTCCCCCTCACCTCCTCCCTTCCAGCTGGCCCTCACCCTCTCCCCTTCCCCTGCCTCCCCTCCTCCAATGCCCCCTCTCCCACCCCCACTCCCCCCCGCTCTCCGCCGAAATGAGAGTTGCGGTCTCTGTTTGACAAGTGGCAGCGTCCTGTAATAAATCCTCTGATATTACTCTTAGTGGGTTTGGATTACAGGGCTACCATGAAGGGGTGGGGGTGCAGGAGAGGAGAAGGAGGGAGGGGGAAGAGGGGGAGAAAGAGCAAAGAGAAGGGAAAGGTTAAGGGAAGTGGGTAAGAGGAGAGGGACAGGAGAGAAACCGAAACTGGGAAGGGAAAGGCGAAAAGGGAGGAAAAGGAGAAGAATAAACAGAAATGGGGAAAGGAGAGTTGAGAAGGGTATGGGTGAGGGGGATGTAGAGAGGAAGGGGAAGGGGGGAAGATACGGGGAAGGGAAATGGGGAGGAGGGAGAGACCGCGAAAGTGATAGAGGGAAAGAATCGATAGACAGGAAATGGAGAAAATGAAAAGGGAAAGCGAAGAACAGCCGTGGATACAACGAAAGGTGTAAGAGGAGGAGATAAGAGAGGGAGAAGGGTAGGAAGAAGGAAGCGGATAGAGGAAAGGTAGGTGGGATTTTTTTGAGACTTATACAGGCGATCCAAAACGCTAACAGCAGGGGATCAGAGAGGATTTTTCTTCGTGAAATCCTGATAACAAAGTGAAGTGAGGAGGTTTTCGTCTCTTATTGGAAGTTGGCCGA
>NC_051418.1:5143307-5143461 GCF_015228065.2 Penaeus monodon | reverse complement strand
TATTCCCACGCGTCACGCCTTTCCCAGTTGTTGTTGGAATCATTATCCATAAATCTGGTCTTTGCCTTTTCTTATAATAAGGAACAGGAGAGAAAGGGAGAGGGAGCGGAGGAGGGGAGAGGAGGGAAAGGAAATTCAGGGAAGGGGAGGGGGA
>NC_051418.1:5142949-5143180 GCF_015228065.2 Penaeus monodon | reverse complement strand
TGGAAACAGATGATGGAGGAGATGGAAACCTGCCAACGATGGTCAAGCTGAAGGATTCTATGACTGATTTTTGCATATTCCTTCCATCCATCATAAAAAAAGAAAATGGGAGAAAATACAAATGAAAGATCAGATGATTTACAGGCCTCCATTTGCCATTTATCATGTTATTTGCTCCTTGTTTACCAAAGGGAGAGGGAGAAGTAGAGAAAGAGAGAGGGGAAAGGGGGA
>NC_051418.1:5142756-5142924 GCF_015228065.2 Penaeus monodon | reverse complement strand
GGGGGAGAGGGACGAGAGGAAGAAAAGGAGAGAGAAGAAAAAAGAGAAAGCGAAGATTAAAAAGCTATATATACAAGCATCCAGGTACTTACGTTGGACTCATTAATCTCCTGACATTTGCTTCCGATTTGGGGTTTTACTCGTTATGATTAAATTAATATATACTGA
>NC_051418.1:5141748-5142147 GCF_015228065.2 Penaeus monodon | reverse complement strand
AGCAAGAATGCAGATGCAATGAAGATTTTAACGAACAGGAGACACAGAGGTAACCAGTGAAATGCCTCAGTGCCGAGGGAGCGGCCACTCAGTGCCGTGAGGCGCCTTCCTCGGTTCGCAACAAACCGATCTTCCGGTTAAGAAGCGGCGTCTGTCACGGGCCAGAAACGACGCAAGATGAGTAAGTGCGAGCGCGAGAGCCGTGAGATCGCAGCCTCCCCATCTCTTTGTTTACCAGCCGTTGTCATGGCAACCTTTGTTTCTTGGCTCTGCGATTATGGGAGTTATGGCTGACCGTCCCGGAACCGACAGCTGGGACGACTCAGCGAGCGCAATCGCGTCGCTCCGGGCGGCGGCCGCACCCTAGCTGCCGCGTCAGGTGCAGGAAGGGACGGAGAA
>NC_051418.1:5140872-5141639 GCF_015228065.2 Penaeus monodon | reverse complement strand
GGCAGCTTCCTCGCCTAGTAAACTACACTCAAGGCCCAGATCGCTTCGCCGTCCTGCTTAAGGTTTCATTGAGCTCACATTCAGCCCACACTCGCATTTGCATTCAGCTTCCCAAGGCAATCCTGACACGCCCCTACTCTCCCTCCCCGCCCTTCCCTCACCTCTCGTCGCTTCCGTCTGCCCCTTTCCTCTCCGCGCTCTCTCTCACTTCTTCTCGCATCTCTCCCCTCTCCTCTCCGCGCTCTCTCTCACTTCTTCTCGCATCTCTCCCCTCTCCTCTCCTTCTCCCAATCCTCTCTCTCTTCCTCTACATGTCTCTCCCCTCTCCCTCCTTTATTCTCCCATCCCTCCCACCCTACCTCCCTCCCTCCCACTCTTACCTCAGCAATTCCCCTCATTCCCCCTCCCTCTCCTCACCCATCCCCCTCCCTCTCCCTGCCTGCCCTTCCTCTCCCCATCCCTCTCCTCGATCCCGTTGCTTGAGTTATACAGCGGGATAAGTTGATAAGGTGTGCATGCGAATGAGGGCGAGTAACGAGGCCGTATGTCAGGGAGGGCATAGGCTCCATTTAGCAGGGGAGAGGGGGGGGGGAGACCGTGCGTGAGGCTTTCGAACAGGATCTCGAATGAAACACAGAAAGTACAATATGAAGTATGAAATAAATTGGATTAAATATGCCATATCGGCGATGAGGCTTTTACTAACAGTCATGATGTTATTAATAATAATGAGAAAAAATTGTAATCCTAGAGAGGTACTTCTACTT
>NC_051418.1:5140427-5140504 GCF_015228065.2 Penaeus monodon | reverse complement strand
GTTCGTGAATGCTCTCACTTCCTCCTCGTCCGCCATTTAATGCCTTGCGTCTTGGAGAAACATCCTCGAGTGTTTAC
>NC_051418.1:5139725-5139853 GCF_015228065.2 Penaeus monodon | reverse complement strand
AAAGAAACAGGTGAGCAAATAGCCAAGGATGAAAATAAGATAAAAAGGAGAGAGAAAGATAAAGAGATGAGAAAAGATAGGAAAGAAGGAACGACATGGAAGAGATGAAGGAATAAAAGTAGAAAAAA
>NC_051418.1:5139557-5139675 GCF_015228065.2 Penaeus monodon | reverse complement strand
AGGGGGTGTGACCTCCTCCTTAAGACGTTGAAGTGTTTACAAGACGCTCTTCATTAAGCCTTGGAAAAAGGTGTTAGCCCCACTTTATAAGCACTCCGATCTCGATGGGTTCGGAAAG
>NC_051418.1:5137999-5139190 GCF_015228065.2 Penaeus monodon | reverse complement strand
AATGCCAGCCGCCAGGAAACAGAACAAAAAGAAATAAAGCGAAGAGTCGAGAGCACCGTCCGCCCGTGGACAATAAGCGGCCGCTGTTATCAAATGTGTGTATATACTAATGCGTTTGTCAGCTCAAAACGCGGGCTGAGTGCGAATGAGCTTCCTCTATCGGTTTAGTTAGTAATTTACAAATTGATCTGGCAATTACACTTTGAGTTATTAGGCCGCCGTGACTCCGCTGCCTGCAGGAAACAGCGCAAGCAAAGCGGGGCAAATAAGGGCGAGAGTCCGCTCTTCGAAACATGTGTTTAGCGCCTTGACGCCTGGGGGTCGGGATGCGTCTTTCTTGCCCCCGTTGCTGTGTCCCGCTCGCCTCACTCATCACAGCGCTCTCTCTCTCGATGAGTGTGATGAATGGGCATGAGACGGGGAGATGATGAGTGCTGTGGCCGGTGGCGGCGGAAGGCAGGCGCCCGACGCTTCTGGAGGTTTAGCGCGCGAGAGCGCTCCCTCAAGGTACCATTCATCTCCTTGTTCACTGGATATGATGAACGTGATGAAAAGACGGCTTCGAGCTGATCGACAAGGAAGCTGCTGCAAGGGAATGAGCCCTTATTCATCGCAACAGCCATTGCAGTTAGCCATTCACTGGGGTTCCCACCGACCATTCATCTTTCATTCATGGGTTCAGTTGTGATTGAATTAGCAAATTAATCTTATTATGCATCTCTTTGAGTTCATTCATTGTCTTTCTCGCATTGAAAGGTAGATGATTTTTTTCGAGGGGCGGGGGTGAGGAGGCAATCAGTTAGTATTATGATTAATTGTGTTTTAATTCGATTTCTTGTGTGTGTTTCTATCACTGTTCGAGTGGATTTTAATGAAATTGCGATTTTAAATAGGCAATGGGACTCACACACACAGACAAAAATGTTCATTTATCTCTGTACACACTTATATACATGCATGTTTCTGTGGATATATCTACTTTTATATATCCATCTATCCATCCAGCTACCTATATATGTATAAGCCATAACCTGTCTGTGTCTCCCTCGCAGGAACGTGCTGGTGGGATCGTCCCATGCCGTCAAGATCACGTGCGCGGGGTCGTGCCGGTCGCTCTACGCCGGCGACTACTACACCAGCGAGACGCAGCTCAGCCCGCTGCCCATCCGCTGGATGAGCTGGGAGGCCCTG
>NC_051418.1:5135097-5135551 GCF_015228065.2 Penaeus monodon | reverse complement strand
TATTTGGGCCAAGTTTGTAAACTAATTCCCATATTAATGAATCTGAAAGGATTTTTTTGCGCCAAACTCAGCCGAATAGACATGCAAAAAAGCCACACAGGCCCCCCTGACAAAAAAGGGCTGTAGTTCACCTGTATTTATATTACAGCAAATTTCGAAAAGGTTGCGAAACGAGGAAATCTATTTCCCCCAACCGTAATCGCAAAGCTTAGCATTGCATAAGCGATCGGGTTATTCCCAAAAAAGGAGCTTTACAAGCGTTATTGCAAAACCTGTTGAGCCTTGCATTGCAACGGCGTGCGCTCGAAACTGGGAGCCACGGCGCGGCCCCGCTTCTTGATAGGCGAGCTGTCCGTCGCGGATTAGCATCAGCCATTGCCTAATTGCCCTTATTAGACGCTTCCAATGATTTGCCATTATTGAAAAGGATCATTGTAATGGGGAGGCGATCAAC
>NC_051418.1:5134571-5135027 GCF_015228065.2 Penaeus monodon | reverse complement strand
GAAACTATTAATAAATGCTGCCTATATAATTAGAGCGGGTCATGCCCAATTGGGTCATTACCGTAGACTGTCTTCTGGTTAATTACTTTGCTAATGATGGCTTTAATGCCTTTTATGACGAGACGTTGCGCTTATTGCAGATCATTACATGTCTAATAAACTACGTGAAAAATATAAACCAATCAGGAGCGCCCATTGGTGGAAAATTACAAAGCGCCGATTATAAATTTCTACAATTTATGTGTTCTATTGTTCTCGTCCTTCGCGGAATCGCTGCATATTAATTGAAACTCGACCGAACTTTATTTCATGATTCAGTGTTTTGCTTTGCGAATAATCTCATTCTGCCTTGCTTGCAGCGCAGTTGCTTCTTTCTTCGGCTGCTCTCTGTTCGTGCTTGAATATGTAGATGAGGTTCATATCACACGTAGAATATATGAATAATCATTGTGTGTG
>NC_051418.1:5132856-5133270 GCF_015228065.2 Penaeus monodon | reverse complement strand
ATATGAGGAGAGAGGGAGTGTGCACTTGAGTGCGGATGTGTACGAGTGAGAAGCTCAATAGGCCGAGTCCCACAACGCCTTCCTCTCGGCGCCCATACACGCCGCCGCAGCTAAATCCTAACGCCTCCGTCCCTCGTTCTCTTCCTCCAGGGCCACTTCAGCAGCCGCAGCGACGTCTGGTCCTTCGGCGTGACTCTGTGGGAGATGCTGACCCTGGGGCGACAGCAGCCCTACGAGCGCCTCTCCGACGAAGGCGTCATCGAGAACCTGTCGCACTTCTACCACGACGACGGAGGGGAGGTGAGATTGGGGGAGGAAGGGGGGGAGGGAGGCAGATGGGGTAAGAGGGGAGGTGAGAATGGGGGAGGAAGGGGGAGGCAGATGGGGTAAGAGGGAATGCAGGGGGAGGTAGGG
>NC_051418.1:5131953-5132424 GCF_015228065.2 Penaeus monodon | reverse complement strand
ATCACCAAAAGAAACAGTAAAACCACAACGATAAAACAACCAAGCAACCTCACGCCCTCCGCCTCCCCTTCTAGAAAATTCCCTCCCAATTCAGCAAACTCGAATAATCACTTGATGTTGTCTGCGGCCAAAAGGTAGTGAATGATAATAGCTTCCTAAGTGCTGTCGGAGAAGGAACGGCACGGAGCGCGTGAGGGTGACACGCGGGAGATTAAAGAGAGGGAGAGGAGAGGGGGAGGGCAGGGAGGGAGGGAGAGGAAAGGGGGAAGGGAGGCAGGAAGAGGAAAAGGGGGAGGGAGGGAGAGAGGGAGTGAGAGGAAAGGGGGCAGGGAGGGAGGGAGGATGGGACACACTGGTAGAGGGTAGGTGGAGGGGTAGGACTATAAGGACTCTTTAGTATCACTATTAGCTCACTATCATATTTTCACTATCATATATGGTACATGTTGAACACATTTGTGCCTTGGTGTG
>NC_051418.1:5130998-5131884 GCF_015228065.2 Penaeus monodon | reverse complement strand
TATTTATATATAAATACTTATTGTGAACAAGAGTAAAACGGCTATAACAGCATGTGAAACAAACACAGCCACACACACAACGCTGTATGACCAAACACTCAGAGATGCACAAACAAACAGACAAACTAGCACGTTCCCCCACCCGGAGTCCCCAACCTTAATCTCGCGGTCTCCTTCTCGCGCAGATGTTCCTGTCGCAACCCGCCCTGTGCCCGAGGGAGATCTACGACCTCCTGCAGGAGTGCTGGAGACGCAACGAGGCCGACCGACCCAACTTCAGGGACATCCACGTCTTCCTCCAAAGGAAGAATCAGGGCTATTCGCCGGAGGCGTGAAGGATGGGGTGGGTGACTGTTTACGGGAAGACCAAAAATGGAACGGAGGTCATCCTACGGAGGATAGAGTGAAGCGGTTGGAGAGCCCGCGGGAGGCACCATTTTGAGTCGACGTTTCGCTCTTCGTGGCTCTGTTTTCCGCGCTTTCTCCCTCGCTCTCGCAGATCCATCCGCCTCCTACCATTCCTCACGAAAAAGCTTTATTTTACAAGGTATCCGGTCATGGAGGAAGAAGATTGGTCATTTAGAATGATAAAGAAGGAAATTGTGATATGTTATCGTCTGCTGGTGTCGCCCGGACGTCATTCTGGAGAGATAATGGACTCTTAAATACGTGATCTTCCGCGACATGTCCGCGACGTTAAGTAGTGCTTGTATCGGACCGAAAGTATATTTTGCCAAAAAAACGGTGATAGTCAAGACAATCATTTACTATATTTGAATGGAATGATTACAGGATTCCTAAAGGGAAGTAACGATAGAAACAGTAAAGGTTAAAGCTCTTACTGCACTGAAAAATGTGTATGGCGGAATGGTACAAATTTCTTCCT
>NC_051418.1:5130767-5130951 GCF_015228065.2 Penaeus monodon | reverse complement strand
TGTAGTCATCCACCTTATAAAAGTGCAATAATTAGCAGCCAAAAAAGAAAAAAAAAGATAATGACATTTCAGACGAACAAAAGGCCCAATCGCTGAAGAGGGCAGACGAAAATCAAAGCCTGACGCCAACCAGGAAGGACGACCTAACCAGGATCACAAACGCAGTGATATTTTGAGCCTCTTA
>NC_051418.1:5130233-5130715 GCF_015228065.2 Penaeus monodon | reverse complement strand
TTTTTTCTAACGACGAACGCGTTAAGAACCGAGAGAACAAAGTATAAAACAGGAACTAATTCTTAACGCAAGTTTTAATATCTTTCGACATTGTTCACAAGAATGGATGAACCGACATACCGTAAGTGAGTGTGTGAGTGTCTGTGTGCATGTCGCATACGGTGCCAGTGACTGGATTTGTGCGTGTGTTAAAGGTGCATTAGTGTCTAAAAACGACTGACGTTTCAATCTGAATGCTTCTACTGACCTACTCATTCCTTAGTGTCTTATAACTTTCTGAGTGCCAAGAGGATAACAAAAGAGGTCACGTCACGTGCCAAATAGAACAATGAAACATGAGAGAGTAAAGGGTGAAAGGAAATCAAAAAGAGAAAAAAGGTGACCTCACTTTGTTTGTATAAAAGAAAAAAAAAATATAACGAACGTTTTAAAATATTTTTGAAAACGATTTATTCTATTCTTTTTCTTTTGCACACACTTTT
>NC_051418.1:5129151-5129405 GCF_015228065.2 Penaeus monodon | reverse complement strand
CCCACTAAACATAAGGGCATTGCAGGGTAAAATGTCTTTATTTCCCTCACACTGTTACGATTGCCAAACAAGTAAAAGGGTTGTATTTGTTGCGCCAAAGCTCAAACTGTCTCAGTCTGCAGCTTCGTAGATTTTTTTGGTTTCGAAAAAGAAATGCTCCTTTTTGTGTTTCTGCTTTACGGTGGAAAATATACGTAAGAAATGTTTCCTTTTATTTCATCATGGCAGCAGAAACAAATAAAATGTGTACATAT
>NC_051418.1:5128987-5129116 GCF_015228065.2 Penaeus monodon | reverse complement strand
CTCGAAAGCTTTAATTAAACGCATTAGTTACTTAGCGAACTGAAGAAGGTTAGATTGACCAAGTGAAAATTAATCTGCTGATGAAATGAATGAAAAATGAAGACAAAAAATCCATAATTAACTGCTACG
>NC_051418.1:5128636-5128733 GCF_015228065.2 Penaeus monodon | reverse complement strand
GAGACAACATTGTTTGTTTCATCGATTTCACGAAAGGCGTGAGATTCCTTGAAGTCAAAGAAAAATTCCACATTGAAGGCTCAGCCGTTGCTAACAT
>NC_051418.1:5127405-5127544 GCF_015228065.2 Penaeus monodon | reverse complement strand
TTGGCAATTTTTATGCAATTAAAGAATCCGAATCTCGCTTGCCTTCCGCGAGGGCAATCTATTTACGCAGGAACGGATTTAAGAATTAGGTGAGGGGAAAGGGCAGTAATCTCACACTTTCTCTCATATACATACATGC
>NC_051418.1:5125172-5127272 GCF_015228065.2 Penaeus monodon | reverse complement strand
TGGAGATTAATTTTCAAACTGTTGAGAAAATACCTTCATAGTGTAGGGAGGCTTATGATCAAGCAAATTCCTCCCTTGTTTATTAATTCCCAGCTATGGTGGTTATTTATAAATACGAGGAAAAAACTAAATGCGCTTATAGGTTTTGTTTTATTAGTTAATAAAATCAAAGGCAATCAAATTTTAACGCCTTTTGTAAGATAACTATATATTGTAGCCATGCTAGTCACGCTAATGTTTTTGCTGCAGTTTATAACAAAAAATGATAATGATATTGTAAATCTTTATAGTTTAGTTTGTGGTTCTCATGTTAGAAAAAATATATCTATATATATGTATGTGTGCACGACCTCCCGCGGATCCTCCTTTTTTAGCCAGTATCATAGGCTTCGCTGTCAAATCATATTTTGCTGTGTGAATGTTATATTATAATAGAACAAGGTGTTTGATTAATTGTCTTTGCTTCTTATATGATAAATAAAAAAAGAGTTATGATGATAAACGCTCTATTGTGATTATTTACTTTAAAAGATTAACAATAAAAAATATATGTGGACAAATTGAGGTGATGGTAACACACCTGTTGCCAATTATGCCTTTTGTGTTTTCATTAAAGGTAAGTTTAGTTACCATTATCAAATTTGCCAGTGAGAAAAAAAAATTGTTCACATCGCCTCAACGTCTATGTGGTAAATGTAGGCCCTGGTCATGATAGGCCTAGTAAGAGAGCCAGCGAGAGTCTTTCTTACTCCCAAGAGCTACGTCAAACTCATGAATGTGATACATGGTCAATGCGTGTCTAATTGTGTATATAATGTACCGTAGTATGTAAGGTTGGGAAAAAGTATATGTTTTCCCCCTCCCTCACCTTTCACAGTTAAGAAGAATATAATGATTATGGATATATGATATTCTCATATTTGGAACCTGAGTGTTTTAACAAAGGTGATACTGTAGTTATCAAATTTGTACAGTTAGGTAGTCCAGCATTTTTAACAAAGAGAAGTCGAGTGTGTTGCAAAAAAAACATTTAAAAAATACAAAAAAAATAGTTGAACAAATTTTCAGTGAAGACGACCAGTTATTGTAAATGTGTGGTTCTACCTGAATTATGAGTTATTATGTGTCGACTTACTGTAATTCTACGTAAAAGAGGAGGAAAGAAAAAATTGAATTGCAGATTACTTCGAGAGAAAAAAAGGAAAGAAACGGAACAGAAACGAGACCCTGTAAATTATCATCTTTTAAAAAGCTTACTTGACGTTGTTCTAATGGCCTATAAAAACGGTGAGCTATTTTCGCCCTTCTTGTCCCGTGGCAGTAAGGCCTAGTTTATGGGTCCAAAGCCGCAAAGGACGACTCTATTGCCACAGCGGCAGGAAGGGGGACAATAGCACATCATACAGGCATTATGTTCATAAAGGTGTTACTGTTTCATAACTGTAAACTATTTTTCTCTTTTATTACTTACAAAAGGGGATTTTGTGCAATTTTTGCGAACGGTGCGAGTGGTGAAAGTTAGGTAGGCTTAGAAGAGATGTTAGAGGTTGTGAAGTTGGCGAAAAAAGTAAACACCGAGGACGAACAGCAGAAGAAACGAAGATAGAAGGAAAGGGAAAATAATACAAATGTACAAGACAGTCCACACCAAATGGTCTAAACACACCTGCCGAAATGTTTACACACTTGACCTAAACGAAAGTCTGTAACAGAAAAAAGACAGAACAGAAAAAAAGAAAGAAAAAAGAAAAGACCTCGACCCATCGTGAAGGAAAGATCGCAAAAGACAATCAGGAACACACATATCAAAATGGATGCCGCTGCGACATCCACATTAGCGCTTTTATTTTCTCTTTTTTATTCTCTTCTTCAATTACCGTTATCATTCTTTATCTCTAGCACGAATTATCACGTTTCCTCACCTCCCAATCCCCTCCCCCACCCCCGTTGCTTGCGCATAGTGTGTGACAAACTAAATACGTCGAGAATGCGACCTCAGTTTAGTGGCGGTTCCGACCATTCCAAATCGGAGAGAAATCCGGGTTTTTGATCAGAAAAGAAGTTTGTCTGCTTAGTGATCTTTTTCGCAGTCGTGGTAGA
>NC_051418.1:5123963-5124852 GCF_015228065.2 Penaeus monodon | reverse complement strand
GGGTAAGTTATTTTTAGTTATTAAGCAGTTTTACACTGATTTCTAATAATTTCCTGTTGTCTTAATTATTGCATATCATTCCCACGAAAATATCACAAATATCTAAATATCACAATATTTTCTTCATGCTTAACTGTTTTTGATGAATTGGAATCAGAACTTTCGTTGACAATGAGGTCTAAAATATTTTCAATATACAAGTAAATCAGACTTTAAACAAACACTTTGCGCATAATAAAATTATTTTGGAAGAATAAACGAAATATTTAGCAAATATATAGATTGTTTAATCATACCATGAGTACAGACAAGTATGTACACCTCACCCCAGCTCCTTTGTTCTCCAAAATTAAGAACACTTTAATTTAAATGTAATTTAAACATAAGTACATGAGCATCCCTTTGTTTAAGAATTCTTGGTGACGATTACGTCACACTTTGTTGTTTTCAAAATCGATATTCTTGTGATAACTGAATCTGCAAGGTGATTTTTTTTAAGAACTCTTTTTTGGTAACTTCTAGATTCTCTCCTCGCTTGTCTCTTTGGGGATCTGAATATATTTAATTGCGTTCATCATTAGAAGTAGCCTTACTGATATTTGTAGAGAATCATCATCACAGACATTTTCATTATGATTATTAATATTTCGTTCGTGTTTATTGAACTAACTTGGTACTTATTTACTATATCCCTTATCTTAGCTGCGTGAACGGTTAACACAGTGGTAGAGGAACAAATATCTGCATACCTTTGAGGCTTCGGATCAAGAGCTTGCGTCGGCCACTCACGGGCGTGTATTGTTATGTATCTGTGTAGAACAACGCTCAAAGGGGCGAGCGATCCGTGTTGCTCATATTTCTTTCCCTGTTATTCGCATAGAAATTCTCT
>NC_051418.1:5123578-5123677 GCF_015228065.2 Penaeus monodon | reverse complement strand
CTCTTTAAAGAGAGCCAAAATTATCAAACCAGAAGATAAAGTGCCTGAGCATGAGCATTCTCTGATGTCACTGAGCATTCTCTGACGTCACTGAGCTTT
>NC_051418.1:5123344-5123547 GCF_015228065.2 Penaeus monodon | reverse complement strand
TCTTTCGTCGTAAACTTTTTTTTATCCTAAAATAACCTTAATTTTCCTAACCTTGATACAACAACAACAGAGGCTCATACAACGAAGTATTTGGGTTAAGAGAAATAGTAGTTTTCACTGTAGTTGATGGATTTTATTGAGCTAATCAATAATAAATTTTAGTTAGCAATGAATATAATGTAGATTTGGATAACTATTCATCA
>NC_051418.1:5123226-5123313 GCF_015228065.2 Penaeus monodon | reverse complement strand
AACTACTGTCCTAGAACGTTTAAGTAGGATAATGGATCTTCACGGACGCAGAAGCTTTAGTTTGCTTTCCGCAGGATGGGGCTTCAG
>NC_051418.1:5122734-5122939 GCF_015228065.2 Penaeus monodon | reverse complement strand
TCAATGTTTTCCATTGGTGTCATCTTTTTTGTATTTTTATAATTGTTAGACATTATTATTTACCTTTACTCATCCGAACAACGATAAGCTAATAGATATTGTTTGACATATGTTTGTACATTTTTTCCTATTTCTGTTTGCAGCTTATCTGCATTTATAAATGGCTGCTTCCTCCCTTATCCACTTTCACGCATCGCATCTGAAA
>NC_051418.1:5122199-5122651 GCF_015228065.2 Penaeus monodon | reverse complement strand
AGCCCCCTCAACAGCCACCTCATTTCCGAAATCCGACCCCCTAAACAGGTCAATATAAACGATGCCTCCCTACCGAAATGTCCCACTTCCCCCGCCCGTTTATTTTAAACTGGAAATATCGCACCTGGGCTTTTGAATTTTTGGCTGGAAATTGAAGCAAGAAGAATAGCTATGCGGACGTCCTGTTACCTCAGTATATCTGCACTTCTTCTTGGTCACCTTTTCCTCGCCTCGTAAGACACCTGTGCTCCGTAGCAGCTGCACGCGGGACACCTGTGTGCTTCCCTGTATTAGCCACTGGTTGGCAATGGTTAGTTCTCCCCCTACCCCATCCCTCCCGAAATGCTCCTCTCTACACTGCCCTAGAAACAATCATGTCTGGTCTAAAGTGCAGCCATCAAAGGCAGTTCTGTAGTGGCGTTAACACCCTTCTTTTCCTATGATTGTATGTG
>NC_051418.1:5120322-5121793 GCF_015228065.2 Penaeus monodon | reverse complement strand
GCAGTAATGAATACTCTATATATGATTTCCAAGATGATTTTCCCCAACGACGTGTCCAAAAAAAAGAAAGAAAAAAAATCTTTATCATCGAATTTTCCAAAATTTCGCAAAACCTTAAATTATTTGCCAATATATTCAGGCCGTCAGTAACTCTGATATCCGAAGGCATTACTTTTTTAATGGTTTATCTTGACTGAGTTCGTGTAACTATATTTTTTGCCGAATTTCTTTAGAAAATACCCGCATCCATTTACTTTCTTTCTCAAAGTGTTACAAAAGAGTGTTGTATACATACACCTAACCCTTCTTGCCTTTTAGAATATCAAAACAAAGATAATTTTAAACAAAGATAAAGTTAATGATAGCCACTTTTGATCACACGCTACCGCCTGACCCTTTGCATAGAGTACTTTAAACAAATCAAGAAATAAAATGTTAAAAAAAGAAAGATGGGAGATCCAAGAGGATTATTTCCAAGTTCATTTGTTTATTTGTACTTAATATATAATCAATTAAGCTTTCCTTAGTCACTGCTATAAACAATTTTAAGCTCTGCATGTAAGTCAATAGGTAAAAATCAAAATGTTTTTACTTAGCTATAGGTTCAATATGGTCTCATTCGATGCACTTTTGAAATCACCAATCAGCGTCCGAGGGTGAAATCTGCGATGTGATTGGCTCGCTCATAACGGATGATAAAGACGAACTCTCCAATCCCCGTGAAGGTTTTTAGTGTAGCGAGTTTTGTTTAGGTTCGTTGAGATGACTATATACCCCCCTAATATAAGCTCAGCCAATCGTCTGTTACCTCTCATAATGTATAGAACGTACAGCATGTTTGGCCTCGAAAATGTAGTGTTTTAATGTGACATTTTTATGACATATTTTGTGACACGTAGTGACTCCGAGCACGTAATCAGAGGTCTACGTGAGTTGTCTCGCGCGCCGTTATTGGTCAGGATGTCAAGAGGGAATGAGATCGTAGCCGCTCAACTGTCGTCTCTCTGTGACGTGTAATGATTTCGACCAATCACTTGGTGTCTCTCTCTCTAACCCCAACCAATCATGTGCTGCCTAGGAGAATCGAGGTCGGTGATTGGTGAATTCGTGAGTGTGTTAACTGTAACGTGAGTATAGCAAGGTCAAAAATGTACATAGCCTTAACCATCTCTCCTCAGATCTTGTTTCTGGTGCCAACAAACTTGTAAATAACGCTAGATATTTATTGACTCACCTAAGATGTAATAAAATGTTTGTATAAAAATACCCATTTTGTTTTTTTCCTTCATACACCTTTGCAAGGTAGCAAACAAAAAGACAAACAAAAAGTAGTGGATGCCTCTAAAGAAAATATGGAAAAGTAGAAAGAAAAGATTAAGTTACATCTACATCTTATTATAAAAAACAAAATTAATCATGCATCCACTTTACGGAATGAGACAGAGAGCATTGAAATTATAAAGAACGTATC
>NC_051418.1:5118641-5118733 GCF_015228065.2 Penaeus monodon | reverse complement strand
CTCGAACACTGGAAACAGGAAGAAGATCCAGGAAAAAGAATGATTAAGAAACAGTAAACAGAGAGAGGAAAAAGAATTAAAATGCCCGAGGT
>NC_051418.1:5118431-5118619 GCF_015228065.2 Penaeus monodon | reverse complement strand
TCAGAGACTAACAGTAAACAAATCTCGTGCTGCGTCGCCCCACATTTCAGCTTTGAACAAACATCGTCCGAAATGGCTTCTGTATTTGAGAACAATCATGGCGCATTGCTCATTTTTCTCCTGCATTTACTCGCATTTACAATGTCGTTTGGAAGAAGTGGAGAGGAAGATCAAAACCGGAGTTGCAG
>NC_051418.1:5117960-5118121 GCF_015228065.2 Penaeus monodon | reverse complement strand
GTGACCAAAACAAAACCGAAGAGGGAAAAGAACACGAAGAGAATCAGGGAATTTCGCTCCAAAACCTGAAATATTTCCTCGATTGTTTCCCGCGGATCAAAGACACGACGAGGCGGCAAAGGAGGAGAGGGAAGATACGAGCCGAGAAACATCAAAGGGGC
>NC_051418.1:5117384-5117778 GCF_015228065.2 Penaeus monodon | reverse complement strand
TGACGTGTAGGAATGAACGAGGAGAAAAATACGAATAAGATAAATAGTAAGAAGAAAAAATGGAAAGAAAAAAAATACGAAAAAAGAGAAGAGGAGATCAAATAGGAAGAGGGAGAGGGAGAGAAGAGCACTGGAGGAAGTTAATAAGATCATCGTCTTGGGAAAATAGGAAGAAAATCTCAGCCTCGTTAAGGCCTAAGAATTCGTTGATCTTGAAGGAATGGCCTCAGCGCTCTCCGGGGGAGGGGGGAGGAGGGGGATAAAGGACAAACGCGTTGGGGGGAAAAGGGGGGGGGGTAGCATAGGGCCAGTAGTGCTATCGCCTTCTACGAGTAGAAGTGGTAGTGTTAGGAAAAAATTATGATATAGACCAACAAAAAACGTGACGATAAGG
>NC_051418.1:5116702-5117002 GCF_015228065.2 Penaeus monodon | reverse complement strand
GAATTACCCAGGGTCCACTTGGTTCCCTTACTGTGTATATTCATCCTGCGGCAAACTTGGTTACGGGAGTGTTTACGTTTCGACCACTTCAGCGATGTTTGGTATATTCATACGTAAGACAAGTGTAGCTTTTATACGTATTTTCCTGTGTCTTATGCTTTGAAATGATAACATCGGAATACTCACCGAAATTCGGCAGTTTTTTTTTCTAATATATGGTGTCGGTGATTATGTGAAACGTGGCGGGAACAATACCGTAGAGTTTTAGCAGTGTGTGAAAAGTTAAAGGAAATCAAACCT
>NC_051418.1:5116433-5116666 GCF_015228065.2 Penaeus monodon | reverse complement strand
TGATATCTAAATAAGAAGGAGAATAAAAGAGAGGACGATGAAAGGAGAAATGACTTGGCTAAGAAACTCAAACAGCGAATTGTCCAGTCGTGAACTTGGCCATCCGGACGGACGCTTCAGTCAGGATATCGAAGGAAGGGACAGGAAGCACGGCGGGCGAGTCGGCAGATGAAGAAGAGAAAGAGAGAGAAGCAACGGAATGAACCAGATTATGTACATAATCCCTGAATAAA
>NC_051418.1:5115160-5115325 GCF_015228065.2 Penaeus monodon | reverse complement strand
CAATAAATGTTTACTCATTCGCAGATAAACTTGTGTCCTCACCTTGAAGACAAGCCCGAGTAATGATCTTGAGATTTTACACGTTGGTAACAGAGGCCTAAGCACGACGTAGGCCTATCCGGTGTGATTAGAGGATGGCCAATTACCGTCTGTTGAATTTCCTAA
>NC_051418.1:5114824-5114972 GCF_015228065.2 Penaeus monodon | reverse complement strand
AAGTGGGACTTGGGAAGGGAAGGAAGAGGGAAAATGCAGGGAAAAGGGAAGGAAGAAGAGCGGGATGGAAAGGGAACGGAGAAAGGAAGGAATGAGGGAATGGAAGGGTAAGGGAAAGAAAATGGGGGAGAGGGAGGGACAGAATGGG
>NC_051418.1:5114508-5114789 GCF_015228065.2 Penaeus monodon | reverse complement strand
TCTTATGAAATATCTTCCATCTTCGTATCTCATTTCATCTCATAAACTCATTAGCAGTAATGAAAAGGCGAAGAAAATAGAAAAGAGATTTAATTATTCGTGGGCACCTAATTGACTGCGATTATGATACGCAATCAGCGGGTTTCTTAACAATGGCAAATAATCGCGTTTGGTCCAATAACCGCAATTATAAAGGAGACTCATTCAAGATATCATATCATTCCTGATGCTGATTACCTCTGGCGCAATGAAGACATCGGAAATCAAATTAATTGTCGAGC
>NC_051418.1:5114218-5114476 GCF_015228065.2 Penaeus monodon | reverse complement strand
CTAGACTGGGTGGAGTAGGAAGGAAAGTGAACTCTCGTTTTGATAATGGCTAATCATTCGTCATTCAAGAGGAGAGGGAGGAAGGCCCAAGGCAAGGAAGAGATGCAGGAACTATGCTTTTTTACCATTACTTTCACAAGAATTATGCCATTGTTCTTATCATAATTATGAATAGATAAGTGTACTCGTTTTGTCATATTTGAAGTTTTTGCGAGAATATTCAGCGTTTTTTTATAACCTAAATTATTACAACCCTTG
>NC_051418.1:5113908-5114113 GCF_015228065.2 Penaeus monodon | reverse complement strand
CTTTATTCATTTTCCTTTACTAGTGCAACAAACTTCTTATCTTGTCTATGTGCATTATAACTTGACTTTATCCGTAGATTAACTTCATCATATATTATTTTTTTTAAAGTTTTGGTAATATTATTGTTATATCCTAAAAGCCATGTCCATAATGCACATACAAACGTGTATTCAGCGCGAGAGAGGGGAGGAGAGGACAATAGAA
>NC_051418.1:5113310-5113562 GCF_015228065.2 Penaeus monodon | reverse complement strand
AAGAAAAAAATCCTATTCAGCAGCAAGCAAAAACAAAATTCTTTTTTTCTTTTCCAACTTACGGGTTCCCTTGACACTTCGAAATGCCCTTATAAAGGCGGTGAGCGAACGAGGAGCACCTCCTTCGCGACGGCCTTAACAGGTGATTTTGTAGTTCTTTATGTAACGCGGCGGAAAAGCTTAGATAAAAATACTAAACGGAGGATGTTCGTGTTCTCATTCATTTTCTTTGATTTTTTCTCTTTTTGTCTT
>NC_051418.1:5110465-5111001 GCF_015228065.2 Penaeus monodon | reverse complement strand
GAACAGAACAGTACCTGTTGTGCAAAATAACGCTAAGCAGACATCAGGAGGATTGCAGCGCGGACGAAGCTCTTCCGCCTCATCAAATTTGACGCCGCGTCCACTCCACTGATCGCGCCGCTTCAGTCCACAAATATTTGAACAGTCAGCGGCGCTCGTGTGATGGCCCGCGAGACTCGTGTCCGGCCGCTGAGATGTGCTGAATTAATAAAATAACCCAGTTACCGCAGAGACGGGTATCATTTTATTATTTATGGTATTGTCAGTTATTGAGAGAAACTTAATGAGTGAATTAACTTCTGAATGAAAATAATGGAAAGGAAAATTTCATTCATGCAACAGTCGATGATAATTGTGGTAATGGTAGCTGTTATAATAATACGAAGCTAATATCAGTGCCAGTATCATAATTATATAACAATAGCGACGCTGTTAATACTAAAAGGCTCATATTGAATTGACCAGTCGCTACCTCGTCCAAGGACAACTATCCCATAAATTTTCATCACGATTTGTCAATTTGCGTAATCCTGCTG
>NC_051418.1:5110335-5110443 GCF_015228065.2 Penaeus monodon | reverse complement strand
CTAAATCCCCGATGAATATGTAAGATCCTCAGGAGGGCCATGGTAATGAGGATTATGATAGCGGCAGTGATAATAGCACTGATGGTCCTGATCATATTTCTATTCATA
>NC_051418.1:5109938-5110265 GCF_015228065.2 Penaeus monodon | reverse complement strand
TTATTGTTCTTTTTTATCATTTTCGTTTTCCCCTTTATCAGTTATCTGCATTATCATATTGCTTTCCATTACCGCCAGTATCGGCAGTTTCCCCCTCCCTTGGCACGCCCAAAGAAACTTCGAAGAACAAACAATGCCATTCACCAGTGGCACTGTTGAAGTTGGGTTCATTTTCACTGCGTTGTGAAGTAGACGTCTCATCCCCCATTCAATTACGCACACGTCACGATCAGCTGGCATGGAAACTCAAATCATCTGGCTACACTGGCCTCGTCTCGGTCTCTCCGTCCCTCTGCCTTTCTCTCCTCCTCCCTTGGTCTCGGGTTT
>NC_051418.1:5108712-5108897 GCF_015228065.2 Penaeus monodon | reverse complement strand
TTTCCCCTTCCTGTTTCTTCCGTTCACTGTGTCCCTCTTTTCCGCCAGGTAGCACAGAACTCAAAACAAAAAAAATTTTCCCTTATTTCCTGCGATAATTGTTTCCATGCGAACGAAATTGCCCCAGAAATTGGTGCGGTGTGGCGATGGGAGTTTACAGCGGGACCCTGACTTACTTAATGTAA
>NC_051418.1:5108108-5108429 GCF_015228065.2 Penaeus monodon | reverse complement strand
GCAGATGAGAAACGAAAAAAAGAAGAAAAAATGAATAAAGATTCTCCCAAAAGCAAACTGAATTCTTTCCCGCATCAGCAACACTCGTCACAGCGTCCATCTCGCGGGTATCACAACATATCAGAATGAATGTAAAATTACCTGGTGCCTCTGCCGCCGCCCACATGGGTTGCTGACCCTGTGCAACGCCCTAATTGACAGTGCCACTGAGAGGGTGCCAGTGACCGGGGCTAATGCGCACGCCGGGATATTGAATTAATTAAGGTGGGTTACTTCGCGCGAAATGACAACGTGTTCTCGGGTACGTGGCACGGTGGAGGG
>NC_051418.1:5107638-5107879 GCF_015228065.2 Penaeus monodon | reverse complement strand
TACTGGTGCAGAAAGACGGAAAAGTGGTTGAAAACTAAAGGGAAGCACAGAAATATAAATGTAATTTTGTGAGTATATTCATATAATTCATTAAAAAAATCCTTTCCCATTTAATACGTTTTTAAAGTTCTTTTCCCCTTCTCATGTTTCTTGACAAACGCCTTTTCTCCTCCGGCCTTTTTTGAATATCTCTTGCGTCTAGATTATTCCGCTGCTTGTTAGCTTTCGAATCTTTGCTCTG
>NC_051418.1:5106696-5107051 GCF_015228065.2 Penaeus monodon | reverse complement strand
TATTTATTTCCTCCATCTTTACGTGTCATAAACTCTCCTTTCCTCGCAACGGCGCTCCCTTCGACCCGGCGCCGAAGTTGCTCATCTTCCAGAATTAGTGCATTGACCTCCGCCTTCTCATCCGTTGCCCCTTGGTCCATAACTCCCGTCTCCGCGTCTGCCTCCTCCGCGAGTGGAAATTGTAAACTGTCTTGAATCCGAGATCAGAGAGCGAATCTGATGATGTGTATTGGCCCATCACGGCTCCATTCAGTGTCTGCTCTGTAATTTTCGTCGCCGCGAAGCCGTGGCATCTCATCTCGCTGCCCCGGATATGACTGAAGATCAGCGCGAGCTTTAGCATGTTCCTGTGCTT
>NC_051418.1:5106106-5106226 GCF_015228065.2 Penaeus monodon | reverse complement strand
AAAAATAAATTTTTATATAAAAAATTAAATATAAAAAAAATTATATAATTAATTTTATAATAATATATATAATAATTTAAAAATATATATATAATATATAGAAATAAAAAATAAAAAATA
>NC_051418.1:5103954-5104129 GCF_015228065.2 Penaeus monodon | reverse complement strand
TCTATACATTAATCATATCGAGAAAATATGGAACGTATCAGCCAAGAAACCTAATTTTCATTGATAGCAAATGCATCGTTCTGGGCCTTTTTTGGCCATCATTATATATCACACTCCTTGGCACTAACACATTAAGTCGTAAATATTAGATGTTGAACCACTGTTTTGGAATTTA
>NC_051418.1:5102138-5102305 GCF_015228065.2 Penaeus monodon | reverse complement strand
ATATATTTTTATAAATTATATTCTATATTTTTATATTTGTAGGGTTGTCCCCTATTTTCTCTATATATATTATTATATTTATATATATATATCTTTTTATAAATTAATTTTAAAATTTTTATATTATCATTTTTTAAACACCTTATAAAATTAAAACCCCCCCTAAT
>NC_051418.1:5101928-5102076 GCF_015228065.2 Penaeus monodon | reverse complement strand
TGCTTTTGCTCTTAAAGGGAGTTGAAAGCAGATGAAAACTGTGGAAGGTTGCAAATAATTTTCTCGGGGGGGAGCCGGAAAAAGGGTTTTATCCACAGAAGGAAAGCACAGGGCTCTTACCCTTTCTTCTGCTGCTAACAATACACAT
>NC_051418.1:5101533-5101870 GCF_015228065.2 Penaeus monodon | reverse complement strand
TTTATTTTTAAATTTTTTTTTATTATTTTTTTTTATATTTCTACTTTTACCCTACCTTTCTCAAAACAGCTATTTTTTTTATTTATATATTATATATTTATTTATTTATTATATTTAATATATATTAAAAATTCCACCAAAAATATATGCTCTTAAAAAGCATATTTGTTTTTTTATTATATTTTATATTATTATTATTTAAAAATATTAATATATATAAATATAATTTTCGATGAAAAGCACCTAATATGTTTGTATAAATATAAATTTTTATATAATTAATATAATTATAGTATATAAAAAATTTTATATAATTTGATATATATAATAAAACCAC
>NC_051418.1:5101303-5101451 GCF_015228065.2 Penaeus monodon | reverse complement strand
CCCAAAAATACGTTTTTGTATCATCACCAAGTTTTGTCGCAAAAAACACACAGAACACAAAAACACATACATACACAGACAACACAACCAACCCAAAACCCCCCAAAACCACCACACACACCGAACCCACCACCACACACCCACTCCA
>NC_051418.1:5100938-5101087 GCF_015228065.2 Penaeus monodon | reverse complement strand
TCTTTCTCTTTAAGGCGATGTTGTAAAGCAGATAATCTATGGAAGGTTGCAGTAATTTTTCTCTCGGGGTGAGCAACGGAAAGGGTTTATCCAAAAGAAGAATTGCCAGGTCCATTACCCTCTTCTTCTGCGCATAAAATTACAAGATA
>NC_051418.1:5099700-5099870 GCF_015228065.2 Penaeus monodon | reverse complement strand
AATACTGTTTTCAACCATCACCAAGTTTTGATTCTTACAAACACACACACAGAAAACACCAAAAAGCACACATACATAAACCACCCAAACCAAAAAAAACCCCAAAAACACACCCAACAAATACACAAACAAAAAAAAACACAAACCACCCCAACAAAACACACACTCGC
>NC_051418.1:5099531-5099626 GCF_015228065.2 Penaeus monodon | reverse complement strand
TAATAAATTAAAGAAATATGTAAAATTATTTTATATAATTATATTCCAAATATAAAATATATATATTAATTATATCAAAAATATAAATAATACTC
>NC_051418.1:5099294-5099432 GCF_015228065.2 Penaeus monodon | reverse complement strand
GCTTCTGCTCTTTAAGGCATGTTGTAAAGCAATAAATCTGTGAAGTTGCAAGTAATTTTCTCTCGGGGTGACAACGAAAGGTTATTATCCAACAGAAGGATATGCACAAGGTCTCATTACCATCTTCTCTCTGCTCAT
>NC_051418.1:5098069-5098172 GCF_015228065.2 Penaeus monodon | reverse complement strand
AAAACCCCACCAACACACCACAAACACCAATGATTCTAATATCGATGTACCCCCCTACTTTTGTTTTTTGCTTTTAAAATTGGGTATCCTATTTCAAACCGTT
>NC_051418.1:5097242-5097398 GCF_015228065.2 Penaeus monodon | reverse complement strand
CTCCAATCATCTTTGCAAGTTCACGTGACTGCGTGTAAGTATCTGATAATACTGAATGTACATTAAGTTTAGACATATTGTTAAACGTTGTCTGTATATATAAGTGCACGCACTGCTAAGTGTGCACCCGCAACTGCATCTGCGTTTGTTCCATTC
>NC_051418.1:5096695-5097196 GCF_015228065.2 Penaeus monodon | reverse complement strand
ATTAAGGTAACAACTAGCAGTTACCTAAACAGCTGATTACTGCTCAGCGAAATCTTGTTACATAAACATTATTTAAATTTGGTTCACTGTTATGCAAATTGGTTGAAGGTGAAGCGCCGGGAGTCACCGGCCCTTCTGCTCTTTAAGGCGATGTTGTAAAGCAGATGAAATCTAGTGGAAGGTTGCAAGTAATTTTCTCTCGGGGTGAGCAACGGAAAGGGTTATATCCAACAGAAGGAATTGCACAGGTCTCATTACCATCTTCTCTTCTGCTGCATAACTTCCGTGCGGTCACCTCAGGAGCTCAGCTTGGCGATTTAATTACATCATGACCTCTTCTCGGTCATCTGAATCTTTTAAACCAAGAGAGGATGCAGAAGCACATGGGAAGGTTGTGTGTTTGTAAAAGGATGCCTTTATTCATATATAAAAGAGAGGAAACGCGCAAGCGAGGATCAGGAGAAAAATGAAGGCAAGAAAAGGAAGAGCAAAATGAAGTCG
>NC_051418.1:5096506-5096630 GCF_015228065.2 Penaeus monodon | reverse complement strand
AACATTTTTGTGCTTTAAGGTTCATTTTCTCTATGTGTGTGGATCTGGGTACGGGCCTGGGCTCTCTTCTTGTCTTTGCACTCCGCACAGGCCTTCATGGTGTGATCTAAAGGATGTGTGTGTG
>NC_051418.1:5095331-5095526 GCF_015228065.2 Penaeus monodon | reverse complement strand
GCATAGCGTTTCTAATAACGTATTAAAATGTCATTCATTAATTTACCTTCTAAGTATCTTGAATTTGCCATTTTCATATTTGACTGATGAGAGTGATAATTCTTGGGTTGATATATAACAAAGTGGTTTAATTATCTTCATGTAAATATGACTGTTGTAAGATACTTTGAACGTCCCATTACGTTGAATTACTGG
>NC_051418.1:5094855-5095006 GCF_015228065.2 Penaeus monodon | reverse complement strand
TGTGTTTAAAGCCCGAACGCCTCCTCCCTCGGCCGGAGGAGGATCCTCCTTATCGTGTGGCTTGTTTTGAAGTGACATCAAAAGCCCTCCTTGGAAATTTGAGATCGTATTGCTATATCACTGTCTACGGAAGCAATGGAAAGAGTCAGCG
>NC_051418.1:5093442-5094162 GCF_015228065.2 Penaeus monodon | reverse complement strand
TCGCCAAAAAAAATCGAGTCAGAAATGCATACCCTTCAGAAATCTGAGAACGAGTGCGCTATTTTATTAACAATCATTGGCATAATGTCAGCTTTTACTGACACACTAATTACTGTTATTGAAATCGAATGCTTATCTTATGCATGATTATTGAGAAATCATCTTCAAATTTGTTTGAGATTGTGTTTCCGTTTTCAAGAATAAGCGTATTTTGCGTGTCGACCATGTATAAATACATTACAAAGCTTGATGTACCTTTCTAACGTAGACTTTATTATTTGATAAAGGCGTCGGCAACATCGGTTCTCAACGGCGTCATATGGCAGCACTCCTGAGAGAGAGCAGGATTAACTGTTATTTGTATGATCATATAAGCTTATTAAACATATAAATTACTGCACAGGACTAAATGCCATTATCGTTATAATAACATGACGTCATCCTGTTGCAATATCAGTAACCAACAATGTAATCCAAGAGAGAATAACAAAAAAAGAGCGCGTTTCTCTCTGAGTAAACATGCTTTGGGATTCATTTGAGAGGCTTTTCCCAGCCCTCTCAGTCCGTTCTTAACAGGGAATTGAAAGGCTTGTGATCAATATCAAATCTGAACGAAGCAAGTTCCCCATTATGTTATTATTTCTTTCCACCTATTTTTTTGTGTCTCTTTTCTCGCATTGTAGTCTTTCGCGGCTACGTCTAGTCATCTTCGCAATTGCT
>NC_051418.1:5092596-5092834 GCF_015228065.2 Penaeus monodon | reverse complement strand
TGATTTTGTTTCAACAACAGTTTTTTTTTCTAACTGTGGATTATCATTTTGCATGCTAAACCTTGAGTACCAGCTCTTGCAAGGAAAATATTACAACGATCACTGAAATACGCAATAGTAAATCTAGCCATGCGAGCCTCATCAGATCACTGCAGAAAGTGATCACAGACACTCGTCATAAAAAAACAGTTAATTGTCCAGACGCCTTATTTGACGAAGGCCAGTGATGTAAGATTAA
>NC_051418.1:5091861-5091947 GCF_015228065.2 Penaeus monodon | reverse complement strand
TTTGGAAACACGCATTTTTCAAATAACATTTTTGTATATATATATTTTGTGATTGACTAATTCAGTGATTAATAAAGTCCTTGAAC
>NC_051418.1:5091741-5091808 GCF_015228065.2 Penaeus monodon | reverse complement strand
TTGATATATGTATCGCAAATGTATACTTAATAACTTGTAAACTGCATATTGCAGTCTAAATTTGCTA
>NC_051418.1:5091461-5091685 GCF_015228065.2 Penaeus monodon | reverse complement strand
GCTACCCTGGGCTATTGGTTCTGCCCGCTACCCTGAGTGAATTACACTGCCTAGCTACTCCGAGCTACTGACTGCAACACTACCCTGGGTGATTGACTGCCCGCTGCCTCACTCTCTTGTTCAGCATTCTCTACCCCCTTTTTTCTAGTCAAATAGTGCCGTGTGATTTTTTTAAAAGTGTTATATTAATGCAGATTGTGAAGAAAATTTGAAAGAGAAAAAGC
>NC_051418.1:5090469-5091058 GCF_015228065.2 Penaeus monodon | reverse complement strand
TCATTGGTATATATTTTCTGATTTTCTTAATAACAATTTGTTGCGAAGTTGATTCCTTTTTTGCATGTAGAGCATTATGAATATGATTAATCTAAGAAAAAATATCTGAGAACAGCGATAATGAACTCTTTAATTAAAAGGAAAAAGATATCAATTTATTCAGAAAATGGGAACGATGAAGCTGCGGAAAATGCGTCGGATTTCCAGCGAGAAAGTGAAAAGTTAAAATGCTTTTTAGGTGATTTTTGTGGCCACTGATTCTTTACTGTGTTGATTTATATAAAGAATAGAGGCGGTGATTGCTATTTTCTGAGGTTCTTATATTCTATTATCCCTGAATCAACACAGTATTTGTCTTTTACCAGTATTTGTTAATGACCTCCATCTAAGGTGTTGAATTGAATTATCTATGATTAAAGGAACTGTTCCAGCCACAACCCACGTGCTGATAATTACTCGACTACCTGCGAAATGTGCTTATTAAACTTTGCATCTATATTTTGATAGTCGATTGTAATGATTGTATGCCATAGGAAATTTCCTAGAATTTTGTGTAGGTTAATTGTTCCTTTATTCCTGTTGAACTTAT
>NC_051418.1:5090270-5090378 GCF_015228065.2 Penaeus monodon | reverse complement strand
AAGAAAATTCTCGCGTAAGTGGATAACGCTTCATTCGGGATTTTTTTTTTTTTGAGTGGGGATTTACCAGTTTAGCACTTCTCCATGACATGGTTAAATGGCAACGGG
>NC_051418.1:5087913-5088250 GCF_015228065.2 Penaeus monodon | reverse complement strand
GCTAATTATTACTATTTGCATAACTTTCTGCCACTTGCTGTCGAGGAGCAAGACAGAGGTTACCATAACCCAGATAATTCCTAATTGACGATAACCTGATATGGCGTTTAGTGGCTCCTCCCTCGCGAGATCAATACAGGCAGATAGAGAGAAAGGAGAAAGATTAGGGAGTTAGGACGAAATTAGGCGCTGCAGAATGTGCGCGTCAAGAAGGGCCTCGTAAATCTTCGAAGCGGTGGAAGCGATGGAAACAGAATGATCGTTGATGGCGTTGGCAGTCACTCTGCGTAGGGGTCGCCGCGACAAAGGATACGTCGAAGAAAAGATGACGTGCCAA
>NC_051418.1:5087607-5087774 GCF_015228065.2 Penaeus monodon | reverse complement strand
CCTAGAGGAAGGGTTAGCGCGATGTCATCCATCACTTCCGGCGCCACCTGTTCCTTCCTCACGCCTCAGCGGCTTCGCAGTCATTAATTACACACCTGTAAACTCACACACCTGCGCCCCGAGGCCCTTGCTGCCGCCCCGCACAGGTGCTCCTCCGGGAATCGATT
>NC_051418.1:5086895-5087210 GCF_015228065.2 Penaeus monodon | reverse complement strand
ATTCCAAATATATCCCGGTAGTAAACGGAAGATCTGTTTCACGGTATATGTGACTTTCTTTTTATTTAATATTTTCCTCAAAACTTATCAGGGTCGAGTCATTCTTACAAATCTAAAATCATAAATGCGAAAGTTTACCAAAGACATATCGCAGTCATCTCACTTTTCACAGCATATATAGCACAACAGGGCTTTGATCAATACAAATAAGAACTGATCAAACCTGTATTCAGTGTTCACACCGAGATTATTTAACCTGAGAGCAATTAAGAAAAAGAAGGCTAGCAAGACAAAGGATTCTAGTTTTCATTCTCT
>NC_051418.1:5085443-5085843 GCF_015228065.2 Penaeus monodon | reverse complement strand
CTCCTCCAATTTGCCAGACGAAAGCACTAAATCGAACACATGCATGTAAATAACAATATTCATATAAAAAGACCGATACAATATCCATATAAAAAGACCGATCGCAAAATGTCGAAGCGATTCTCACGCATTCAGAAATAACTGTATTAATAGCATCACTAAAGCGAACTTTATTTTCTAACGAAATAAGTATCTAGAGATAATCTCACGCGACAAAAGTTCTGTTTATTTATCCTACCTGTTATTGTTTTTTTTTTTTTTTATGTCGATTTGAATTCAGTGAAAGCTACGATAACCAGGTAAGATAGTTACTGAAAACCGAAATGATTTAAAATTAATAATTCCGAAATTTGATCCTCTGTATGTATGTTCGTAGGTGTATAATATGGTGTCCAGCGTT
>NC_051418.1:5085211-5085409 GCF_015228065.2 Penaeus monodon | reverse complement strand
TGATGATGTGATTAACCTTTAAGCTTCTGACGTTGAGCGAGAGATCAACGGGCTTTTGATCAATACTAATATTTCAGGCTAAGAAGTTGATGTGTCAAGCAATAAGGCTGTGGCGTGGATGTGCAACAGAACGAAAGATGTTCTACAGGGGAATTTTAAAAATATCTACGAGCAAGAAAAATTGGTTCGTGAATATAT
>NC_051418.1:5084394-5084594 GCF_015228065.2 Penaeus monodon | reverse complement strand
CAGCAATTCGAACAGCATGGCTTTACTGACGTCCAAAGACACACGAGCAAATGGCTTGAAAAATAGTAGCGTGTTCTGTCACGAGTCAGTAGTTCAGACATCACGGTAAAGTGCAGGAGATATCGAACTGCATCCAACGAATAATTCATAAAATTCAAATAGATTGAAGCACCAGATGTATTTTTTTCATTTTGGAAAAG
>NC_051418.1:5083442-5084306 GCF_015228065.2 Penaeus monodon | reverse complement strand
AGTATAAAATATATTTTTTGAGCAGCCACCCCTGTACTCCCAGTACAACCTACCCCCAACCCTCCCCGTAGCTCCCCCCATCCCCTCCCTAGTGACAAGGGGCGTGCCAGCTAGCGTGCCAGGTGTGACAGCGTGACAGGCTGCGAGGGAGCGAGCCCAGTAACGCTAACGGACTGATTCTCCTCCACGTCGCGTCGGCCTGCCAGGGATCACCGGCCAAAATCGAAACCTTTAGGGCCAAAAGCGCGCTCGAATATCCGGTCAGAATGAGGACGTCAGTTTCCGGCATTATGACGTCATCAATCCTCTCGCTGGCGGCGACCGTACTCCGCGAACGGACGCCGCCTCGACTTCCGCTGTTTTGGCTGTCTTGAAGACTAATATGACGTGGGGGAAAGTTTAGAATTATCATATAACTTCCCCTCGAGCTGTCTAGAAACTTATGAATGATGAGATCAATGTTTCGTTATCAGAATCATACGAAAGCTAAGGAGTATTTGCGCTGTCCGACAGCACCCGGATTAAATAAAGTCTTTGGGATACCTTTTTTCCTCCCGCGTACGGGTGTCCCACTAAACTCACTGGGGCGGGAGACCTGACGCTGGATATATGGCTGGTAATAAAAAACCCGACGGCGCCGAAGGAAGTGTGAGGAAGGTATCTCCTGCTTTTCCTGACGTGTTGCCGTATGCTGTTATCTTTTAATGGAAATTAATCTTTTGAAAAGCGATGATCAATTTCACTGATGGAAGGTTCATGCATTTTGTTCATCACCGCCCTGTTTTATACTCCTCATTAGCATAATTGTAATGCAGCAAATTCACTTTTTGGTAATTGCTATTTGTTGTGTTCCTAATTATGTGG
>NC_051418.1:5083078-5083400 GCF_015228065.2 Penaeus monodon | reverse complement strand
CAGTATGTTCATTCGCTTTTCTCTTATGTATTTGTTACCCTGTTTGTCTTCGTCCCTTTCCATTCGTTGTCGTTTTACAATCTGTTTGTTCTTTCATTTACTCTTTATTCCTTGTTACTTCTTTCTCCATCTCCTCCTATCTCTGCTCACTTTCTCGTCCATCTTCCCCTTTCTTCCTGTCGACTTCCCTTGTCTCTCTTTCTCTATTTATCTCTTTCTCCCCTCAAACCCATCTACCGTCTTCAGCCTTCCTCTCAGTTTCCCTTTTTCTCTCTGTAATTTCTCTTCTATTCTTTTTAATTTCCCACAAGACTCCGGCTCC
>NC_051418.1:5082219-5082995 GCF_015228065.2 Penaeus monodon | reverse complement strand
TCTGCACATTTCACCAGGTGTTTAACTCTACGCTTTAAAACCCCGGTATCGCTTACCCTGTTTTTTTTTTCGTCTGTAGCCTTTCCCTTCCCTCTCGTCTCGTTTCTCTACTTCCCTTCCTTCTCACGCCCTCCTATCACCCTTCTTTACTTTACACGTATCATCTTTCATTTTTTTCTTTCTACACATCCTCCTTCTTCCCCACTCTTATACAGTTCACCCCTCCCCCTCCCTGGCCTTCCAACCACCTTCCCTCTCTTTCTTCCCATTCCTTCTCTTCTCACCCTCAGCCCTCCCTCTCCTCTTTTCCTTCATCCCCTTCTATCTTCCTCTCTTCCTCCATCCCTTCCTCACTTCCCCCATCTCCTCCTCTCTTCCCCCATTCCTCCTCTCCCCTATTCCTTCCTCTCTCCCTCCATCCCTTCCTCTCTCCCTTCTCCCTCTTCTTCCTCCCCCTCCACTCTTCCTCCTCCCCTGTACCGTTCTGCATCTGGTCCCCCCTTCCCACAGACTACAATAGCTCACGCAGAGGGTATCAAGTATTCACGTCACATGTCCACTAAATGGAAATGTATCACTCTGTCCTGAGCGAACACCAGATACCAAATTCAGGGGGACTGAGGCTCTCCAAAACCCCTTGTATTTTTCCACTGTTTTTTCACACGGGCGAGGAGTCCAATTAACAAAAAAATACTAATGATGATTCAAAACTGTGTACTGTAGAGGGAAAATGTGTTTATTTGAGTATTTTAGATATATCAGTTTGTGCAAATTCT
>NC_051418.1:5081195-5081475 GCF_015228065.2 Penaeus monodon | reverse complement strand
TAGTACAGTGTCGATTTACCTTCTTTCATTTTTATGTATCAATAACAGTATTCCTTTTACCGCACGAATCATTTACACTTTTATTGGCCACAGCTGATGTTAATTAAAGTCGATCAGCCTCGAGCAACCGCCGTGTCTAGGAAGATGTAGTACCGCGGAGTCCTCCTCTCTCTCCCTGACTCAATATATATATTTTTTGTTCCTTTCCTTTTTTTTAGTTTCCACAGCTACGGCGAGGCAATTTATGTGCCATTCGTCCTGGATCCGATGGCTTGGAACG
>NC_051418.1:5080663-5080820 GCF_015228065.2 Penaeus monodon | reverse complement strand
TGTCAGGCGTTAGATAAAGGAAACACAGAGAGGAAAACTAAAGCACCAACGGATGTACCGCCGCTTGGTAAGAGAGACAGGCGAGCTAAGTATTTTACCTCTGGCTTCTCAGCCTCGGGATTTATGTTTTGCTGTTCAAGCCGGCGAATCTACAGTG
>NC_051418.1:5079143-5079303 GCF_015228065.2 Penaeus monodon | reverse complement strand
TCTGTCATTCGAAGCGTTCCTGCTTCTAATCCAGTAGTTGCCGCAGCAGCCATTTGTTTTCATTACCTTCGACTCATTCGCACTAGTTCTGTCTCTGTTGATAGTCTCTGTCGTCTGTTTGCTGACCCTTTCCACCTCTTCTTTTAAATTTGTTTCTATC
>NC_051418.1:5075496-5075615 GCF_015228065.2 Penaeus monodon | reverse complement strand
TAGAGAGACATAGGAGTGCGTCCACCCTGCCCACACACACGAGACTCACTCCGTGCTGAATTCAACGCGTGGATTCCTTCATCCGCTTCCACCTTGGTTCTCCGTGAGACTATCTGCGA
>NC_051418.1:5075152-5075471 GCF_015228065.2 Penaeus monodon | reverse complement strand
GCGCGCATTGTCTCGACATCAGAAGGTAGAAAAGCCGAAGCGAAAGGAAAAAGGGCGCGGGAGGAGGAGACAAAGGCGATGAACACGGCCTCCGCGCGACTTATAAGATTTTCTGGAATTCCTCCTTTGCAAGAGAACAATGGGGAGTGTTTTGATTCCTCGCACAGATCAACGATACTCTTTTCCTCCCTCTTTGTTTGGAAATAAAAACTGCGTTTGACCACTTTGTGCGGAGGGCCCTACCGCTCTACTCCGACTCGGGCTCCCAAAATGGCTCTCTTTGCCTCCTCTGCTTATTCCTTGTTACTCTTATTTGCCT
>NC_051418.1:5075034-5075114 GCF_015228065.2 Penaeus monodon | reverse complement strand
GCCTCCGGACGTCTTTCCTTCTCTCATTCGCACCGGTCTCTTACTGGTTTTCTCTTTTGTTTATGATCTTTGGTGTGTAG
>NC_051418.1:5074587-5074719 GCF_015228065.2 Penaeus monodon | reverse complement strand
GAGGAAAGGAAGAGGAGGGAGGACGCAGACAACAGAAGGGGGAAAAAAGATCTGTCTTCGAAGCGTTCCTGCTTCTACCGTAGTTGCCGCAGCATCCCATTTTTTTTTCATTACCTCACTCTTCCCTAGATT
>NC_051418.1:5071112-5071216 GCF_015228065.2 Penaeus monodon | reverse complement strand
GAAGACATAGATGATCCACCCTGCCACACAACAGGGCTCACTCCGTGCTGAATTCAAAAAGCGTGATCCTTATCCCTTCCACCTTGGTTCTCCGTGAGCTATCT
>NC_051418.1:5070775-5071084 GCF_015228065.2 Penaeus monodon | reverse complement strand
GCGCGCATTGTCTCGACATCAGAAGGTAGAAAAGCCGAACGAAAGGAAAAAGGGCGCGGAGAAGGAGACAAAGGCGATGAACACGGCCTCCGGGGCCCATTATAGATTTTCTGGATTCCTCCTTTGCAAGAGAAAAATGGGGAGTGTTTTGATTCCCTCGCACAGACACGACTCTTTTTCCTCCTTTGTTTGGAAATAAAAACTGCGTTTGGGCCACTTTGTGGGAGGCCTCTCGCTCTACCCGACTCGGCTCCTCCAAAACATGGCTCTCTTTTGCCTCTCGCTTTTTCCTGTTACCTTATTTGCCTT
>NC_051418.1:5068909-5069068 GCF_015228065.2 Penaeus monodon | reverse complement strand
ATTCCGCCTCGGATTCTATGACCTCGTGTGTAAAAGATGGAATTCTTTCCTCGACCTGACATCCCCCTCAAACTGTTAACAATTAGCTTTCCTCTGGCCTTACTTCCAGTTGTTCCCTATTCCCTCACTTCCTCTTTCGTCTCTACCTTCCAGTTTTTC
>NC_051418.1:5068316-5068842 GCF_015228065.2 Penaeus monodon | reverse complement strand
TTGCTCCATACTTCCCTTCTCACTTATTCTGTCGTCCTTTAAAGACAGGAATTCGAGAAGTGAGAGTCAAAGAAGCACTGAAACCAGCTGCTACATTACCAAGTGAATATCCGTATAAGGTTTTGAGAAAAAAATCTGGAGATGTAATTGTATCCATATATATGCATGTATATATTCACGTGCACATTTAATCTATTTACAAATACATCTATCACTGTTTTCATCCCCTCCCTCTCTCTCTCTATCCAATTATCCATCCACCTCTGTGACATGCATGGCTGTGTTATGCATATACCTGTCCTTCCATTCACTACACATACCAAACAATGGAATAAAATTTTCATTATACAGCATATACGCATGAGTACAGTTCAAATACACTGAACTATCATATTCCACACAAATAAACAATTATTCAGCAACTAAATCTATCAATACAAAAAATAAAAATTTGATAATGATAATTGATCGTTGAAATATTAAAGATGATCAGCAAGATTGCAACTATGATAAATCAGTCAGTGAT
>NC_051418.1:5067953-5068281 GCF_015228065.2 Penaeus monodon | reverse complement strand
AACATACAGCCATCGAGAAATTATGATATTATCATCTTAGTTAACGCTTAACCAATTTGCCATTAGTTATACCACATCTTCCCATTAGCGAGCGCACATTACATACCGACTAATAGGATACTCTACTCTTGAAACGAAAAATAAAGAATTATCGCTCGTCCAGAAAGAATTTTCCTGCTCAGCTTCTACTTCGTTTTATTCATTCCTATATTTATCAAATTGTTTTCTTTTATTTTAGAAGTTAATAGTATACATCACCGCCACTACTATTGTCTTTTCTTGGTTGATATGTTGGGTCTTTCAGGGCTAATCTTTGTTCATGCTGGTC
>NC_051418.1:5067426-5067759 GCF_015228065.2 Penaeus monodon | reverse complement strand
CCTGCCTCTAGGCCTCCTGCTCCATTTCTCTCATCTCTCCTTCCCTTCTTTCTTCCTCATCCCAGCCTTTTGTGCATAAAGCAATCATCTAATTAAAACCCAAACATCGGTTCCGTATTAGTAAAGGCCGCCTCAGCGCCGCAGATATTTCAGCGTCCCCGTTGGAAGTCAGTCTCTCCACTGCGCCGGGTTTTGTACACTCGCACGCGACACTAAAAGCCTCGGAAATATCGGATGTTATCCCATTTCGGATGTCAGATTCTGTCGTTGAGATTCGGATATTGAGTCGTTCCAGAATACGAGATGCGGCCGAGTCTTGTACTGTTGTTGCGT
>NC_051418.1:5065422-5066396 GCF_015228065.2 Penaeus monodon | reverse complement strand
TATACTAGAACACAGCCACACAATTTTACTCGAAAAAAAATCATGGTTGCAGTGACGCATTATGTTCCAGAATCCAAACAAAAATAAACTTTTTTTACATCCAGGCGTCGCTGTATCAAGACTAGGCGTTCGTGTAGTAGAATCTGGATTCAACATGGCGCCCGAAAAAGGCAACGCGTCCCTCGAACCGGACTAAGCCACGCAACAACAGTACAAGACTCGGCCGCATCTCGTATTCTGGAACGACTCAATATCCGAATCTCAACGACAGAATCTGACATCCGAAATGGGATAACATCCGATATTTCCGAGGCTTTTAGTGTCGCGTGCGAGTGTACAAAACCCGGCGCAGTGGAGAGACTGACTTCCAACGGGGACGCTGAAATATCTGCGGCGCTGAGGCTGCCTTTACTAATACGGAACCGATGTTTTGGGTTTTAATTAGATGATTGCTTTATGCACAAAAGGCTGGGATGAGGAAGAAAGAAGGGAAGGAGAGATGAGAGAAATGGAGCAGGAGGCCTAGAGGCAGGAGGAGGAGGAAAAGAGAAGTAAAAGACAAGGAGAAGGAAAAGGGAAAAAAAGGAATGAAATAAAAAAGCAGATTGAAGGAAAGAAACGCGAGGAAAAAGAAAATATGAAGGAGTTGGGAAGGAAGAAAAAAAAGAAATCTGGAGGAGGAGAAAAAGAAGAAGAACCGAAGGAAAAGGAAAGGACGGAAGGAAAGACCAGCATGAACAAAGATTAGCCCTGAAAGACCCAACATATCAACCAAGAAAAGACAATAGTAGTGGCGGTGATGTATACTATTAACTTCTAAAATAAAAGAAAACAATTTGATAAATATAGGAATGAATAAAACGAAGTAGAAGCTGAGCAGGAAATTCTTTCTGGACGAGCGATAATTCTTTATTTTTCGTTTCAAGAGTAGAGTATCCTATTAGTCGTATGTAATGTGCGCCGCTAATGGGAAG
>NC_051418.1:5064173-5064447 GCF_015228065.2 Penaeus monodon | reverse complement strand
CCAGTTTGGGAGCCCGAGTCGGAGTAGAGCGGTAGGGCCCTCCGCACAAAGTGGTCAAACGCAGTTTTTATTTCCAAACAAAGAGGGAGGAAAAGAGTATCGTTGATCTGTGCGAGGAATCAAAACACTCCCCATTGTTCTCTTGCAAAGGAGGAATTCCAGAAAATCTTATAAGTCGCGCGGAGGCCGTGTTCATCGCCTTTGTCTCCTTCTCCCGCGCCCTTTGTCCTTTCGCTTCGGCTTTTCTCCCTTCTGATGTCGAGACAATGCGCGC
>NC_051418.1:5064031-5064148 GCF_015228065.2 Penaeus monodon | reverse complement strand
TCGCAGATAGTCTCACGGAGAACCAAGGTGGAAGCGGATGAAGGAATCCACGCGTTGAATTCAGCACGGAGTGAGTCTCGTGTGTGTGGGCAGGGTGGACTCACTCCTATGTCTCTC
>NC_051418.1:5060274-5060362 GCF_015228065.2 Penaeus monodon | reverse complement strand
ATCTAGTGCGAATGAGTCGAGGTAATGAAAACAAATGGCATGCTGCGGCAACTACTGGATTAGAAGCAGGAACGCTTCGAATGACAGA
>NC_051418.1:5057591-5057912 GCF_015228065.2 Penaeus monodon | reverse complement strand
TATGGCATATATTTTAAACTATCTATCATCTTCACTATTAATCTATTATATATATCAAATCCCCCTCTCCCCCTTTTCCACTTTCCTTCCTGCCGCCCCCCCCCCCCAGCCCTCCCGTTCCCTCAGGGGTGGAAAAGGAAAAAAGGATTCTAAAATTAATTTTAAAAATTTAAACCCAAAATGGAAAAGGTAAAGGCACAGAAAAAAAGCGATAACTGTGACAGGGTGACGATTTTAGTACTGGAGAAGGACGGAGGGAAGTTAAAGCGGGAGGCAGAACATATGATGGAAAAGAAAGGCGTCAGGAAGTGTGTGTAAATG
>NC_051418.1:5056863-5057097 GCF_015228065.2 Penaeus monodon | reverse complement strand
CTGTAAAGAAGAGGAAGGAAATAAAATGGGATTAGGGGCGAGGTTGATGGAGGAAAGATAGAGATGAAAGGCCCTGAAGCTCAGAGGAAAAAATAACAAGTGCGTAGACGCCCATCACAAAGCGTGCTTTTCGTTGCCTTGACAACTAATCAACAAGTCTGCGGATCCGGGAAGCCACGTTTCAGTTACTAGTCTCGCACACTTACGTGTGCGAGGCGGTATTTCACAACTTTT
>NC_051418.1:5054870-5054951 GCF_015228065.2 Penaeus monodon | reverse complement strand
GCTGTGTGGGGTTTTTTGGGTGGGTTTGGGGGTTTCGGTGCACACACACACCCACCCCACCCCATAAAATGTTTTATTTTG
>NC_051418.1:5052278-5052777 GCF_015228065.2 Penaeus monodon | reverse complement strand
CCCCACTCTTTCTGTCTATTTATTTTTCTCCCTTTTTATATTCCGTCTCAAAAACCGGTCGTCTCCTCTCTAAACCCGGAAATTTTTTCCCCCTCTCTCCTTCATAGCCCCACACACCCCCCCTCGTGCCCCCACACGCCACCGCCCCCCCCGGAATCCCCCCAAAAAAAGCCAGCAGCTGGGCACTTTTAAGGCAGTATGGTTTTTTCGGGCTTTTAATAACACTTAAAACGTTTTATCCACATTTTCTCACCCTTTTCAAACTTTATCGACAACGGATAAAATTTTTGAGAATATTGTAGTTTTTCTCTTGAAGGGAAAAAATAAAGATGCTTGGTTAAACCAGCATCATATAATTTTCCCCAAAAACTTTTTTTTTTTTTTAAAACAAATTTTTTTTTATTCTTTAATTCTTATTGTATCATTTATCATCTCTCTTCGGATGTACTTTCGGTGAATCTATCTTTCTATTTTCGCTTATCTATTTTTTAAATACTTT
>NC_051418.1:5051730-5052032 GCF_015228065.2 Penaeus monodon | reverse complement strand
GGTCTCTATTCAATTATCGTACCAATGTGCCCTCTACAATTGGCAATTATACATTTTTTCTTATGAATACACTAGTTAATTCTGCTATTTTCCGAGGGACTTCAACCTCATTGCAATTAACATCTAATAAACAGCCAACACCTGAATATTCCTCAACAGTACTAATGCTTGATTCATTTATAATTTTGGCCTCAAACAAAAGGCTCTCAAGATTGCCAGTGCAGTTAGTTTACTTGGAAAGTTGCAAAGGATTATTATACATGGCAGATCGAAATGCCTCCTAACACTGATTTTCATCCTTG
>NC_051418.1:5051326-5051614 GCF_015228065.2 Penaeus monodon | reverse complement strand
GCAGTATATTTTAGTTTTCGCATCCATAACCTTCACTTACAGGCGTAGAAATCTAATTATTAAAAAAAAAAAAAAAAGTCTTGATCTGGTGAACCACAAACACAACTTAGCATATTTTTGTGTTTTTAAACAGGTCATAAGTGTGATTCCTTTCTACCACAAATTCAACTGTATCTACAGCAGAATTATCCAATTATCACATTAAGACATAGAAGAACTGATCTATTTAATGATTGTACAGCCAAAGTCACACACTTCTCCGAATATTGCAATTATGACATACTTTCT
>NC_051418.1:5051052-5051276 GCF_015228065.2 Penaeus monodon | reverse complement strand
GACATTTAGGAGTTATATCATCTAAATACACACCGTATCAGTCACTTTAAGAATGGCTTTTTTTCACCATTCATAGAAATTCCTTTTATATTTTAATTCTGACAACAACACAAAATAAACAAAAAGAAGCAATTGTGCTGCCGTTGGTTTAGAATATCCACAAAGTCTTTTACCCCGATGCTATTCCCCCTTTACTCATTAAAAAAAATATATATTTTAACTGT
>NC_051418.1:5050862-5050954 GCF_015228065.2 Penaeus monodon | reverse complement strand
ATTATCTAATATTATTTGTAAAAGATTAATGTAGGTTCTTAAGTCTGGTACACTGATGATTTCAGCATTTACCAGAAATTATTTCACACGTT
>NC_051418.1:5049920-5050217 GCF_015228065.2 Penaeus monodon | reverse complement strand
TATGACAATCTTTTTTCGTAGTACACAGATTTGGTACACACCACTTGTAAGGCTTCAAAAGAAAACTTATCAAGTATGTTTAGGGTTGTTGAATCCATCAGACGTGGAGATGTGGGATTCATATACATACCAGTCTCAAAATATCTAAACATATCTTGTAGATGTTACTTTGTTGCTGGCAAGTCTTCCTAAACAAATCCGTCCTGTTGACAATCTTCCACCACGATTGAGATCTGTAAAACAAATTCCTTTGTATATTTCAAAAGTCCCACTTATTAATTTGCGAGGTACCTGGTC
>NC_051418.1:5049362-5049838 GCF_015228065.2 Penaeus monodon | reverse complement strand
AACTCAGAGATCAAATGAAGCGACCCACAGTCCTTGCAGTTTTCAGTGTGTATGGCCAACACTCTTCAGTGACCATCTGGGAGACGGAAACATAAATCCGGCTATGCTAATAGGAACTAGATGAACATAAACATCCATAGAAAACATTCTAAGTAAGAATTCGATTACCATACATACTTGACTCCCGTCTGCTAAGACAAAAGATAGCATCCCCATACCAACAGCGCCATTATCGTACATTATTGTTGATAAGTCTCTAAATGCAGGTCTCAATTTTAAACGTCACATGGTGTCTGTCTCTTGCTTTCTTCTTACAATCGCAATGCAGCAATTTTAATGTACTTCAAAACTTAAAGTAGAAATAGTATTAGAACACGAACAATCTGCCGCTTACTTTTTTATTATTCTAGGTTCTGCATCACTTGAAATAGAAAATATATTTGTTATGCAATAAATTGGAAAAAATATCAAGATAT
>NC_051418.1:5048710-5049166 GCF_015228065.2 Penaeus monodon | reverse complement strand
TTTACAAATAGTTGTGGGTATTACAACTTAGCCTTACTTTTCATGGTCTCTTCGAATCGGTGAAAATAAAGATTTCGTCTTTCATTCCTGTTTGCCTGACATGAAAGATAACAGCAAATAGTCTAACAGATACTTCCACCGCGTGCGGTAGGAGCCATCACGCCAGTATTCGAAACATTTGAGAGGAACCTCTTATATCTCGCAATGCTTTTCACCTTTCTACTTCCGTGTTGCTAAAACACACAGTATATATCAAAACAAAATGTTGTCTTAATAGCTCGATTTGATTTATTAAGTGCATACCACAATCAAAGATTCGGAAATGAGCAACAACAAATCTCCGGACTGGTTGGTAGTTGTACTGGTAGTGCAGTTACATCTTACGGCTACTAGAGTCCACTACTGAGCTGGTGGGCATTCCGCGGAGTTGGACATCTTTTTGTTATAGGATCTTTG
>NC_051418.1:5047540-5048302 GCF_015228065.2 Penaeus monodon | reverse complement strand
TTTTTTTTCTATATGTTTATAGGGTATATGTGTGTATCTGCTTGAGCCACTTTTTTTTCTCTCTATCTCTTCTCACTCACACTGTATATGTATTATTTATCGTCTATCATTCTTATGTACATAATTATACATTTAAAATGTATAAATATGAAAATTAAAGATAAATGGACTGATATGTGTGCGGGCACTTATATACAACATCAAGTTGCATAAGAGACACGCTGGTATAAAGGCATATAAAAAGACTAAAGAATACATTTTTTTATATCCCATTTGCCCTAATTTTTTTGCCAAACCTTCCCAGAGAAAGGTCGAGCGAAAGTTCTCGTTGTTGCAGAAGGATTTTAAACTTGGGCAACACACTTTTGGGAGTGTCTTGCAGAGATCGGGGAGGGGAGGAGGAGGATGGAGTTAGAAAAGCAAGAGGGTGAAGGGAAGGGAAGGAGAAGGAGGGAGAAGAGGAGGGGGGAAGGGAAGGGAGGCTAAAGGGAGAAGGAGAGAGACTGGAAGGCTTGGAAGGGAGGAGGAGTGAATAAATATGGAAGGCGGAGAGGGAGGAAGGATGGAAGTAGCGGAGTGATGAGGGAAAGGAGAATTGTAAGATGGATAAGGAAGAGAATCATGGAGAATGGGATAAAAGACATAGCAGAAATATAGAGGGGATTGAAATAAGAACAAAACAAGAACGGGAGAACAAATAAAGATAAAACAAAGGTTATAACAGTAATACACTCCAATGAAACAACCGAAAAGAAACCTGCC
>NC_051418.1:5046810-5047356 GCF_015228065.2 Penaeus monodon | reverse complement strand
TAAATTGCTTTACATAGACGCTGTCGGTGTGATATCAATATTTGAATATGAACACCTTTTTCACCTCTTTTTTGATATATCCATTTGTTTTGAATTTAAACAATTTAAATTTTGGCAATGGAATTGTCATCACTGACATAAATATTGCTAATTATGATGAAATTAAAAATCTTGGGTAGCAACGATGTTAATTAACATAAAACATGACTGTTGCAAAATCAGAACAGTAAACATTGTCATGCATAACGTATAACATCCTGCATGTTGAAAATAACGTCAGGTATGATTATGATGATGTTATTAACGAACTCTCTATCAGTATCATATCAGTAGGAGTTAAAAATGAAAAAGCAATAACATACATAGTGGAAAAGACAATAGTGCGAAAATAAGATACAAAAGAGAATATTTATATAAATCATAGGAAATAAAATGATAATATTTATGACGATAATGAAAATGGGATTAGGTATATCCTTAGAATATAGAATTAGAAATACTGCTAAGATGCTCATTAAATCACAAATATTATCAGAAAAAAGGCAA
>NC_051418.1:5043355-5043576 GCF_015228065.2 Penaeus monodon | reverse complement strand
ACGGTGTGTAGATTCGTTTCCAAAGGACGCACAAGGCAGTCTAACGGAAGGTCATGTGGCCTTTGTTCAAGGATCCTGATTTCTCGTTTTATTTCTACTCAATTAATTGGCTTTGGTTTGTCATTGTGCTCCATTGAGCCACTTGTTCCCAGAGCTAATGGTGTGGTGGAAGGCCTAAAGTTTCTGCAGATCAGTTGTGACGGGAAAAAAAAGGTTCAAGG
>NC_051418.1:5042152-5042836 GCF_015228065.2 Penaeus monodon | reverse complement strand
AAAAACTTATTTCAATCTGTTTAAAAAGGGTTTTTGGTTTTTTGAATTTCCCCCTTTTTTTTTTTCCCAGAGGGAGATTGGGACTTTTAATCCGCCAAATTCTAAACTTCGAGATTTTTTTGGCGGAACCCAAAAAAAGTCCTTAAAATTTAAAAGTTGGTCTGAAAAATTCCTTTTTTTTTAAAAAGTTTTTAATTTGGGGGTTTTTTTTTTTTATCCCCCCCTTTTTTTATTTTGGTTTTTTTTAACCCAAAATCTCCCCCCATCCCCTTTTGGGGCCAACCTCTTCTGCCCATCGGGGAGAGGGGAAACAAAAACCCGGCTATCTAATGGAATAGATGAACATAAACATCCATAGAAAAAATTTAAGTAAAAATTCGATTCCCTACATATTTACCCCCCGTCTGCTAAGACAAAAAAAAGCCCCATACCAAAGGCCTTTATCGTCTTTATTTTTTATAAGTCTCTAAATGCAGGTCTAAATTTTTAAAGTCACATGGTGTCGTCTCTGCTTTCTTCTTAAAATCGCAAGGGCAGAATTTTTTAATGTACTTAAAAATTAAAGTAAAAATAGTATTAAAAACACGAAAAATCTGCCGTTTATTTTTTTATTTAGGTTCTCCCAATTGAAATAGAAAATATATTGTTAGAAATAAATTGGAAAAAAAAAAACCCAAAAAGGGT
>NC_051418.1:5041546-5042096 GCF_015228065.2 Penaeus monodon | reverse complement strand
ATTTTTTTTTAAATTTTGTAAAAAAAAAGGGAATACCAACCAAATAAAAAATGTGATGCAATAGGATTTTTTGTTTCGTAACTGACTAAAACATTTCAACATGATTCATGTAACCGTCCAAGTTTTTTAAAAATAGTTGTGGGTATTAAAACTTAGCCTTATTTTCATGGTCTTTTCGAATCGGTGAAAAAAAAAGTTTTCGTCTTTCTTTTTCCTTTTTCCCTGACATGAAAGAAACACAAATGTCTAACAGATATTTCCACCCGTGCGGTGGGGCCATAGCCAGTATCCGAAAATTTGAGGGGAAACCCTTATATCTCGCAATGCTTTCCCCTTTCTACTTCCGTTTTGCAAAAACACGTTTTAATCAAAAAAAAATGTTGTTTAAAGCTCGTTTGATTTTTTAAGTGCTACCAAAATCAAAGTTTCGGAAATGACAACAAAAAAACCCGGACGGTTGGAGTTGTAGGGTAGGCAGTACATTTAGGCACAAGCCCACTATGATTGGGCTTTCCGCGGATTTTGGAATCTTTTTTTTTATAGGATCTTG
>NC_051418.1:5040076-5040776 GCF_015228065.2 Penaeus monodon | reverse complement strand
GTGTGAATTGTTTGAGCCCACTTTCTTTCCTCTATCCTCTCTCATCACATCTGTAATGTATCTATTTATCTGTCTATCATTCTATTGTACATAATTATACTTTAAAATGTAAAAATAACTAAAGATAAAGGACTGATATTGGGGGCATTATTAAAACATCAAGTTGCATAAGGCCCGTGGTATAAAGGGCTAAAAAAACTAAGAATACATTTTTTTATACCCATTTCCCCCTAATTTTTTCCCAAAACCCCCCAGAAAAAGGTTGGCGAAAGTTCTCGTTTTTTTGCAGAGGAATTTTAACTTGGGCAACACACTTTTGGGGGTCTTGCAGAGATCGGGGGAGGGGGGAGGGGGGTGGATTAAAAAGCAAAGGGGGGGGAAAAGGGGAAAGGGGGAAAGGGGGGAAAAGAGGAGGGGGGAAGGAAGGGGGGCTAAAGGGGGGAAAAGGAGAGGACTGGAAGGGTTTGGGAAGGGGAGGGGGATGAAAAATAGGAAGGCGGAGAGGAGGGGGGATGGGTAGGGATATGAAAAAAGGGGAAAATTTGTAAAGGAAAAGGAAAAAAATCAGGAGAATGGGATAAAAACCATAGCAAAATATAGAGGGGGTTGAAATAAAAAAACACGAACAAAAATTAAAAGATTAAAACAAGGGTTTTTAAAATCGTGAGAATCCAAATAAACCCACCGAAAAGAAACCTGT
>NC_051418.1:5039242-5039928 GCF_015228065.2 Penaeus monodon | reverse complement strand
GCCCCAACACAACTGAAATATCTTTAAGAAGAATGGTGAAAATTTGTTTACATGACGCTGTGATGTCTATCAATTTGAATAAAAACACCTTTTCACCTTTTTTGATATTCCATTTTTTTAAATTTTAAAAAATTTAAAATTTTTGCAAGGGAAATTTGTCTCACTGACATAAATTGCTAATTATGATGAAATTAAAAAAACTTTGGGGGCAACGATGTTTTAATTAAAATAAAAAATGACGTTGCAAAATCAGCAGTAAACATTGCAGCATAACGATAACATCCTGCATGTTGAAAAAAAAAGTCAGGGAGATTATGATGATGTTATTAACGAACTCTCTATCGATCATATCAGTAGGGGGTTAAAAATGAAAAAGCAAAAACATACATAGTGGAAAAGAAATAGTGCGAAAAAAGATAAAAAAGAGAATAAATTTATATAAAAAGGGGGAAAAAAAATGTAAATTTTGGCGATAAAGAAAATGGGGTTTGGGATACCTTAGAATATAGAATTTGAAATATGCTAAGATCTCTAAACACAAATATATCAGAAAAAACAATCCACCTCATAACAATCCGGTGATAGCGACAAACATGCAACATGATATTGTATCCCCGTTTAAAAGGGAAACAATCAATCTTTCAATAACAAATGTTTTCAGTACTAAAAGTGCTAATAATTTCTGC
>NC_051418.1:5038672-5038738 GCF_015228065.2 Penaeus monodon | reverse complement strand
AGTTGATAAAACAACATTTTTTGATAACAATATAATTTTTTTAATTTTAGAACAATGATAAAGAGA
>NC_051418.1:5038388-5038599 GCF_015228065.2 Penaeus monodon | reverse complement strand
TAAAAAAATGAAAAATATAGCAATGATAATAAATAATTTAAAAGTAATAATAAGCAATAATTATAAAATAATTAGAATAAAGATAAAATATCAAAGAATTAAAAATAGAACAAGAAAATCATTTAAAAAATAACAGTGATTACTATTTTATCATAATAAAACAAATATAATACAAAAAAAAACAATAAAAAAATGATAAAACTCTTTAGGA
>NC_051418.1:5038084-5038272 GCF_015228065.2 Penaeus monodon | reverse complement strand
AAAAAAATAATAATAATAAAAGATAATAAAACTTAAAAAATATTATTGATAATAAATTAATAAAAAGGCGATAAGATAAAATGATGATAATAAAAATAAATATAAAACATAATAAATGCAAAAAAAAAGTTTTTTTATAGTTTTTAAATAAAAGATAAAAATTAAAAATAACCCAAAAAAAAAAAAAG
>NC_051418.1:5037747-5037827 GCF_015228065.2 Penaeus monodon | reverse complement strand
GTCCATCCCCCTTTATAAAAGATCCACGCAAAAATGTAATTTGGGGTAACATTAATTAAAAGTATTTGATTTAAGGATGT
>NC_051418.1:5037370-5037534 GCF_015228065.2 Penaeus monodon | reverse complement strand
ACGTATATGGGCAGCAAAATAATAGTATAATAAAATTTGTATTTTATTGTGCTGTTGTATTGATAAGATAATAATATTAACATTCTAAATGCGCTGAATACAATGATATCATCTTTAATAATAATGTGAATTAGCAAAGTAAAAAGATAAAAGAATAATGCAAA
>NC_051418.1:5036884-5037061 GCF_015228065.2 Penaeus monodon | reverse complement strand
TTATTTTATTATTATTATTTTTATTATTTTTATTTTTATTAAATTTTATTATTATTATTACATTAATTTGTTGTTTTTTTCGATTGAAATTTCCCTGTTAATTTTTTTGTATTTTTTTTCAGTGTTACGAATATTTCCTTTGCCATTGATATAATTTTTAATCCTGAAAATTGCCCT
>NC_051418.1:5036468-5036768 GCF_015228065.2 Penaeus monodon | reverse complement strand
TAAAATTATCAGCATTATTTCTATTTTCAATTTTTTCATTGCTTTTTATATCATTATATTTTAAAAATGATATCATTTTATTTATGGCTTTAATATTTTTAAAATTATTATCATTTCAATATCAACAGCGCAATATAAATAATTTTTTATTATTACTATTATGTTGGCTGGAAAAAAAACCCAAAAAGGGGAAAATTTTTTTTTAAAAATTTTTATTTTTTCCAAAAATTTTACTATTATTATTATTTTTTGGTGTTTTTTTTGTTTTTTTTTCATTATTTTTTTTGCTTTCATTTTTTC
>NC_051418.1:5035640-5036433 GCF_015228065.2 Penaeus monodon | reverse complement strand
TCCTTTATGAATTGGTAGGAATTGTCTTTTTTCCTGATAATCTTTGTGATTTAATGAGCATCTAGCAGTAATTTCCTTAATTCCTATATCTAGGATATCCCTAATCCCTTTTCATTATCGTCCCCATTAAATTATTATCATTTTATTTCCTATGAAAGTTTTTATATAAATATTCTCTTTTGTAATCCTTATTTTCGCACTATTGTCCACCCCTTTTTTTCCCACTTAATGTATTTAATTGCCTGTTTTTTTTCATTTTTACCTCTACGATATGATACTAGATTAGAGAAGTTTTGTCGTTAATAACATCAGCCATATTCATACTGACGGTTATTGTTCAACATGCAAGGATGTTTATACGTTATTTGCATGAAATGTTTACTGTTCTGGATTTTTGCAACCGTCATGTTTTTATGTTAATTAACATCGTTGCTACCCCAAGATTTTATAATTTTCATCATAATTAGCAATAATTTATTGTCCCGTGATGAACAATTCCATTGGCCAAAGTTAAATGTTTGCGTTTACATATGTCATCAACAACACAAAATGGTGTATATCAAAAAAGAGGTGAAAAGCGTGTGTGTTCATCATTCAATATATGTGGATTATGACATCGAATCCGCGTACATGACTGTAATAGCAATTTACACCATGTCCTTCCTTAAAGAGATTACATGTGTTCTTGTATGTGTGGCGTCCCCCTATTTTAATTGCTATGTTGGTGTGTGTGTGGGCGTCCTTTATGTATTTGCTATGTGTGTTGTGTTTGGGTTGCCGCTCTCGTTTTCAA
>NC_051418.1:5034611-5035613 GCF_015228065.2 Penaeus monodon | reverse complement strand
CAATGGCGTTTCGTTTTGTTGTGTAATACAACAACATATTATTACACACACATTTGCTCATACACCATGAATTATAGTCCACGGCAGTTTGCTATATATCCGAAGTCATAGGTTCAATTAGGTTCTCACCATCATTAATAACCATTGTTTCTTAATCTTTGAATAATTTCCCTGTTCTGTGTTGTGCTCTTATTTCATCCTCATTCTATATTCGGCTATTCCCTGTTTACTGCCCATCCTCCCATGATGCTCTTCCTTATACCTCTTTACGAGTCAGGTCCCTGTTCCCTCTCATCCACACTCCGCTTACTTGCTCAATACTTCCTCCCGCTCTCGTGCCCTCTCCATATATAATAATTAGCACTCCTCCGCCCGCTCTCACCAATGCCCTGCCAGGCGCGCCCCTCTCTTCGCTGTCCCATTGTGAGCCTCCTCCTTACCCTTGCCTCCACCGCCGCTTTCTCCCCTCCCGGTCCGCCACTTCCTCTGTTCCCCTTCACCCCGCCTGTGCTGTTGTGCGGTACGGTCGCGGCCATCCCCCGTCCGCCCTTCCCTTTCCCCCGATCGTCTAGTGCACACGACACGCCAAAAGATGTGGGGTGCCCAAGTTGAAATTCCCTTTCTGCAACAACGCAGAACTTTCGCTCAACCTTTCCATCTGGGGAAGGTTGGCAAAAACATTGGGGCCAAATGGGAATATATAAAAAAATGTAAATTCTTTTAAATTTACCTCATTTATTATATGCCCCTTTAAAGACCACGTGTCTTTATGCTCAACTTGAATGTTGTATATTATAGTTGCCCCGCACCACCATATCCTGGCCAGTGTATTTCTTTATGTTTCATATTTTACAATCATATTAAATGTAAATAATTTTTATGTACATATAGAAAAGATGACGATAATATAGTATACATATTACAGATTTGTAGGTGGAGAGAGGATAACAAGAGAATAAAGATAAGTGGATCGGCATGAGACACACATAACTATCTTATAGA
>NC_051418.1:5031583-5033357 GCF_015228065.2 Penaeus monodon | reverse complement strand
ACACAGATCCCTATAACAAAAGATGGTCCAACCCTCGCGGAAATGCCCACCAGCTCAGTAGTGGACTCTAGTAGCCGTAAGATGTAACTGCACTACCAGTACAACTACCAACCAGTCCGGAGATTTGTTTGTTTTGCATCATTCCGAATCTTTTTGATTGTGGTTATGCCTTTAATAAAATCAAAAATCGAGCTATTAAGACAACATTTGTTGGTTTTTATATATAGCTGTGTGTTTTTTTAGCACACGGAAGTAGCAAGGTGAAAAGCCTGGCCGAGATAATATAAGAGGGTTCCTCTCAAATGTTTCGAATAATCTGGGCGTGGAATTGCCTCTAACCGCACGCTGATTGGAAATATCTGTTTTAACTATTTTGATGGTTTTATCTTTCATGTCAGGCAAACAGGAATGAAATGACGAGATCTTTATTTTCACCGATTCGACAGAGACCAATGAAAAGGTTAAGGCCTAAGTTTGTAAATACCCACAACTATTTGTAACTTACACTTGGAACAGGTTATTACATGAAAATCCATGTTTGTAAATAGTTTTTTCAGTCGTTATTCGAAAACAAAACTCCTATTGGCCATTCACCATTTGTAATATTGGTTGGTATTCCCCCTTATTTGATACAAATTAATTATAAAAAAAAAAATTGCCTTGACTACAAAACTGCCGGGAATCTCTCAGTGACTTGAAGAGAAAAGTGTAACAAAACCACTGATCATGTCTTGAATTATTGTTTTTTCCAATTTTAATTCTCATAACAAATATATTTGTCTATTTCCAGTGATGACTCAGAACCTAGAATTAAGTAAAAAAGTAAACGGCAGATTGTTCGTGTTCTAATACTATTTTTTCTACTTTAAGTTGAAGTACAAATTAAAATTTGCCTGTCATTGCGATTGTAAGAGAATAAGCAAGAGACAGACCCATGTGAACGTTTTAAATTGCGACCTGCATTTGAGACTATCACTATAATTGTTACGATTAATGGCGCTGTGTTCTGGTTGGGATGCGTATCTTTTTGTCTTAGCAGACGGGAGCCAGTATGTATGGGGGTAAACGAATTCTTACTTAAAAGATGGTTTTTCCTTGGATGTTTTATGTTGTCATCTAGTTTCACTATTAGTGCAATGCCGGATTTATGTTTTTACACTGTCCCATCCCAGATGGTCCCACTGAGAGTGTTTAGAGCCATACACACTGAAAAACCCTGAAAGGACTGTGGGGTCCGCTTTTTCATTTGATCTCTGATGTTTTTGAGGACAAAATGCTCGACACGCGAAAACTAAATGCCTTTCAAGACAAATTCGGTCCCTGTGCGTGTATAACAGACTAAGATCCAAGACCAGTACCTCGCAAATTAATAAGTGGAAACCTTTTTGAAATATAACAAAGGAAATTGTTTTACAATCTCAATCGTGGTGGAAAGTTGGTCAACAGACGGGTGAGTTTGTTTTTCGGAAGAACACTTTGCCAGCAAACAGCAGTAACTGCTCAAGAAGTATGTTTTTTAGATATTTTCTTGAGACCTGTATGTATATGAATCCACATCTCCACCGTCTGATGATTCAACCACCCTAAAACATACGTTGATAAAGTTTTTGCTTTTTGAAAGCCTTACACGTGGTGTGGGTAAACCAAATCTGTTACTACGAAAAAAAAGAAATTGTTCATAGAAGTGTTTTTTTTAGCAGTTAGTAATGTCGATAATATGAAAAGTACGTCCCCTGGTGCCTACATACGCCCTGTTTTTTTAAGATATAGTTTT
>NC_051418.1:5031087-5031332 GCF_015228065.2 Penaeus monodon | reverse complement strand
TTTATCAAGTTGTTTGCTAATTATAAACCCCTTAGATTATTTATATGTGTGTTCCGTGCTTTTTTAGTTGTTGTGGCCAACTTTAGTCCCCTGAATCTTTTTACGCGAAAATCCCAGTCCAAGTCTTTTTCTATATTTTTGTATCTGGATTTAACATTTTTTTTTTTCAGAATGTCCGAACGATTCATATCTACATGCGTTTGAAATTTTGAAGCTGGAAAGTTGACAAAAATTACCACACAGTA
>NC_051418.1:5030796-5031043 GCF_015228065.2 Penaeus monodon | reverse complement strand
GTTTGAAACCTCCCCCTTTATATTGAAAAAAAAAAAAATTGCAGTATGTTTTCATTATAGTAAAGAAGAATAGTAAAATAAAAACATGACAATTGTGTGTGTGTAATTAATTCAAAATGGTAAACTAAGGAACTGTTGAAACGTTGGGGAAAATATTTCTGGTAAATGCCCTGAAAATCATCCAGTGGGGTACCAGAAACCTTAAGAACCTACATTAATCTTATTTACAAATAATTATTAGAATAAT
>NC_051418.1:5030445-5030695 GCF_015228065.2 Penaeus monodon | reverse complement strand
GGAGCGAAACATTGTAAAATTATTTTTTTTTAATGAGTAAAAGGGGGGATAGCATCGTGGGGTAAAAGACTTTATGTTGGATATTCAAACACCGGCAGCATCAAATTGGCTTTCTCGTTTGTTTATTTTGTGTTTTGCCAGAAATTAAAAATATAAAAGGATTTCCCCCTAGAAAGTGGAGTGTAAAAAAAAGCCAATTCTTAAGTGATCACTGAGTGACGGTGTGTATTTATGATGATATAAACTCCTA
>NC_051418.1:5030146-5030377 GCF_015228065.2 Penaeus monodon | reverse complement strand
GAAGTATGTCCCCCATTAATGTGCAATATTCGGAGAAGTTGTGTGACTTTGGCGGTACAATCCATTAAATAGATAATTTTTCTTTCTATGTCTTAATGTGATAATTGGGAATAATTCTGGCTGGTAGAGACCTTGATTTGGTGTAGAAAGGAGTCACACTTATTTACCTGTTAAACTACACGAAAATCATTCCTTAAGTGTGTGTTTGGTGGTTTCACGCAGATCAATGAC
>NC_051418.1:5030049-5030116 GCF_015228065.2 Penaeus monodon | reverse complement strand
AATAATTAGATTTCTACCGGCCTGTAAGTGAAGGTTATGGTGATGCCGAACAAACTAAATATACTGC
>NC_051418.1:5029628-5029939 GCF_015228065.2 Penaeus monodon | reverse complement strand
GCAATTGAATCGCGAAGACAACAAGGATGAACAATCAGTGATTGGAGGCATTTCGATCCTGCCATGGTATAATAATCCGTTGGCCAACTTTCCAAGTAAGCTAACTGCATTGGCAATCTTGAGAGCCTTTTACTTGAGGTCAAAATTATAAATGAATCAAGCGCTAGTACTGTCGAGGAATATTCAGGTGTTGGCTGTTTATTAGAAGTTCATTGCAATGAGAGTGAAGACCCTCGGAAAATAGCGGAATTATCTAGTGTATTCACAAGAAAAAATGTATAATTGCCAATTGTAGAGGGCACATTGGTACC
>NC_051418.1:5029019-5029389 GCF_015228065.2 Penaeus monodon | reverse complement strand
ACGTATTTAAAACTAGATAAGCGAAACTAGAAAACTAGATTGTCCGAAAAGTAATCCGAAGAGAGATGATAAATGATACAATAAGAATTAAAGAATAAAAAGAAAATTCGTTCAACAAAGAAAATGTTATTGAGGGAAAAATTATATGATGCGGGTGAACCAATGCATCTTATTTTCCGTTCAAGAGAAGACTACAATATTCTCAAACTTTTATGCCGTAGTCGATAAGTTTGAAGGATGAGAAGTGTTGGATAAGCAGTTCAAGTGTTATTATGCCCGATAATCCATACTGCTAACGCTGCCCAGCTGCTGGCTGTGGGGCATGCGGGGGAGGCGGTGTGCGTGTGTGCACAGATGTGTGTTGTGTGCT
>NC_051418.1:5026605-5026981 GCF_015228065.2 Penaeus monodon | reverse complement strand
CTTCATAGCACACACACACATCTGTGCACACACGCACACCGCCTCCCCCGCATGCCCCACAGCCAGCAGCTGGGCAGCGTTAGCAGTATGGATTATCGGGCATAATAACACTTGAACTGCTTATCCAACACTTCTCATCCTTCAAACTTATCGACTACGGCATAAAAGTTTGAGAATATTGTAGTCTTCTCTTGAACGGAAAATAAGATGCATTGGTTCACCCGCATCATATAATTTTTCCCTCAATAACATTTTCTTTGTTGAACGAATTTTCTTTTTATTCTTTAATTCTTATTGTATCATTTATCATCTCTCTTCGGATTACTTTTCGGACAATCTAGGCTTTCTAGTTTCGCTTATCTAGTTTTAAATACGT
>NC_051418.1:5026080-5026365 GCF_015228065.2 Penaeus monodon | reverse complement strand
GGTACCAATGTGCCCTCTACAATTGGCAATTATACATTTTTTCTTGTGAATACACTAGTTAATTCTGCTATTTTCCGAGGGCCTTCAATCTCATTGCAATTAACATCTAATAAACAGCCAACACCTGAATATTCCTCGACAGTACTAGAGCTTGATTCATTTATAATTTTGGCCTCAAACAAAAGGCTCTCAAGATTGCCAGTGCAGTTAGTTTACTTGGAAAGTTGCAAAGGATTATTATACATGGCAGATCGAAATGCCTCCTAACACTGATTTTCATCCTTG
>NC_051418.1:5025661-5025963 GCF_015228065.2 Penaeus monodon | reverse complement strand
GCAGTATATTTTAGTTTTCGCATCCATAACCTTCACTTACAGGCGTAGAAATCTAATTATTAAAAAAAAAAAAGTCTTGATCTGGTGAACCACAAACACAACTTAGCATATTTTTGTTTTTTTAAACAGGTCATAAGTGTGATGCCTTTCTACCACAAATTCAACTGTATCTACAGCAGAATTATCCAATTATCACATTAAGACATAGAAGAACTGATCTATTTAATGATTGTACAGCCAAAGTCACACACTTCTCCGAATATTGCAATTATGACATACTTTCTTAAAAAAGAAAAAAAAAC
>NC_051418.1:5025406-5025625 GCF_015228065.2 Penaeus monodon | reverse complement strand
TAGGAGTTATATCATCTAAATACACACCGTATCAGTCACTTTAAGAATGGCTTTTTTCACCATTCATAGAAATTCCTTTTATATTTTAATTCTGACAACAACACAAAATAAACAAAAAGAAGCAATTGTGCTGCCGTTGGTTTAGAATATCCACAAAGTCTTTTACCCCGATGCTATTCCCCCTTTACTCATTAAAAAAAATATATATATTTTAACTGT
>NC_051418.1:5025213-5025308 GCF_015228065.2 Penaeus monodon | reverse complement strand
ATTATCTAATATTACTTGTAAAAGATTAATGTAGGTTCTTAAGTCTGGTACACTGATGATTTCAGCATTTACCAGAAATTATTTCACACGTTCTG
>NC_051418.1:5024293-5024590 GCF_015228065.2 Penaeus monodon | reverse complement strand
TATGACAAATTTTTTTCGTAGTACACAGATTTGGTACACACCACTTGTAAGGCTTCAAAAGAAAACTTATCAGGTATGTTTAGGGTTGTTGAATCCATCAGACGTGGAGATGTGGGATTCATATACATACCAGTCTCAAAATATCTAAGCATATCTTGTAGATGTTACTTTGTTGCTGGCAAGTCTTCCTAAACAAATCCGTCCTGTTGACAATCTTCCACCACGATTGAGATCTGTAAAACAAATTCCTTTGTATATTTCAAAAGTCCTACTTATTAATTTGCGAGGTACCTGGTC
>NC_051418.1:5023733-5024211 GCF_015228065.2 Penaeus monodon | reverse complement strand
AACTCAGAGATCAAATGAAGCGACCCACAGTCCTTGCAGTTTTCAGTGTGTATGGCCAACACTCTTCAGTGATCATCTGGGAGATGGAAACATAAATCCGGCTTTGCTATTAGGAACTAGATGAACATAAATATCCATAGAAAACATTCTAAGTAAGAATTCGATTACCATACATACTTGACTCCCGTCTGCTAAGTCAAAAGATAGCATCCCCATACCAACAGCGCTATTATCGTACATTATTGTTGATAAGTCTCTAAATGCAGGTCTAAATTTTAAACGTCACATGGTGTCTGTCTCTTGCTTTCTTCTAACAATCGCAATGCAGCAATTTTAATGTACTTCAAAACTTATAGTAGAAATAGTATTAGAACACGAACAATCTGCCGCTTACTTTTTTTTATTATTCTAGGTTCTGCATAACTTGAAACAGAAAATATATTTGTTATGCAATAAATTGGACAAAATATCAAGATAT
>NC_051418.1:5023424-5023538 GCF_015228065.2 Penaeus monodon | reverse complement strand
TTTACAAATAGTTGTGGGTATTACAACTTAGCCTTACTTTTCATGGTCTCTTCGAATCGGTGAAAATAAAGATTTCGTCTTTCATTCCTGTTTGCCTGACATGAAAGATAACAG
>NC_051418.1:5022634-5022814 GCF_015228065.2 Penaeus monodon | reverse complement strand
AGAGACACGCTGGTATAAAGGGCATATAAAAAGACTAAAGAATACATTTTTTTATATCCCATTTGCCTCTAATTTTTTTGCCAAACCTTCCCAGAGAAAGGTCGAGCGAAAGTTCTCGTTTGTTGCAGAAGGGAATTTTAAACTTGGGCAACACACTTTTGGGAGTGTCTTGCAGAGATC
>NC_051418.1:5022274-5022417 GCF_015228065.2 Penaeus monodon | reverse complement strand
AATTGTAAGATGGATAAGGAAGAGAATCATGGAGAATGGGATAAAAGACATAGCAGAAATATAGAGGGGATTGAAATAAGAAACACAGAACAGAAATATCAAAGATTAAGACAATGGTTATTAATCAGTGAGAATCCTAATGA
>NC_051418.1:5021487-5022032 GCF_015228065.2 Penaeus monodon | reverse complement strand
ACCATGTAATACATAAGAATGGTGTAAATCTTAAAATAACCTTGTCGTGCTGATAAATCCATGTTGAATATGAACATATTTTTCACCTCTTTTTTATATATCCATTGGTTTGAATTAAACAATTTAGATTTTGGCAAGGAATGTATCAATGGCATAAATATGCTAATTATGATGAAATTAAAAATCTTGGTAAACGATGTATATTAACATAAAAATGATGTTGCTAAATCAGAACAGTAAACATTGTCAGGCATAACTATAACATCCTCATATTGAAAATAACGTCCAAAGTATGATATGATGATGTAATTAACGAACTCCTATCATATCTATCAGTAGGAGTTAAAATGAAAGCCCAAAAACATACATATGAAAAGACAATAGTGCGAATAAGATACAAAAGAGAATATTTATATAAATCATAGGAAATAAAATGATAATATTTATGACGATAATGAAAATGGGATTAGGTATATCCTTAGAATATAGAATTAGAAATACTGCTAAAAGATGTTCATTAAATCACAAATATTATCAGAAAAAAG
>NC_051418.1:5017804-5018010 GCF_015228065.2 Penaeus monodon | reverse complement strand
ACGGTGTGTAGATTCGTTTCCAAAGGACGCACAAGGCAGTCTAACGGAAGGTCATGTGGCCTTTGTTCAAGGATCCTGATTTCTCGTTTTATTTCTACTCAATTAATTGGCTTTGGTTTGTCATTGTGCTCCATTGAGCCACTTGTTCCCAGAGCTAATGGTGTGGTGGAAGGCCTAAAGTTTCTGCAGATCAGTTGTGAAGGGAA
>NC_051418.1:5016667-5017298 GCF_015228065.2 Penaeus monodon | reverse complement strand
AACGGATTGATAGTTGAATAATAATATACAACTTAATAAACTGAACGAAGAGAGAGGCTGCTCAATGAGCGGGAGAAAAACTCTACGGGACTCAATATCCACCTTTAACTATATGACGCCGGGTGAAATACGAAGCGGTACGATCTCAAGGAACGACACAAGAAAGCCGAGCACCTGAGTCCTGTTCTAAGGATATATCTTGAAGATGGTACGCGAGGGATCTCTTGAGGAAAATTTTTAGATTTGCCTGACGAATGGTAATCGCGAGAGTAGAGACGCGTGCCGGCCATTTCGAAACCGATGTGCGGGGATAAAGATGAGGGAGGGAGAGAAAAAAAAAGAGAGATGCAGAAAGTACAGATAACTGAATAAGTGTTTGCTGCAATAACTTGAAAGACTAGTAGGAGAATAAAGTAACAAATAGAAGCCTAAAGGAAATAATATAGAGACAGGCAGATGAATAAATTAATGAACACACTCAACCTACTCGGTGAAGCACTGAGAATAATCTCAGTTTAAGTAAGGGAAAGTTACATATAATATTGATTCTGTACATCAATGAATTCTTGGAAAAGCATTGTCTCTAGAGACGTAAGTGAGAAAAATGTGAGTGAGACTGATACACGAAAAA
>NC_051418.1:5016358-5016615 GCF_015228065.2 Penaeus monodon | reverse complement strand
CGACAGGTAGATGAGTACTTAGAATAGTAGATTACTTGCGTTGGAGATGTGCATAGACCGGCGGATAAATAGAAGTTTAATCTTCCATTCTGGGCCCCATGGGAAATGAGGGAGGGGTGTGGAATAAAGGAGTGAAGGAGAACGGAGAAAGGAAGAGGATATGTGAGGGAAAGAGGAATGGTGAGGAAGAAGAAGAGAAATTGGATCATGATAAGTGAAGGTGGGAAAGAGGAGAACAAGAAAGGTGAGAATGGGCG
>NC_051418.1:5015920-5016257 GCF_015228065.2 Penaeus monodon | reverse complement strand
TCGACGAAAGAAGAACAGAAGAGAATTAAAAAGAGACGAGAGAATGATAAAGAAAAACGAAGGGATAGACCTTAGATTAAGTAGACGATGAAATAAAAACAAATGAAGTAAAATCACTTGTGAAAAGGTTAAGGGAAAGAAAGGGTATAACAAAAATGGCAAGAAAGGGCCAAGGGATTACGAGGAGGAAAAGGTATAAAATGAAGAAGTGAGAAGACATTTGCATCGATTTTTTTTTCTGAACAGTCAAAAAGGGAATGAAAGGGATGGGATATGTGTGAGACATATAGACTTAAGAACGAAAAATATATGCACAAAAATCCTTTAGAAAAAATGT
>NC_051418.1:5015731-5015862 GCF_015228065.2 Penaeus monodon | reverse complement strand
GGGAAAGTATTGAATGAGAATTACAATGATTTTGTAATAACATATATTATCGTTTATATTTTTCCTGTTTATGTCACAGTGAAATCTACTTAGAATGAAATAAGTTCATAAAGGAAAATATTAGAACTTTC
>NC_051418.1:5015226-5015563 GCF_015228065.2 Penaeus monodon | reverse complement strand
ATAGAATATAATCAAACTATACCAAAGTTATTAGGAAGGGGAAATCTAATAAAACCTTGAGTATAACATTTGACACTCTATCTTGGTCTCGCATTCTCATGGTCGGACAGAAAAGAAAAGGGAAAATCTTTGTCGAATGTCGATGCAACTTCCATGTACATATTCTTTATGTGAAATAGAATTGCAGAGGAGGTAGAACTTTTCATATTTCATATTCATATCCGGAATAAGATTCGATAGTACGTGCATAAATTAGTATGCATATATTATATATTTTTGTTAAGAGTGGGGAGAGGTTGAGAGGAAGGGAGTAGGGAAGGGGACTAGGGAGAGGAAG
>NC_051418.1:5014690-5015093 GCF_015228065.2 Penaeus monodon | reverse complement strand
CAATTTGTAGTAACAATGGTCCAAATTCTCCCCCCCCCCCCACTACCACCACCAAAAGCGAAAGACCGCCCGGGCTCAGTCCTCACCAGAGTGTCTCGTGAGAAACATTCATAATGGCATCCATGTTGTGCCACGCTATTTTCTGTCCGCTTTACGTCGCCAATTTCAGCCTATTTCCACAAATTCCGAGAGCTGCCTGGCGAACTCCACTGACCGTAATGCTGCTCTTCGAAAATGAGCTTTCCAGATAAACGCGATTAGATCTGGAGCTCACTTTGCATGGCGTTTGTGCAAAGTCATGAGCGATATCCAAATGATCCCCGTCTGCTTGCTTTTATATATATTCGTGTGCATTAATGGTTGCGTTTGCATTATTGCACTAATCCATTAATGCTTAGTTGTC
>NC_051418.1:5014269-5014500 GCF_015228065.2 Penaeus monodon | reverse complement strand
ACTGTACGCGTGTAAACATGTCAGCTGTTTATGGGTGTTTATGCAGAAGATGTTAACCCTCTTGAAAGCAATCTACAGTATCATGACTGTTCGACAACATTACAATGGTCGGTCTGGTGTTTGCGATGCCGCCCTGCACGACCGCCGCACTGTAACGCCGTCGCTGCATTCGCTATGCGATGTGTTGCCCAGGTGAGGCCTGTGCGGCGGAGGCGCATTTTACTGACATCT
>NC_051418.1:5013423-5013767 GCF_015228065.2 Penaeus monodon | reverse complement strand
GAAAATGTTTTCGGCCACAGATTCATCAAAGATCTTTAGGTGCAAGTGTCTGACAAATGATGCTCTTTTAAATCTCTTTAGACTTAGGTTTCAACCATTACCTGTCGGAACCGTATTCTCTGTCTTTCTTTCCAACAAAATTATGTTTGAACTTCGTTTGACATATATCAAATTTGAAACAGGATCATCAGAAATATTCATTTAAATTTGCATGTCTCACAGCCGTAAATGTTTATGTAAAGGAGGGTTTTCTGATCGCAGTTGATCAGTAGGGACGAGAAATTTGCGTCATGACCGTTTCAAAAGCCAAACTCTAACCAATCATGACCTTAATCGTTTTAGAC
>NC_051418.1:5012730-5012849 GCF_015228065.2 Penaeus monodon | reverse complement strand
AGTATTCTAATCTGTGCTTGATCACTCGGTGCACGAAATGTGCGACGCGCTCATCACAGGAGGCAAGCTAAAAGCAATCATATCCTGTTGTTAATGATTTTAGATTCATGGATGATTCA
>NC_051418.1:5012457-5012698 GCF_015228065.2 Penaeus monodon | reverse complement strand
GGGCACAGGACTATGATTATTTGTTGCCATTAAAAGATTAATTGAAATACATGTTTATAATGAAACATGAATTCACTTCACAGAAAACTATTAATATTTATCAAAACGTTGTTATGCATTTCATTGTCGCTTTCCAACAATAGATTGATTATCACATTGTTATGGAGTTTATACAAGTACACAAACGCGTTGGACCGAATCCCATTTGTAGCGTGTTAGGCTCTCTCTATCGCAGTGCATC
>NC_051418.1:5011545-5012146 GCF_015228065.2 Penaeus monodon | reverse complement strand
CACTAGTGGCCAAAATTAACCGGCCGACACTCCCGGAAAAATATTTTTCTTTATTTTATTTAAGAAAATCACATATTTTTCGAATCACTGATGAATTTATAGCCACAGACATGCACTGAATTGTCAGTGCATGTCCTATTTAAACACCTTTTATATCCTATTTATATCCTATTTAAACATCTTTTATATAAAGAAATTGCTCTAATATCTAGTAGAGCCTCCTTTTGCCTATATCGCTGCATCGATTCTCCGTTCCATACTCTAATGCAACTTAGTTATATAGTCAATATAAATGTTTGTACTCTTTGTTTACCCTCTCCCATAGATCGTCGTTGTTTTTGAACACTGCAGACTCAATTTTCTTTGCAATATATTTCCAAACATGCTAGACTGGGTTCATATCAGGACAATTATCAGGCCACTCCAAATATGTCAATTTATTTTTGGCCATCTACGTCTTAACAATCTTTGAAGTGCTGCAGGGAGCATTATCCTGCTGAAATACTGCTTCATTATCCTCAGAATGGTGGATTAAAGATGGAAGTGCCCATTCTTTTAAGATTTTAATCTTATATTCTCCATTAATTGTTCCATTAATTTT
>NC_051418.1:5006602-5006704 GCF_015228065.2 Penaeus monodon | reverse complement strand
TTTGTTTTTGGTATAGAGCGACAGACCAATAAAGACAGCACATCATGTTGAAATGCAAATACTCTTAAAAGCCTATTCATGAGAACCGCCCTTCCAACCTCT
>NC_051418.1:5005395-5006580 GCF_015228065.2 Penaeus monodon | reverse complement strand
GTTTGCCTTGGAACCCGAGGATAAAACCAATTCCAGTCTCACAAGATTAATAGTAGAACCTCAACTACCTGAACCAAAGCCGGTTCGTGACCTCAGGCTTCTTCAGAATTCTACGTCTTGAAGCCGATTTTATTCCAAGATTTTCCAGAGAAAGCAAATACTTTTTCCAGGTTGAATTCAAAAGATAGAAAGAGAGTTTGGAAGGAAAAGGAAGGGGGGGAAGGGGATAAGTGGAATAGGAATGTAGAAGGAAGGAAAAGAGAGAGTGAAAGAGACATTGGAAGGAAGGGAAGGAGAGAGAGGGAAAGAGAGTTGGAAGGAAGAGAGGAAAGATATTGAAAGAGGGATATAAATGCAGAGGAGAGAAAGGAAGGGAGTTTGGAAAGAAGGGGTGTGGGGGGCAAGGAGAGAGAGGGGTTTAGAAGGAAAAGAAGGAGAGAGGGAAAGAAAGATTGGAAGGAAGAGAGGAAAGAAGTAAAAGAGAGATTTTGAAGAAAGGGAAGGAGAGAAGGAAAGAGACATTGGAAGGAAAGGGGGTGGGAGAGAAGAGAAAAGCGCCCTAAAGGAAAGGAAGGAGAGAAAAGAAGAGAGGGAGAGAAGGAGAGCTAAGAAAAAGTTAGGGAAAGAAAGGAGGAATGGGCAGGGGGGAAAAATGCTTAGAAAGGAAAATAGGGAGGGAAAGAGTGTTTGGAACAGAGAAAGGGTGAAATGAATACAGAATGGAAGGAGGAGAGAGAAAAATGTGAAGAAGAGCAAGTAAAGAAAAAAAGAGGGGGGGGGGGAGGAAGACTCGAAGGAAGAGAAAGGAAAAGGGAAGACAAAGAGTCTAGAAAGAAAGCAGGAAGGAAATGATAATAAAAAAGAGAGAGTGATATACAAAGGACGAAAGAAAGGTTAAACAAAGAAAGCTACCCATTCAGCAGCTGATTAACTTACAAAGAGCACTAAAAGGGAACTAGCGCTGGATAGCTTCGCTCCACGAGACAGTCAGTCAACAGCAGGCATTATCACACTAATGTACTCTGGATTTTTCCATTATCCGTTTTTTGACTCGTAGCAATGGGAGGCGATCGAATGGAAATGAATCCTTTGTGGTTCTGCGACTCGCAATTTCACACGTTCGGCCGCGAGACGAAGGGGGGACGGGGTTGGGCGAGACGCTCCGCGCTGATGCAGTTGGCAAGT
>NC_051418.1:5004666-5004772 GCF_015228065.2 Penaeus monodon | reverse complement strand
GTGAAAGACAAACAAAGGACGAAGGCGAAGCCAGATGAGTAAGCGCGTGTACTGAATCGAGTCATAATCATAATCAGCGAGATTAAAACGTGTTGGTAATACAAAT
>NC_051418.1:5002758-5003539 GCF_015228065.2 Penaeus monodon | reverse complement strand
CTGAACTACTTTGCGTGCAACAATCACGAAGCAGAAGATAAACAGCGGAAAAACGAGTAAAATATTGCCTAGATTATATGAATTAATGAGCAAATATCAAAAGAAAAACATAGTTATCAGTGCATGAAAACTGATGATAAAATCCTGATTAGAAAGATAATAAATTCGAAATTATGTTCGGGAAACAGATTACGCTCAGGTTGAGTTGTCACGGGAGGGAAGGAGATAGAGAGAGAAATAGATGAATAAAGTGAGAGGAATGGAAGGAGAACGAAAGGGGAGAGGAGGCAGAGGAATGACCAAAAGAAAGGGAGAAAGGGCTAATTAATAGATGAAATGTCACCTAACCTACGGTCCTGCAATAGACACGTAGAAAACTCGAAAGAAATAGAGTAAGATTTAGAGAAGCGGAGACAGCAAGAGAAGACCCGACACAGACTCACCTCAGCAATATCGATGCCTTAGACACGGATTCGAACACCATCTGCGAACGGCGGCCGCAGCGAAATCGGACGGAGCGGTATGCAAATCGGGATAAAACTATACCACAACCGATAGCCCTGACCCCCACCCCCGTCCCACCCACCCCTTCCCCCCACCTTTCGCTTCCTCCATCGCCTCCTCTTCCTGCCTTCCCCCTGTGTTCCCCACCTTGCTCCTCTGTCTCCCTGTCCCTCTGTCGCTAAGCCTCTTTCCTTCCTCGCGTCTCTAACCCCTAACACCACTTGCCCCAACCCCTCCCTTTCCCTCTCTTCTACCCGTCTCACTTGCTCTAACTCTT
>NC_051418.1:5001929-5002677 GCF_015228065.2 Penaeus monodon | reverse complement strand
CCTCCTTTAGATTCCCTTCGTATCCCTCCATCCATTCCCCTCCCTCCCCTCCCTCCTTGCACTACCACCTCTCCCTACAAACCCTGCCCCCTCCCCCCCGCCCCTTGCTTCCCAACAAAAGGTCATCCAACCGGAAAATAAAGAGTCCTATGGGACGGCCCACGCCACCTTCCAGGGGTTAAAAAAGGGAGCGAGAGGGGGGGGGGCGTTCCCTTCATTAAAATTCGGGCAATAAAGTACAGTGAGAAAACCAGCCTGTACATCAGTCCTTTAGTAGACATGTACAGCTGGCGTCACGTGCAGTTAGCGGCGTGGAAGGGCGGGCATACATCTGCTCCGCAAGACGTCTATGGGTCGAAGGGGGGGGGGGGAGAAAGAAAGCGAGGGAGGCGAACAAGAAGATGCCAGGGAGGGGGGTGGGGGGAAAGGGACTTAATTTGCGGCTCCGTAGAGGGGAGGGGGTCATTGATGGGTTCTGACGGCGGCCGGGAATGGCATAAATACGTTCTATCGCCGGCATACCCGGACGAGGTACGTGTAGAGAGAGCATCGATGCATTCGTGTGACGGCCGAAGGTATGCCTCGTGAGCTATCTACTTGAAGGACAGCGCCGCCGGCTCCGTTTTCTGTTGGCCAGGGGTGACTCATCCGTTGTGGGATGTGCTGGGATACTGTACTTTCCATCTTCCGGACCCATTTTGTTTTCCCTCTTTCTCCCGCAAGCGTTAAGTGAATCGGCCTCTCCCCC
>NC_051418.1:5001572-5001800 GCF_015228065.2 Penaeus monodon | reverse complement strand
CGTTTCCTCTCTTTTTATTCATCTCACCATCCCTTTTTATCCTCAAAGATGTAAAGGCAAATGTAAATGTACAGTAGAAATTACCTTGTGTCTGAATGTTCTTATAAGCATGTTTATATAAGCTTATTACTCCCACAGGAAACACTTACAGTCTCAATGATACGTTTTAAGAGCACACACATACACATACTGAGAAAACAATTGCACGAGCAAACGAGCTATTTTAAA
>NC_051418.1:5001076-5001439 GCF_015228065.2 Penaeus monodon | reverse complement strand
TTCTCGACTTTCATTTGTTTAACTTGTCGAATTTCAAACAGTATTTCCATCCAGTCGAGTTACCAATAACCAATAAAAAATATCTTTTAAAAGTTAAGCTGGTGAATGACTCAGAAGTTTAATTGTTCCATTTTGCATAGAAGCCTTTTAAATCTTTTTGAGGAATTCGATTTTTTTGGTAATATTAAAAGCGGCATTCATTTATTCATGCTTTTGTAACAGAACATTAATACCTAATTGCTTGCTTCGTAACTCTTTGCTTCTCAATACTTTTCTCCGCTTTTAATACTTTTCTTCCCATGTTTATTTTGGCCTTACTCTCTTTTCTTGCTCTCTTATTTTCCACCAAGTATTTTCAGTTTC
>NC_051418.1:4999545-5000930 GCF_015228065.2 Penaeus monodon | reverse complement strand
ACGAACTTCATGATTATAGGTATTGCTTAAACACCTTTACTCGAAAAAGCGTAAAAAAAAACAAAAACAGATTACAGGAAAAAGAGCAGGAGAGCAGGCCACGAACCTAATAATTTTCCCTCCAAACAGTACCTGTGTACGAGCCTAAATTTATATGCCTCTCGGGAAAGGCTGGGCCACGCAAGTACCTTTACCAATCCAAAGCCGTTTTTCCATTGTTTCATCCTCCCACTTTTGTTTCTTTTTCTTTTTTGTCCCCGGAAGGCTCCTGGCTCTCGCCAGCCTGAGCAGATCGCTGCATTGAAGCCTACAGCCCGTATTAAGCTTAAAATAGGCTCTGTTTCCATACATACAAGTTCTGAGAGTCGACCAGCTTGATGGGGTTACGCAATGCGAGGAATGTCGAGAGAATAACGCGAAATTCCCGTTTTCTATTCATTAATCAAATGAATAACTTCTAGCCTGAGATGTATTAATCTGGAGGAAAATGCGGTTATGTTTTGGTTCGGATCGCACGAAATGGAAATGGTGGATGTGTGTTTTGTTAATTTCCGGAATTGAGATTAAGAAGACGCTGATTCAATTACGAAAAACAGAGGATTAAAAAGGATTCATTCGGCTAATGTAAAATTCGAAAGGATTACAGTTTCATGCGATCAATTTGAAGCTGGACTTTCGCTTTGATATATTTTGGTGTCAGATGTGCAAATCACACTAACCGTTATATAAATGAAATCATGTTCACGATAGTGACTGAGAAAATAAGCGAATGAATGAATAACAGGGCAAAGGTATACGTGAAGTTAGATGTACGGTGAGTAGACAGATGAAGTGGATGAATACAAGTGTAAATAGATATGTGAAATTAAATGCACATTAAACAGATGGATGAATGAATGAATGATTAAACAGACGATGTCGAATGTGCAATGAAGCTTTATCCCCCATTATAAAGCCTTTACTTATGTATTTATCGAAATACATCTATTTTCCACATCAAAAAAGGCACGGTGGAAATTGACGCTTTCAATGCAATAAGCTTAAAATCCCTTAAGCCAAACTACACATGTTTGCGCAGGGACCAATACATAGGGAAAAAAAAAGTTTCAATCAAAATATGTTTATTGTCGGGGATCTATTAACTAGAAAAATATTCTAGGCCAGTCATGACATGTCGACGAAAAAGATTTCGGAAAATAAAAACAGAATACGAATATTATTTTGTATTATTAATTAATTTTCGTTTCGTCCAAAACAATCCGTGTTGATTAACGCAGATATAAATAAATGTCAATATCAATAATTTATGAAAATATTAATGTGGACAGACGCAGCGAAAGGAAGCTGTGCATAAGCAATAACGTTAGATGCACTGCCCATTGCAG
>NC_051418.1:4997471-4997777 GCF_015228065.2 Penaeus monodon | reverse complement strand
CTATCGATCTCGACATAGATCCTCCCTTCGGATAATATTAATATAGTGAAATTTAACGCCCACCATCCTTTTCATACACCGTTGGTTTACATGGCATAGTTAACATTAGATACATAGAAAATAGAATATGCAAAACCAATGAATAACTGAAAAGAAACAACACTTATATATGAAACCAAGAGAAACACACCAATAAGACAAATTATCAACTACATACAAAATCAAAAAGCGTGTTAACTATACAAAGATATAATTTGGTAATGGACACCTTATGGCACATTTGGTAGTGACACAAGCTCATTTCTT
>NC_051418.1:4993763-4994939 GCF_015228065.2 Penaeus monodon | reverse complement strand
GTAGTGAGCAGAAGTCGTGTTAAAAGATATAACCTGTTGTTTACATGTATGAACAAGAGAGCTGTGCACTTAGAAATGGCTTATGATTTGTCTACAAATTCTTGTATTAATTGTTTGAAAAGATTCATTGCACGTAGAGGAGTACATAAGTACATAAGATCTAATAATAAAACAAGTTTTATTATTGCAAAACATGAATTGAAAACGTGAAGTATAGAAGGGAAAAAATGGTTGTCCAGTGTGCTAATCTTGGTACTGAATGGGATTTTAATCCACCATATGCTTCTCATTTTGGATGTGCGTGAGAAAGATTAAATAGTACAGTTAGAGAGATTTTGTATACAGTGGTGAAGGAAAATTTGATTATTTTGGATGATGAGGCCTTTTCTACACTATTCTGTGAAGTTGAAGGAATAATGAACAATAGACCAGTAGCAAATTTATCTGATGTGATTTAGAACCACTCACTCCAAACATGCTCCTTCAATCAAGAAGTGCTAGTAATTTACAGCTTGAGCTTTTAGAAGACATTTATAGTAAGAGAAGATGGCGCCAAATACAATACTTGAATGAAATATTTTAGAAACTTTGGTTGAAATAACTTTTGTCTTGCTTACAAGAAAGAAGTAAATGGGACTATAAGAAATGTAATTTAGGAATTGATGATATTGTTCTCATTGTTAAGGCTAATGCAAAGAATACCTACATATTTGCAATAGTACCTGAAACTTCAGTTGGAAAAGATGGATTAGTCAGATGTGTAAAAATGGTTATTTAGAAAGGCATATTTCAAAACTTTGTCTAGTAAGAAAGCATGAATGTAAGAAGGAATTAAACTTGCCATAATTTTTGACACCAGCATATGTAAAAGGTGAGGGCTTGAGCTACTCCTGAGTGGGGTGTGTCACAAGCCACTTCCTCTGTTGTTACATTTCTTTACTCTCTCTCGTACTACTTAATTTTCCTATTTTTGCTATTTCTTCAGCAGAAATATTTTATTCTAAAAAATATACAAATGTGATGTGTTTATATTTCAATTTTTTTCAAGAATTATTTTGATTTTATAACCAATGCTAAATTACGTTCTGTTGTCATTGTATTCTAATGTAAAACCTCACATTTCATGTCACTGGTATTGCTGTGCTAAAATTGTATTGTCAATTTTCTTTTGCTGTG
>NC_051418.1:4992836-4993736 GCF_015228065.2 Penaeus monodon | reverse complement strand
TAAACTGCAAACATTAATTGTCAAGTCAACAATTATGTTCAAGTGAAAAGTAGATCATTTTATACATTTATTTGTGACAAACATTTATTCAGAGTGAGAATAAATGTGTGATGTTTAATGTTACAGACTTTTAAAAGAAATTGACTTATTTAAAACACCGTAGTTAATTACAAATAAAGGGTAAATTATCAATTTTTGAAAATTTTTGAAGAATTACAGCCCTTGTGAAATAAGAACTGACTGTATGACTTTTGAAAGGTGTAGAAACTATATGACTATTTTTAGATTAAGGTGCAGATTGCTATAAGCTTGATGAAGGCTTGTAAAATTCTCATTACAGTCAATTTGGAGGGGAAAGTTAGCATAAGTTTGAATAACGCGTCAAAATATTTTCATACTACGCACTATTTTGAAATTGAGGTATTAATATTTAGTATTTTTTAAATGAAATTTACTTTGTTTTAATGATTTCCTTCATAAAGTAAATATAAGCTAGAAATAAAACCTTAATAATATATAGGGATATCATCGTCCCATTGACAGAGGCGATCCGGTTCCTTTTCTGATGAGTATACAAGAAACCGCAATTTTGCAGGACTGTAGGGAGGTGCCTTCTTCAGAATCGACTAAAGTTCTTGCGAGACTGCCACAATTAATGAGGAGTGATATACACAGTTATCATTCTGGTAAAAGTTTAATATTATTGATTTTCAAAACTTGTTTGTTTATTATGGTGTAAAATGTGAACATGTCATTTGAATATATATCATTGTGATGTTTCTTATTGAGAAATGTGCAGCAACCATTTCATATGGTTATTCTACGAATGGACTGTAGACCAATAAATAAGTCGCAGACAAACTAACAATACCCTGCAGCCCACCGAAGCCATGGCTAAGG
>NC_051418.1:4991496-4992099 GCF_015228065.2 Penaeus monodon | reverse complement strand
TGTTTTTTGTTATGTTTTCTTTTATAATCTACACGTAGTATCCTTTTTTCCTTAATTTCTTCTTCACAACAGAGCCGTTGGTTTTCAGGGCATTCACTTGGGCTCCATCGTAGACTGCCTGTCATTATGTATCTTTAGTACCTCCCTGTTATTCGGTATGTGGCCTGACGGTGCACCTTCTTTGACATGCGTCTAAGGGAATCTTCAGAAATGTGAAAGACGAAATGCAGAGGAGCTCCGCCTCAAGGCAGTGTGTAAGCACTCTTAAAAGATGAGACAGAAGATTCCTCTCTGTTGGTATCAACGACGAAATCATTGCATGGAAGAAAATAAAATGAAAAGTCACTTTAATACAGGTAATTCTTGGCAACACCAGTAATATGATCTCTGGAGAAAAGAAAGAAAAGAAAAATCGCTGTGAGTGGAAACATAATCAACAAGCAGCTGCGGGAGACAGATTGCGTATGTAATATTTTTTTTATTCAGGCATTTATTTGAGCCCTAATCAGCATGGACGTTTAGGACAAAAATAAAACAAAATCGCATCATGTTATGACAGGTCTGAAAAAGTTCCTATATTTGTTTATCTTTTTATTTAATACT
>NC_051418.1:4990164-4990760 GCF_015228065.2 Penaeus monodon | reverse complement strand
TGTTTTTTGTTATGTTTTCTTTTATAATCTACACGTAGTATCCTTTTTTCCTTAATTTCTTCTTCACAACAGAGCCGTTGGTTTTCAGGGCATTCACTTGGGCTCCATCGTAGACTGCCTGTCATTATGTATCTTTAGTACCTCCCTGTTATTCGGTATGTGGCCTGACGGTGCACCTTCTTTGACATGCGTCTGAGGGAATCTTCAGAAATGTGAAAGACGAAATGCAGAGGAGCTCCGCCTCAAGGCAGTGTGTAAGCACTGTTAAAAGACGAGACAGAAGATTCCTCTCTGTTGGTATCAACGACGAAATCATTGCATGGAAGAAACTAAAATGAAAAGTCACTTTAATACAGGTAATTCTTGGCAACACCAGTAATATGATCTCTGGAGAAAAGAAAGAAAAGAAAAATCGCTGTGAGTGGAAACATAATCAACAAGCAGCTGCGGGAGACAGATTGCGTATGTAATATTTTTTTTATTCAGGCATTTATTTGAGCCCTAATCAGCATGGACGTTTAGGACAAAAATAAAACAAAATCGCATCATGTTATGACAGGTCTGGAAAAAGTTCCTATATTTGTTTATCTTTTTAT
>NC_051418.1:4988154-4990031 GCF_015228065.2 Penaeus monodon | reverse complement strand
GCTGCAGTTTCACCTTCAGAATATCATAATTTATCTTCCAGCTTTACCGATTCCAGTTTCAATTAACTGTTATTTTCCAAGCTCTTCAAAGCAATATTTTTGAGTGAAAGATGATGAAATCTTGAATTACAAATCTTGCACAGGTTATTAAAAAAATGTTAACGGTGACCTGGTGCAACGTGTATTAAGCGAGGGAGACAGATACAAGATAATCCCAGGAACACGAACAGGTACAGGGGCTACGAAGGATTTCACTCAAACTCTGTGAGAACAGGAGAGTGAGAGAGAAAAGAAAGCTTTAGCTGTACTTTATATGCTTTTGTAAATCCTCCCTGGAAATCATATGATGTAGATAACCGTTTGATTAATGCATAGTGATATCTTTGGAACAAAAGCGAACTTTTTAGAGCCGTTATATTACTCACATAAGGCGTAAAGGACAGATAATTTGATTGAACACCCAATAACCTCACGCAAAATACTGAAATGAAATGCCAATAAAAGACGCGCACTTGCAAGAGAAAAAGAATCATTTTCGGCGACTCAGAAGTATCCGTCATGAATGGCACTTTAATAATTACACATAATATCCTATTAATGCCGGAATCGACGCGGGTAAATGATCGAAGCCGAGTGACATCAAAGTCTGTGGAAATGTAAGAAACCCCCTAAACGGACAACAGCCCAGCGGCCGCCTTCCTCAAAACCCCGCTACCGAAGTGACGTCGCCTCCGATCTCAACCTTTTATAGCAGAAGTGTATAAGAAAAAAATCTTTTTATAGTATAGTTTACAAAACACACATACACACCGATAGTAGTGAACATACTAAAGTATTCACATTAATCGTGATATCATATATTATCGTGATTTATTTTCGTTCCTATTTTCATTTACATAAACACGAATGCGTGTTTTTGTTTAAGTTCTCTTTCATGTATATATATTTTTTCTTGATGTTCTCGACCCTCAGTGCACCTTCTGAGTCATGAATGAATAACTCGGCACAGCATCCAGGAAATCTAACACAATACCCGCGACCACAATGCCTCACCATACTTCAAGGAATCGGCACAATGTGCGCTCGATCCACAACGCTATCAGTAACAAAAACAACAAAAACATCTGTAGATTTTTTTTTCTTAAGTAATGGAATATTGTAACTTTCATGTCGAGATTCCTTGGCATAAACAATTACGTAGCCACTTCCTTTATCTGCCTCTCTCTTGGTTCTCGCTTTTGCTCTTTTTTTTCTATCTCCCTCTTTCCTTTTCTTTTCTCTTTTTATTTTTCCTTTCAACTACTTCACCTTATCTCGTTCATCTTTTCTCACCTCTCTCTCACCCTCACACCCGGTTCTTCCGTGACCTTCCTTCTTCTCTTTTCTCTGTATTTTCCCTTTTTCCCTCTCTATGCACCTATTTCTCTTCTCCACCCTCTCCTCCATTCCCTAGACCTCATCTTTCCATTCTCTTTCCACTTCTCTCTCCTCCCCACTCTCCCATCCCCTTCACTTCCTCTCTCTCGCCTCCTCCCACACACCTCCTACAGCTCCTCTGTAACCCTTTTCTCTGTCTCCTCTAGTTCTCTTTCTCTCCTTCTCTTCTCCTCCCTTCCCTTTATACAAAGGCCGCGTTACACCTGGGTTGAACTAGCCACTGTGAAATCGGCCGCTTGATAAAACTTGTTCGTGTAGAAAGCTCCATCACTCAGCGTTCGGAGGCGATGATATTGTCGCGGGCGGAGGGATGTTTGGATTCAAATAGACGTTTTTTCATTATCATATATCCATCTTGGTAGTTCTCCCTTTATTGGGGGTGGGGTGAGGGGGGGAAGGGAAATTTATCTTTCTTTTTTCTACTTTTAGTCTGGTTATTG
>NC_051418.1:4986585-4986864 GCF_015228065.2 Penaeus monodon | reverse complement strand
TAAGGGAATCGTGTCATTAAACTGCCGAATCAGTCGAAATAAAAAACAACGAGTTCTCATGCATCAAATAAGCAATTTAATGCCACTATGTACAGTGAGAATTTGGGGGCGAGATGTACACGCGGTATATGAAGATCGCGGGAACGCTTTCACTTCTTATTTGTTATAGAAAGGGTTTTGAAGTCGACGTGCAGATCAAGGCTTAAGGATGGGCAGTGGATGTACATGCATAAATATCTGATTGTGTGCGTACATGTGTTTGTGTGATCTTTATATGTT
>NC_051418.1:4986290-4986448 GCF_015228065.2 Penaeus monodon | reverse complement strand
GTTTCACTAGCATCCTTACGCCGCCCCCTCCGCGCGCTCTCTCTCTTCTACAGTTGAAATCAATAGCTTTTTACACTGAAGCCTTTTTGTTGAGTTTATTGTTAACGGTTGCCTAGAGAGCTCCAAGTGGTACAATGCCTCCTCTAACACTTGTCATG
>NC_051418.1:4984912-4985021 GCF_015228065.2 Penaeus monodon | reverse complement strand
CATTATTCCGCCATCCTTAATACATCTCCCATACTGTTTATTCTCCAGTGTCTTCCATCTCTCATTCTTAACGCATCTGAAATTCCCGGATGTCCCATCGTCCTGCGGC
>NC_051418.1:4984212-4984578 GCF_015228065.2 Penaeus monodon | reverse complement strand
TTAATCCAAAGCAATAACACAAAGATATACAAATAAAGAATCGAGAAGATTTTTTTTTTAATCGAATAATAACATTAACTTACAACAACAAGAGAAAAACAGGAGAAATATCCAGGAGAAGGGATCAAGTAACTCAAAAAGGGAGACCTGAGAGAAGGCGCCCTTTATCACTAAGTACCATAAAGGTGCAATTACACAGCGTGGTCATTAGGGCCGACAACAGCCCTCCCCCTTTCCCATAGTAACCCTTACCTCCCCTCCTCCTACTCCCCCTCTAGAACAAAGTTAGGGCTATAGAATCCCCCGGCGGCGGGAAGGAAGAGTGGGTGGCTGAAGAACTTCAGCCATTGGAATTTGCAGATAATC
>NC_051418.1:4983994-4984116 GCF_015228065.2 Penaeus monodon | reverse complement strand
GGTATTAAGAGGATGTACATGCCTTGAGGAGAGGTCTATGGCGATGTCACCTTCGCTGTGTCTGTTGTATCATTCACTAAGTAGGTGGCGTATTGCGGAGAGGACTATGAATGTATAGATAG
>NC_051418.1:4983429-4983633 GCF_015228065.2 Penaeus monodon | reverse complement strand
TAATAAACCAAACAGATATGCTCATATTATACACACTCCAGAACAAGAAAAGCAACAACATATGTGAATCAATATGTCTGTGAATATATTAAAAATATCTTTTATACGAAATTATAATATTATTATACATTTCATAGAACTTGTCTATACCACACACTACTTCGGGCAAGTCTCGTAAAATAGACTGCAGTCCTCATCCGTTCG
>NC_051418.1:4982971-4983046 GCF_015228065.2 Penaeus monodon | reverse complement strand
ACTTTTTAGATTTAAGATACCGTGTGAGAACCGTCGGTCAAGGAAATGGGCCGGGTCAAGGTTTATCTGCCTGAG
>NC_051418.1:4981976-4982184 GCF_015228065.2 Penaeus monodon | reverse complement strand
GAGTACTAAATGTTAACTGTTAAAATAAACGAGTAAAACATTTCTACACATAAACTTATTTACGTTTTTTTTAATATGAAAAATACGATTAAAACAAAACAAAACATCATACGTACAAATGCATACAAGACAAGGAAAGAAAAAAACTAATGTTGAGAATTTAACACCAAGATGACGAAATGATAATGAACTCTGGATATCACACGAC
>NC_051418.1:4981384-4981458 GCF_015228065.2 Penaeus monodon | reverse complement strand
TGCAAGCATTAATATACCCATATAATTGAAAGATTAAGTAACATATAAGCTTCTGCATAGCATGGTCGAGTTAA
>NC_051418.1:4980710-4980838 GCF_015228065.2 Penaeus monodon | reverse complement strand
ATTCCAGGGGGTCATTTCAGCTTATACTTGGGGGGGGGGGGTGGAGGTAAGGCTGGCGAGCGAACTAAGCACAACCTGCTTCTGGGGCGCTACCAGCTCTCCGATAATGTTTTTTTCTCTCTTTCTTT
>NC_051418.1:4980492-4980669 GCF_015228065.2 Penaeus monodon | reverse complement strand
CCGCCCCCCCCCACTCCCCCCAAAAAAGTCCCTGCTTTCCCTCGCTCCCTTTCCCTGTCTCTTCCTTTCTCTCTCTCTGTCCCGTCATTTTTCTGTCTACGATCAGTGCCCCCCATAGCGCCCTTGCTCTCCCCCTTTGTCTCCCTCTCTCTCACTAATTCTCATTCTCATTCTCAT
>NC_051418.1:4980306-4980429 GCF_015228065.2 Penaeus monodon | reverse complement strand
TTCACACATCCACTCACACATCTGTGTCTCTCATTTGGGTCCATGGCAATAAAGACAGGAAATTTCTTTTTATCTATATACAGATAAACACAAGAAGCAAAAAATGTATAAATCTTTCAACAC
>NC_051418.1:4980073-4980267 GCF_015228065.2 Penaeus monodon | reverse complement strand
GAGCTGCCGTGTTTGGTATTTTCGTAAAATTGTATCAGTTTCATCCTCGCTATAAGGAGAGAGGTCTTACCCCGGGTATAGGACATTTACGTTTCGTCCGATTTCAGTGACGACAAACAGTTTTTGTTTTTTTATCAGCTTTATATGAGCATGTTTATTTCATTCACTTTCCTGAATTTCTGTTAAACTGTATA
>NC_051418.1:4979875-4979980 GCF_015228065.2 Penaeus monodon | reverse complement strand
CCATGTGTTTGAGAGGAAAAGTTTCCAGGTTTTTCCAAACACTCTATCAACAACGAAGATAATCTCTGTGTTCATAGTTTATTTCTTTGATCTGTGAATATAGAA
>NC_051418.1:4978969-4979833 GCF_015228065.2 Penaeus monodon | reverse complement strand
TAGAAACGAGGTTGGCCTCTAGCAACGAATTTCAGGCTTGTTTTCAGGCTAAAAAGGCGGAGTTTAAACGATGACGTAAAATAGCCCAGCGCGTTGCCTAAAGTCCGAACGGCTCTCCCAAGCCTTGTAAAAAATCCAAGGCGTCGGTACTTTTTTCTGATCTACCAAAGACGTCCTTAGATAATAGAAAATGGATTGGGTCTACTACGCAATTTGCGAATACCGGAACATCCCTTCTCTTTTGAAAATAAGTGTTATACAATATTACAAAATAAATCTGAGGTAAACTGAAATAGCTTCATAGCCTTCATTAGCTACAATACAATCATAACTATCAAAATAAACATTAACATTCTATCAAAATATATCACACTCTTTAAGCATACAGTTCGATTGAATTTAAAAGTACACTTACAAAGTTATACAGATCACAAATTAAACTTAACTATATGGCTTTCCAGTGTAACTTATAGTCTCTCAATTTCACTGGTAATCTATTTCTGCTTGGCCTTAAATTATACTTAGGCTCTTGATCACTTACATTATCATTTATTTGGCTTTCACACTCTGCGTTGTTGCTTACATCAGTGTCATTCCTTTCTATATTTCTATCTTGTTTAGTAACACTAGGTTTTTTTTTGTCACATTGTTTGTTTTCATCGGTTTTCTTTAAATGCACTTTATTTGTTCTTAATACTCCCCCATTTCATTAACCTCATAAGACCTTTCACCTCTCTTTTATTTCCTATACCTTTTTTCCAAACCTTATCACCTAATACTGTTGGTTCAACACGCATATTGTCTCCTTCTTACAATGGTTTGAGATATTTAGCATGTTTGTTATAATACTTTGCACTTTTCAAG
>NC_051418.1:4977777-4978942 GCF_015228065.2 Penaeus monodon | reverse complement strand
ATAGGCTTCAACATTAATTCCTTGTGGGCTCAAAAGTTTGAGACATTGGTTATACTGTTCTAGTTCTTTCCAGACTACTTTGAACTGGACTAAGATTCAGATACTCAGATACTATGATCTAAAATAGCTAAATAAGGATCTTTACCACAATCCATGGCTTTTCTGATAAATTTCTTGTCTGTTTTAACTACTGACTCTGCCACACCATTTGACTTTGGATAATGGGGACTTCTTGTTTGATGGTTAAAATCATAAATTCTAGCAAAATCCTTAGATTCATCACATCTGAACTGTGGTCTATTGTCACTTATAACAACAGAAGGGATACTATACCTTGCAAAGTGAGCTTTCAACTTTTTAATTAATGAATCAGCTGGTGTTCTTTCCAATCTATCAATTTCCCTAAAACTACTGAAATCATCAACTGTTACAAGAAATTTATAATTGTTGAGTTCAAATAAATCTACTTCAACCTTATTCCATGGATAATCTTATCTCATGAGTCATCAGAGTTTCTTTACATTGAGAATCAATATATCCATTCATTCCTGGCCAATAAACACATTTCTAGCACGTTTTAAACATCCTTCAACACCTATGTGATGAATGAATGGCTTCTTTGATCTCAGGTCGTAATTTTGTAGGTATAACAATTCTCTTTCCTTTGAAAATTAATCCATTCTGTACAGAGTACTCATTTCTACTATAATAGTATGGTAATAACTGACACGCAACATTCTATTTACCGTTGCGCCATCCTTCTACAATTCTCTCTGTTAGTAAATTAATTATTTCATCAGCTAAAGTTCATCTTTGAATCTTTTGCAATCTAGTAAGCTGTTTGGGTACAAATGATAACATTATAATATTTTGAAATTCTTGTCCTCCTCCAGTTTCTGACACATAATTCCTGGACAAGTAATCTGCAACATGCATATCTTTTCCTGACTGATACTCTGCTTCAATATCATACTGAAATGCACTCAACAACATTCCTTGCAATCTACGTGGTGCTCGATCAAGGGGTTTATTCATTATTGCCTGTAAGGGCTTATGGTCACTAATGATTTTGATAAACCTTCCAAAAGTATATTGATGAAGTTTCTTGAGTACAAAAACTATAGCTAACATTTCCTCCTCTATCTGACACATTGAACTGTTACAG
>NC_051418.1:4977165-4977393 GCF_015228065.2 Penaeus monodon | reverse complement strand
GTACTTGGGCCCTTGGCGGTAGGTGGTTAGTAAGACTAACCTCCACGTAAATCACTATAGGCATAAATTGTATTTCTTTCGTTGTAGATGAGATACTTACCACATAAACATAAAGTACATGTAAAATCCGTTTAAGAAACCGAAGAAATTTGTAAATTGGCGTCATAGGGTTAGCAAATGTATTTAGTATCCGACAGGTTCCTGGAGCGGTATCCACGAGAGTTCCCA
>NC_051418.1:4976503-4976597 GCF_015228065.2 Penaeus monodon | reverse complement strand
CGGAATTTTCTCAGCTGCTGAGAATTGTCTCGAATCTGTCTCAAAATATGCTAAAAAAAAAAAAGTCTCAACTCTGTCTCAAAATGTAAGACGG
>NC_051418.1:4975610-4976234 GCF_015228065.2 Penaeus monodon | reverse complement strand
TTGATAACTTTCGTGGATACCGCTCCTGATTCATACTTTTGTCCTCTATGGAAACATTCCTCAGCGTGTAAAACTTTGCGTGAAATGGCAATCAAATCACAATACTAAATGTCGGCGACCAGTCACAACGCCATTCCCTTCCGTCTCCCGAGACCTCATCCAATCAGAATCAATCAGCAGGTAGCCAATCTCGAGCCCGGAATCACGATTACGTAAGGAGGGGGTCAAGACGACGGAATCACACAAAGCACGGAAGCTCCCTATTGGCCATCTCACTCCTCGAGCTTGATGTAAACGGTCCTCAAGATCACGTAATTCATTGACGTCATCTCGCAGAGCCCTTTGAGAATCGCTTGCATCTCTTCTGCCATGATATGCAACAGTGCAGAGGATGCACAGGCGCCAGTGGGGAAGGGGGAAGGGGGAGCAGAGATCCTCACAAAACCTGCATATGTCTAGTCGTGGCCATTTATGTGGCTTTGTGCATTGCGGCATCTCTATCTGTGTGTAGGCCTATGATATTTATCTATAATCGCGTTTAGAATTGTATCAATATCGAGACTTGCAATATATTTTTCTTCATGTATCTACCTTGGGATTTTCTGTCTATTTATTTTTATACCT
>NC_051418.1:4974272-4974493 GCF_015228065.2 Penaeus monodon | reverse complement strand
TTCTGCACAACAGTTTACGGTCTTGATGACGATGCCCCACCCTCCTCCTCCCCTGATGTCCCATGCCATTGCCCCCCCCCTCCCTCCCGTGAGACAAGAGCAGAGTTAGCGAGTTCATTTCCGGTCGCAGCCTCGGGTCGGGGATTCTTACGTCTCCCTTAATGAGATTTACCAGGCAACGTCCCCGCCAGATGATCGGCGGCCACGGAGACGGGATACGC
>NC_051418.1:4971933-4972324 GCF_015228065.2 Penaeus monodon | reverse complement strand
AGAGAGAGATAGCGAGAAAAATAACGTGCCAGAAATATAAGTCGTTCTAATAATTATAGCACTCATGGAATTGATGGTAAAAGGAAATTACAAATAATGATAATAATAACAAAAATAAATAAAGTAAATAAGAAAAATAAATAAAAAAGTAAAAAAATAAATTTAAAAAGTAAAAAAAAAAAATAATGATAAAATAAAAGCAAGTATGAGTGTCAGTAATGTTAAAATAAAATTGGTAATAATAATGAGCATATTTCATAATAAGCTTTTATACTTATAAAATTAGAACTATTATTAATTTTGTAGTGGTAAACATGCTATTCTCGTTATCCCTCTTAATATTGTTATCGCAATCTATACAGCTCAAATAAGAAAAAAAAATTGGGATCAG
>NC_051418.1:4971181-4971328 GCF_015228065.2 Penaeus monodon | reverse complement strand
GGGGTCTTCTCCCTGAAACTTTGTCTTTGTCACTAAAGAGGGAGGGGGGGGGCGAATAAAGAGTGGGGGAAATGAATAAGAAGCTTATTGAAAAGAAGCAGAAGGTAAAGTCAGATTAGGCTGGGATGGGGTGGAGGAGGGATGGGA
>NC_051418.1:4970788-4970911 GCF_015228065.2 Penaeus monodon | reverse complement strand
AAGGAATAATAAGCAGCTAGATAGGGAGACGAATAAACTCTATATTGATAAAGTACTGATCACTTTACAGGGAGATAACCATTGATAGATAGGAAAATAAGATATCTGCCCTGGAAAAGGTTC
>NC_051418.1:4970183-4970309 GCF_015228065.2 Penaeus monodon | reverse complement strand
CAGCGAAATTCCCTTTGCTGTCATGGCTCCGTCCACTCCACTCTGTTTTCTATCAGCGTGACGTCAGCCTTTGTTAATTCAGTCTTCGCGTCAATGTCACCTCAGCGGCAAGGCGTCCATCAGCAG
>NC_051418.1:4969055-4969536 GCF_015228065.2 Penaeus monodon | reverse complement strand
ACTTCCCCCGCATCGCCACGCTCCCGCCGCCGCTGATTCAAATGCTCTCTGTATTCTGAACGCTCTGAATAAATCAATAAACAAGAAGCGTAAACAAAGCGGCGTTCGAGCTCTCTGACGTGTTGTTGTGTTGCACATCCAGGTGTGTTTTTTTCTGCAGAAAAAAGTATGAAGCGGCGCTATGGGGATGAGGAAAAGGTATAGGGAGGGGGTATAGAAGGTAGGGGGATGGTTCTGGTGACGAGGGGGGGGGGAGGGGGAGTTGCATTGGATATGGCTGTTTTTTGTTTTTTTAAGTGCTAGCAGCTTGATATTGCTTTTACATGTCAGACTAAGCTTAGAGATTAATTTACATGGTACAGAAAAGGCAAGCTTTTTCGATCGTATCCGTTAAATATCAAAGTTTATCTCTATTTAAAGAAATATTAAACATAAATAGCAGATGCATTTCATTTTCTCATCGATATACTCACACGTAAAT
>NC_051418.1:4968086-4968381 GCF_015228065.2 Penaeus monodon | reverse complement strand
GAGAGTAAACATCAATTGTTATATAAAGGACCTGATTTCTCAGATCTGGCGTCCGACCCTTTTCGCAAAGCATAATCTCTCCTATGTTCATTTTCCGCTGAAAAGACCACAAAATAGTTAATGATAGGGGAAACTTTTTAAGATTTCTGGATTGAGGAAATGCCCCAATGTATCAAGATCCGAACTAGGCCCATACAGGTACTCCTCCTACTTACTTTCCTCTCCTCCCTTTTCTCTTAATAATTTCTCTTAATCGACTCTTCCCCCTTTCTTCTCCCAACATCAGCCACTCTTA
>NC_051418.1:4967779-4968035 GCF_015228065.2 Penaeus monodon | reverse complement strand
AACCTCAAGCCTAATTGGAAATGGTAATATGACAGTTTAATATCTTGCACGGTGCCCCTTAGACAGAAGGGGTTATGGGGGGTCTGCGAGGGTGTGTAGGAATGAAGGATGTGGGGGGGGGGGGGGTTAGAGAGGCCGAAGAGGTTAGGAATGGGATATGAGTGCAGTGAAGGAAAGAGGCTATGTATTCACCTAGAAACACGCAGACGCATAGAAGCGCATTAATACACTGATACACGCTCAAACACATACCGAG
>NC_051418.1:4967246-4967344 GCF_015228065.2 Penaeus monodon | reverse complement strand
CATTGGCCGCAGTGACAATGGTTTGCACACAATAGCTGTGAAGAATGTGATTCTAAAGACCAAGTACTCCCGCAATCAGTTCCATATTTGTACTTATA
>NC_051418.1:4964402-4965557 GCF_015228065.2 Penaeus monodon | reverse complement strand
GAGGTTATGAACTGAATCTAAAAGAAGTGGAGAGTAAGATGATCCAGCGAAGTCGTCGTTGGGTTGGTTGGCTAATAGTTTTGTGGTAACTTAGTTAATCTGACCTCGACCATAGCTACTCGTATGTTATATATTCTGAATATATCGTAAACGTAGAAACCCTAAGGATGCATCAAATAAGATTTATTCAGAAGCGAACATTCAAAGAGGTGAAACCTTATTAGTTTTTTGAGGAGTAGGACTGAAGATTATTCTTATTTTGAAGAATAACGTAACTTATGTTTGAAGGAAATTGTAATTTGAAAAACTTTGAAATATTAAGAGAGGAACTATTGTTTTTGAATATTTGTTCAAATTAATGAGTGCTAGATTAATTACAATTGTTCTTTTTAATTATATTTATTTTGGAGTGATTTTTGTATTAAATTAGGAATTCTTTTTGTGAATCATTGCTGGGAAATGACTTGCTCAATTTAGTCATGGGATGGGATTACTCATATATGTCATTTGTCTAAGTTGATGACGAAGATTTTCTAATTTATTTATATTCAGAGATATTAAACCTGTTTAAGGCTTTTTGTGTGAGATTTTTAAGCCAGCAAGACATAATTGCGTGTGGTATAATTAGTGTTGACGTCTAAATTGCTTTTGATTGTGGTTGCTTGTGAAATTAATTCAAACTGTAATGTAAGTCATTTAATGAACCGTATTTCGTGTTCTTAGCGTGGACGTCTACATTGTAATTGATTGTGATTATGTGTAAAATTAATTTGGATAACTCAATTACTATTAATGAAGGGTATGAACTATTGGTAAATCCCTTACAAAAATTACTATAAACTGAACATGTCTGTATTAATATAAATGATTTAGTAATTCAATTACTGCTGTGAATATGTTTACATGTTCTTTTCATTTTGTTATATATTAGATGTTTTAAACATCTTGATCAGATAACCTAATTGGAGGAAATCTCTGACCCATTAAATATGTTTAATTCAAAATAATTGAAGAAATTAGATGATAAAAGAAAATGTTGTGATAAGTGCATCGAAAGTATTAAAAGTAAGGTTAAAGTAAATATTCAGATTTAAACTGAAAATGGTCATGGATTAATTAAAAGGTTGATTATAAACATTTACCTTCATTGATAAC
>NC_051418.1:4963769-4963969 GCF_015228065.2 Penaeus monodon | reverse complement strand
TCATAATTTTTTTTCTTTTTTTCGCTTTCTGCATTTTCCAGGCTAATAAATCTGCAAGTCCAACAGCTTATTTTCCTTCGCTAAAGATGATTAGGAAATCCTTCAACTGAGAAGTTCTCTCGCCGGAAATTAACTCAAGAGAGACAGGATACGACACAAGATGCCGAAGGAAACAAAGAGAGAGAAAGGAGGAAACGGAT
>NC_051418.1:4963357-4963590 GCF_015228065.2 Penaeus monodon | reverse complement strand
CGTTATCCTCCTCATGATCGGCAGTCTGTGTCTAACCACTGCTGGACGAAGGCTTCAGTGTGATCTCCCCATCAACTGCTTCCCTTCCACACAACCTGAGCGTTCAGTTGCTCTGCCATTTCTGTTGCTCATAGTTCACCTGGTCTTGCTCTGCTCCTCTTGCTATATCCTGGCGTAATATCTAGTTCCATGGGCCGTCTATTCTTCTGCAGGTAGATCCTGCAAAGGTCCAA
>NC_051418.1:4963060-4963247 GCF_015228065.2 Penaeus monodon | reverse complement strand
AGGTATTAACCTTTCGTTTCTGTTACGCTTTTTATCACAACGTTTTTGATCATAATTCTTTCCATGGCTCCATGTGGTGCAAGTGGCTGCCTACGACAAATATAGGAGGTTTTAGCTTCTCACAACGACAGCTGATTGGCAAAAACGTTCTATCGCTGTTGAGTCATTCCTTTACAGATCCTTGCAG
>NC_051418.1:4962744-4963015 GCF_015228065.2 Penaeus monodon | reverse complement strand
ACTTATTCAGTGATATTATGTAAACAGATGTATGTGAATCTGTTGAATTCAAATACTTTTTAAATTTTCCTTTTCGGATATATGCAACTCTCTAAAGTTTGAGGGATCTAGGATTCTATACGTTACTTTTAAAAAGAAATGTTAACTGCCTTGGAGAATAACGCTACTGTAAAATTACTGATATTATATATCATCTCTAGGATTTTTTTTTTGAGTTTGCCAGATCTGAGCCCAATGGAAACGGGCACACACACTACCCACTATGGTTTTG
>NC_051418.1:4961700-4962438 GCF_015228065.2 Penaeus monodon | reverse complement strand
TTTTCTGATCCCAGCATCGTTAGGAATGGGGATCTTCTTATAGGGTCTACTAACTGACTACTAATAGATAGTTGAGCATTTGTGTATTCATCTATGAGTAAAAAAAATCATTAAGCAAGCCCGGTGCTATGGGTTAATTTGCTAAAGTTTTGAGGTCACTTTTTTGCATTAACACGCGCCCGGTGCTATGGGTTAATTTGCTAAAGTTTTGAGGTCATTTTTTGCATTAACAGGAATCATCGAAAAACAAGAAAGATCAATTGAATAGTCTACCTACGACAGGTTAACTCTTAATTAAGTAATTTATGATATTTTTCCACCAGTTGTAACGTTATCATTTACTCTCTTGTTAAACTTTGTTAACATGTCGCAGTAAAGTCATAAGCCTCTGTATTTAGGTATTCTTAGTATTCTGCCAGTTGACGAAGTGATTATAGAATTTATCTAGTTCTTTGAAAATATCTCATCTTAGTTAGCAAAATCCTGTACTCGGACACTTTCCACCCCATTTTCTAATTGTTTCACTTTTCATTAACTTGTACTGACAATATTACAGGATGTGAAGATTACCTTTCTTTCTGTTTGTTTTTTTCTTTCACCTCTTTTATTGCATTGCTGTCGCATTCCGTTTTCTTGTCGTTTCTCCGATTTTTATCTCTCATTCCTTTATGCATTTTTTTCTGTATACTAAGTGCTGGATATTATAGTGAAATTAATTTCTTATATTATTTATTTATC
>NC_051418.1:4960557-4961071 GCF_015228065.2 Penaeus monodon | reverse complement strand
CCCCTTAGACAGAGTTTCTAAGAAAAATATATTCGAGGCACAACAAAGGAAAGCGATACATTATCTTCTGTAATAACGACATAGATGATACGATACGATCCTGGAAATTGAATAACATTTGTTTTCTGTTTCGAACAAAGCTTGCATAATGAGCAGCAGAGAAGAGATGTATGATTAATGACAGATCAAAAACTTTGCAAAAACAAAAATACAATGAGAATAAACAGAATCATAATATAAAGCAAACGCAATTGCAAATTCAGACACGTAAGGAAGAAACCAGACTTGATGTGACTCTAATGCAGCACCAAAGCAAGAGAAAGAAAGGGAGAGAGGGTACGAAGGAGGTGCGAAAGCAAATCGAGAATGAGAAATAGATTCCTCCATAACAATATTTCAAAGTAGGAACACGAGCAACGTCTCAAGACAGATGGAGGCGCAAGAATACACTCTTACTTAGCACGAGAAGGAGGTTAAGGCTGCGGAAACTTTGCCTTTTCTATTACATGGCGGA
>NC_051418.1:4956088-4956371 GCF_015228065.2 Penaeus monodon | reverse complement strand
AATCCATTGTTAACATTCATTAATCTCGACAAATAAGATATGAATGCATGGAAAGGGGCAAACCAGCAAATAAGAGTGAAGAAATAGATGGAGAGAACAGTTCCATTAAATACATACACACAAAAATGGAAACACATGTATAGTGATTATGATTTTGTTTTAAGGTCTTGCGCGAAAACGCGAACCTCAACTTCTGCACCGAGAGGGAAGCATGTTATTACTTCTGCGGTGTCCCCCTGAGGGCCAGCGATTACTAGTTAACCCCCTCACGTCGTTTTCGTTG
>NC_051418.1:4955775-4955948 GCF_015228065.2 Penaeus monodon | reverse complement strand
TATTTTGTGTCGCTCTATACGAGATAAGTATTCGGGGATTTATGTATTTTCCTGGTGAGCTCTTTGAACTGGTAATCAACCCGGAAGGGCCACGAGATAGCTTTCTATAAATAAAAGGAGATTTTTATGCATTATTTTGTATTTTATGTTTGCTTGTTTTCCTACACCTCCAT
>NC_051418.1:4955571-4955681 GCF_015228065.2 Penaeus monodon | reverse complement strand
CATTTTGATAAGTTTTAAGCATTATCTTAAAAGGGGCGGTCATAGTTGGCTCATTCAGTGGTGAGGGGCCGCCCATGATACGGACCCGCACACCACACTTTTAGAAAGAT
>NC_051418.1:4955404-4955482 GCF_015228065.2 Penaeus monodon | reverse complement strand
CACACACAAAACACACGTACATAAAACTAATCGCATACACATTTTTTCATGAGATTACATAATATATTTCTTAGATTG
>NC_051418.1:4954612-4954993 GCF_015228065.2 Penaeus monodon | reverse complement strand
ACACCTTTTATACCTTGATTCTGAATAGTTATTCATGGCCGCTGACCAAATTCGAGCCAACCCTGCCTCCCTTTCAATATATATTGCTAATTAACAGTGTGTTGATATTAAACAAATTATCTCCCCGTTTCCCCTAAGTTCCCCTACAACAAGACAATGTTACTCGCCAGCAAGGGCGATATTAGCTTCGATAAGAACGGAAATTACTTAGAGACTTGGTTTATAAATTCTCTTGATTTGCCTTATTAGAAATTCCTGCAATGCGACCAGAGGACAATTAATGTGATATTAAGAATTATTTTTCTTTAGGTAACTTGTTTCTTATTTCACGTTGTTATTAGAAATAGCAACGGGGAAAGGACCGACAGGAAGGGATATATG
>NC_051418.1:4951970-4952234 GCF_015228065.2 Penaeus monodon | reverse complement strand
AGCCATTATTTTGCTGATCTTGCTATCAGGAACCGATAAGGTAACCCGGCAACGTATAGACAGTAGAGTGCAGGTGTGTGATAAGGAGGAAGCTGCCTGTTAATGGCACTTATGGTATACTAATTAGAGGCGGTTTGCGTAGATGCAGCTGATTCCAGAGCAACAAGCCGTGGAACACTTGCATTATACCGGATATGTCTGAAGTGATATGTGTACTAGACTTGGCCACACAGATTGATACATGTAGACACAGTCGGAAATGCT
>NC_051418.1:4950284-4950534 GCF_015228065.2 Penaeus monodon | reverse complement strand
TGATCTTGCTATCAGGAACCGATAAGGTAACCCGGCAACGTATAGACAGTAGAGTGCAGGTGTGTGATAAGGAGGAAGCTGCCTGTTAATGGCACTTATGGTATACTAATTAGAGGCGGTTTGCGTAGATGCAGCTGATTCCAGAGCAACAAGCCGTGGAACACTTGCATTATACCGGATATGTCTGAAGTGATATGTGTACTAGACTTGGCCACACAGATTGATACATGTAGACACAGTCGGAAATGCT
>NC_051418.1:4949133-4949203 GCF_015228065.2 Penaeus monodon | reverse complement strand
CTATTTAGTAGCTACTAGAAGATAGATATTATATGTAAAATAATATATTATAAAAAACCCCCATTTTTAT
>NC_051418.1:4948249-4948806 GCF_015228065.2 Penaeus monodon | reverse complement strand
AAACACAATCAGTGTTAGCGGGAAAGGGCTCGGGCCCACAATCTGGGGTCCCAAGTTTGTCCCGATCAAGAAAAAAGGTAAAAAGTAGGGGCAGCAACAATTGCGAGGTATCCCCTTTTAAAAAAATCTAGGAAAAGTCTTGTCGAGTACTGTTGTACGCCGCGAAGCTAGCGGGATTTTTACCCTAGTAGAATGAGGTTTCCCGTCCTCACGTTACAGTAACGTCTCCCTTCGCCAGCTGCGGAAAAATGTATTCAAGAAATACCACGTCGACCTGACAGGCATTCCCCCTTTTGAGAAGAAGGATTTTTTTCAGATCATAACCCAAGATAGGGTGCCACCCAAAAATACAAGAAAGACAAGTTTTTCACGACGACTGAAAAAGCATCGAAAGGTTCAGGGCTCTGAGGGCTTTAGCATAACAGGGATAAAAACAAGCCTTCTACTTCCCCCAACTTGTTTGGGATCTTTTTTTTTTTACTCCTCCCCCATGTTTTTGCTCCCTCATCTGAAGGCACCTGTCCCATCAAATTGATAGGCCCTTTTCCCACTCGGGC
>NC_051418.1:4948006-4948106 GCF_015228065.2 Penaeus monodon | reverse complement strand
CAATGTTTGGACCAAGTGTTTGACCCTCCTGTTTACATGATAGAAGGAGGTCGCCACTCTGGGGTCCTCCTCTCCAAAACCATCAGATTTGAAAAACCAC
>NC_051418.1:4946234-4947295 GCF_015228065.2 Penaeus monodon | reverse complement strand
CAAATCTTTTCCCCAGCAACGAAGAATATATTATCAGAAGCTTTAAGACAAACCCCAAAATACGATAAAGCCCTTGATCCTCTTTTTTTCCCTTTTACGATCATCCCCTTTTCATCTTATTTCTTTCTTTTCCGACAAAAAAAGGAAATAAAAATCTTCCCATTTTCCTTGCCCCCCCCCCCCCGATGAATTCCTACTCCCCTCTAAATAAAGTGTTCGCGGGAAAATGGGTCTTTTTTTTCCCTCCAAACTCAAATCGGGGGTGGGGGGGAATGGGGGGCAGGAGGAGATAGGGAGGATGCGAAGGGAAAGGGAAAAGAGCAGAGGGGGAGAGAGTGAGAGGAAAGGAGGCAGGGGGGAAAAGTAAATGATGAGAAAATAGACAATGGGAGGAGAAAAAAAAAATGGGGGAAGAAAAAGAAAAATAAGGGTGGAAAGCAAAAATGGAAAAAGGCCCTAATGAAATGGGATGAAGAGAAAAAAATGAAGGGACAGAAAAAGGGAAATAGGGAAAGGAAGGGGGACGTAAAAAAGGAACTAATAGATGTAGGGAGGATGGGGGAAAAAGGTAAGTGAGAAGGAGAATCAGGGGGTAAAGGGGCAAGAGAAGGGAAAGGGGGAAAGGGGAAATGAGGAGAAGGGGATAACATTGGGGAGCGAGGGAAGAGAAAGGAAAAAGGGAAAAAAGAAAGAGAAGTCGAAGAGAGGTATAAAGGGAAGAGGGTGGTGAAAAGAGAGGAAAGGTGCGAAGGAGATAGGAGGCATGAGAGGGAGGGAGAAGGGGAGAATAGAGAGGTTTAAAAGAGAGAAAAAAGGAAAGAAAGAGAAAAGGGGGGCCCGAGGGGGGGAATAGAGAAAGAGAAAAGGGGGGCAAGAGAGCAGAAGGTGCGAAGGGGAGAGGGAGGTGAGGAGGGGGAGGGGGGACGAAAGGGAAAGAGGAAACGTCAAAGGTTCTTTATCGGGGCTGTTAAATCTGCGTGGCATTCTCGCGGAGAGGAAAGTATTTGGAAAAAGGAGGGGGGTGCGAAAAAAGGGAGGGGGGGAAAGGGGGGGAAAAAAAA
>NC_051418.1:4945162-4945611 GCF_015228065.2 Penaeus monodon | reverse complement strand
AGGTTCTCGGAAAAGGGCCCTGAAAAAAAACCTGCTTTTAGCGAACGGAAAAAAAGGTTTTCTTTGGGCCCGTATTACAACTTCGTTTTTAAAATTCCAAAAAAATTTGCAAATGAGAACAGTCCCCAATTGAAAGGAACGGCCTTCAATAGGGACCAAAGGGGGGGGAAGAGGGGGGGAAAAGGGGGGGTAGAGAAATTTTTTCTTAATTTCGGGTTGTTTTATTTTTTGGTTTATCTATTCGTTGTTTAATTTTTTTTTTGCTGTGGTTCTTTTTGTATTTTTTAGTAAAAACTTTGCCTTTTTTTTCCCCCAAAAAAAAATCCCAGCCAAAATTTTCGATATTTTTTTTTTTCCAACCGCATTTCTCTTCAATTCTCATATCCAACGGGTTTTAAATTCCCAAAGCAAATGAATTAACCCCCAAAAAATCGTTTTTATCAGCACCC
>NC_051418.1:4944915-4945091 GCF_015228065.2 Penaeus monodon | reverse complement strand
ACTTTAAAACTTTTAAAACTGAAATCACCCTTTTTAATTTCAATCTTATTTTTCTTTTTTTCAAAATTTTAACAGATCAAGTTTGAGTAAGATTTTTTTTTCCCTTTTTTCCTTGCTCGTCTATCACTCACAACTTTTATTTTTCCAAATGCATGATTTATTATTTTAAAAAATCC
>NC_051418.1:4944577-4944878 GCF_015228065.2 Penaeus monodon | reverse complement strand
GAATTAATTCATCATCAAAACTTTACATTAAATAAGCTTGATTGAAAATTATTTATTACTAAATGTTTTGTTTTGGATTACAATACCCCCATCTTCATTTTTTTTTTCGAACAAAAATTTTTTATCAAGTTGAATCCATTTTTTTTTCCCCTTTTTACGGTTTGCTAAACCTTCTTAAATAATTTGTTTTTCACCGGGAACTGAAGCTTCTTTACTCAAAGAGACACTAATCTTTCTCTTTTTTCTTCTTTTCCTTCTTGTACTATCCTTACGGTGTGTACTTGTGTGTTCATCTAATTCG
>NC_051418.1:4944040-4944530 GCF_015228065.2 Penaeus monodon | reverse complement strand
GGATGGCTGGCTGTCTAAAGGCTTATGTAAGTGAATACACTAAAAATGATTTTGGTATATGCACATGTATCATGCGTGTAACCTCATACGTATGTGCGATTTTCAGCATTTTTTCGACGCCATAATTTCTTAAAACTCCTTCTGTGAAAAGATGCATGTAGATATCCATTTTTAAAATATTTTCTATATATCTCTTACTGAGATAATCGCTAACTGTCTCTGAGTGTATGAATGTGTGTGTGAACATATATACAAACACAAGAGAGAGAAATGACTGATAGCTCTCTTGACAAGATCCAATGGAAGAACAGCATTCATGCCGCTCCACTCTTTCATTTCATCTGCGGAAAAAAACGGACCAATTCTCCGATCCTGATGAGGGATTTGTCATAAGAGATGGTCAGTCTCTCGGCTCCTCTTCGGGCGCTTTTTCGGCCCTTTTTCTCCGGCTCTTCTCACCTAACAAGGCCATACATCTTTCCGCGGCAGA
>NC_051418.1:4943949-4944023 GCF_015228065.2 Penaeus monodon | reverse complement strand
CAGGTCCGGGCAATGAGATACTTGTACAAAGGGTAATATAATGATAAGAATCATTTATATATTAAAATGTGTAT
>NC_051418.1:4943390-4943516 GCF_015228065.2 Penaeus monodon | reverse complement strand
TATTTTATTTTTTAAAATATTTTTCCATTTTTATTTTTAAATATATTATATATATTTTAATATTATCTATATATATTTTATAAAATTATTTATTTTTTTAATTTTTTTTATAATATTTTTTAAAAT
>NC_051418.1:4939456-4939743 GCF_015228065.2 Penaeus monodon | reverse complement strand
AACAGGTACAAGGAAGCCTGTGTGGCCGCCTCCGCCCTGACAATTAGAGCGCAAAGGAGTCGCGGTCAAGCCGTAACACGCACCCCTCCTCATTCTCGCTGCCAAATTCATTTCGGTTTTATTTGCACTTTATCTCTCGTCCTTTGGCGGGACTTCGGAGAGGCCGTCGCTCGCTGATAATAGGGAGGGAAGTGAGGACGGGGAGACGGGGAGAAATGCTCGAAGAAATTATTTATATATGAAGACATGGACGGACGGACAGACAGGAAGATTGATATGAAGATAAA
>NC_051418.1:4939232-4939313 GCF_015228065.2 Penaeus monodon | reverse complement strand
CAAAAAATATAATTTTAATTAAATTAAAAATAAATTATTAATAATATATATAAATTGCAGTTGCCAATGTTTAACGCACCC
>NC_051418.1:4939090-4939178 GCF_015228065.2 Penaeus monodon | reverse complement strand
TAATAAATATATAAAAAAAAATTAAAAAAAACAAATATAACAAAAAACCAATAAAAAAAAATAAATATAAATTATAAAAATATAAAAA
>NC_051418.1:4937162-4937273 GCF_015228065.2 Penaeus monodon | reverse complement strand
AAAACAAGAAAATAAGTGGTATATATTTTGAATGTTATAAAACTTATGCTCTTATAATCTCTTAATTAGGTGTCTAAAGTAATTCCTTATTACCCTTCTGTATATTAGCAC
>NC_051418.1:4936497-4936791 GCF_015228065.2 Penaeus monodon | reverse complement strand
CTCTAACTATTGTATTCCTTACACAAGGCTATTTTTGTAAATCATACTTCTCTTATGTTATATGTGCATACCGTACGACAAATTGCACAAAAATAAATAAAAAACTCTTTGTAATTAATATCGTCAAGTTCAGTGTTCTTTTGTTTTCTGCAAGTGGAACCAAAATCCATGAGACGGGATGATCTGGAAGTATTTGGCTTCCAGGCTTTGATTTCCCACGCGCTACCCATGTAAATTTTTCCACTGAACAAGAGAGCGATTTTCGTTGCATTCTCATTCCCTCTTTCTCACCGA
>NC_051418.1:4935994-4936182 GCF_015228065.2 Penaeus monodon | reverse complement strand
AAAAGCACTCAACCGCTCTCTAACCTCTCAACAGTGTTATGTCTCGCTCAATCAAAACAAGCCAATATCGTTTACACATTCTGAGCACAACCGACCTTACTCGTTATGGACTTATGGGTCAATTTCCGGTAAAAGGATTGATGGTGTTAGCGTGTTTGGCCTCTGGAGGAGGTGCCGGCCGAGGAGCC
>NC_051418.1:4934154-4934864 GCF_015228065.2 Penaeus monodon | reverse complement strand
ATTCATCACGCCTTTTTTGCCACTGCAGGTTACCTTGGCTACCTTCGCCACCTGGCTTCTCCCTCCGCTTCTTTCTTGTACCCGGTTGTTTCATCTCCGCTTTCGTAATTCGAGTTATTGTCAGCAGGCAGAGAGAAATGGAAAGAAAAGTACAGAAATAAAAGACGAGAAAACAGTGATACGACAACAAACTGTTTGGAAATATCAAGAGAAAAGATGGATAAAAAAAGAGAAAGGAAGGCGAGAGAAAAAAAAAATTGCACGGGAGGACACTATTGCTGATAAATAATGGTCAAAGGCGACACGTCTTTTCTGAATTCTAAACCAAGCTTCTGCCTCCACTCAACAGATGGCTCTGCTGTCAACAGGTGCCGGACGCCATGAAGTTACGTCCCCGGACTGAGAGAGGACTTCGCGACGCAAAAATCTTACAAAGAGAAAGGGGGAAAGGGGAAAGGAGGAGAGAGAATGACAAACAAATAGATGGAGCGAAACCATGAAGAAAGAAAAAGGATTGAGAAACAGAGAATGAAAGATAGAGAAACTAGATTGAACAAAGAAATATAATTATAGGTACAAGTGTGAATGAGAATCTCACAATGCAAGCCACGTAATTATCGTGTCTATTTATGCTTTCATATTTTCTTTATAAAAATTTTCTTTAAAAATCTATACACAAAGAAAATCTATTAGACAAAGAAAGCGACTGT
>NC_051418.1:4933874-4934121 GCF_015228065.2 Penaeus monodon | reverse complement strand
TTTCTTTCACCCTCGTTCGTTAGTCTCCCCGTTCCTACCTTTTATTCTTCTCTATTCTCTAATCCTTTTCTTCATCTCTTCCCTCACCCTTCCCCCATTTCTTTTCCACTTCTCACTCCCTATTTACAAATTTCCTTTGTCTCCCCTCACCTTCTTTATCCCATCCTTTCTCATTCTCACCTCTTCCATCCCGCACCTTTTTCCTTACTCTTCTCACTCCCCCCCTCTCTTCCTCATTCTTCCCCCC
>NC_051418.1:4933549-4933724 GCF_015228065.2 Penaeus monodon | reverse complement strand
CTACCTTGGTGCACTCATCCTTGCAACGGCCGCTTACCTTTCAATTGGGGACTGTTCATCCTTTGCAACATTTCGTTTTGCGATATTAAATATCTAGGAAGCTCTGTGAATACGGGCGAAGAAAACGCAATTTTTTCCGTTCGCTCTAGAAATTGTCAGTGTTTCCTTTCAGTGG
>NC_051418.1:4932521-4932985 GCF_015228065.2 Penaeus monodon | reverse complement strand
CTAATACTTTCCTCTCACGCGAGAATGCCACGCAGATGTTAACAGCCCCGAGTAAAGTAACCTTTGACGTTTACCTCTTTCCCTTTCCGTCCCCCTCTCACCCTCCTCATTCCTCCCTCTCTCCTTCGCACCTCTCTGTCTCTCTTCGCCTCCCTTTTCTCATTCTCTGCTACTCCTCAGGCCTCCCTCTCTCTTTCGTTCCTTTTTTCTCTCTCTTAACCTCTCTATTCTCCTTCTCCCTCCCTCCTCATGCCTCCTGATCTCCTTCGCACCTTTCTCTCTCTCTTCATCTCCCTGATTTCTCCTTCTCACTTACCTCTCCCATCCTCCCTCACATCTATATAGTTCCTTCTTTACGTGCCCCTTCCTTTCTCCTATTTACCTTTTCTGTCCCTTCATTTTTTTCTCTCTTCATCCCATTCTCATTATGGCCTTTTCCATTCTTGCGTTCCATCCTTATTTTT
>NC_051418.1:4932103-4932355 GCF_015228065.2 Penaeus monodon | reverse complement strand
CGATATTGAGTATTGGAGGAAAAATAATGACCCATTATCCAGCGAACACTTCATTGAGAGGGAGTAGGAATTCATCGGGGGGGGGGGGGGTGAAATGGGAAGATTTTTATTTCCTTTTTGTGTCGGAAAAGAAAGAAATAAGATGAAAAGGGGATGATCGTAAAAGGAAAAAAAGAGGATCAAGGGCTTTGTCTGATCGTATTTGGGATTTGTCATTAATGCTTCTGATAATATTACTTCTTCGTTGCTGGA
>NC_051418.1:4931187-4931281 GCF_015228065.2 Penaeus monodon | reverse complement strand
GCCCCGAGTGGGAAGAGTCTACTATCAGATATTGTATGGAGACACGTGCCTTCAGATGAGGTAGCAAAGACATGGCGGAGGAGTAAAATAAGGA
>NC_051418.1:4930836-4931087 GCF_015228065.2 Penaeus monodon | reverse complement strand
GTCGTGAAAAGACTTGATCTTGCTTTGTAGTTTGGATGGACACCCTATCTTGTGTATGATCTGAAAAAGTCCTTTTCTGCTCAAAGGGTCGAATGCCTCTGTCAGGTCGACGAGGTATTTCTTGATCATGACATTTCTCCTGCAGCTGGCAAAGGGAGAGTATGTCTACTGTAGATCTGTGAGCACGGAAGCCTCATTCTGACTCAGGGTAAATGAGTCCCGCTAGCTTCTGCAGGCATACTAACAGTACT
>NC_051418.1:4929086-4929349 GCF_015228065.2 Penaeus monodon | reverse complement strand
AGCATTTCCGACTGTGTTTGCATGTATCAATCTGTGTGGCCAAGTCTAGTACACATATCACTTCAGACATATCCGGTATAATGCGAGTGTCCACGGCTTGTTGCTCTGGAATCAGCTGCATCTACGCAAACCGCCTCTAATTAGTATACCATAAGTGCCATTAACAGGCAGCTTCCTCCTTATCACACACCTGCACTCTACTGTCTATACGTTGCCGGGTTACCTTATCGGTCCCTGATAGCAAGATCAGCAAAATAATGGCT
>NC_051418.1:4927644-4928504 GCF_015228065.2 Penaeus monodon | reverse complement strand
TTAGTTTGTCTGCGACTTATTTATTGGTCTACAGTCCATTCGTAGAATAACCATATGAAATGGTTGCTGCACATTTCTCAATAAGAAACATCACAATGATAAATATTCAAATGACATGTTCACATTTACACCATAATAAACAAACAAGTTTTGAAAATCAATAATATTAAACTTTTACCAGAATGATAACTGTGTATATCACTCCTCATTAATTGTGGTAGTCTCGCAAGAACTTTAGTCGATTCTGAAGAAGGCACCTCTCTACAGTCCTGCAAAATTGCGGTTTCTTGTTTACTCTTCATCGGAAAAGGAACCGGATCGCCTCTGTCAATGGGACGATGATATCCCTATATATTATTAGGGTTTTATTTCTCGCTTATATTTACTTTATGAACTTTATTTACTTTTATAAAAAATACTAAATATTAATACCTTAATTTCAAAATAGTGCGTAGTATGAAAATATTTTGACGCGTTATTCAAACTTATGCTAACTTTCCCCTCCAAATTGACTGTAATGAGAATTTTACAAGCCTTCATCAAGCTTATAGCAATCTGCACCTTAATCTAAAAATAGTCATATAGTTTCTACACCTTTCAAAAGTCATACAGTCAGTTCTTATTTCACAAGGGCTGTAATTCTTCAAAATTCTTCAAAAATTGATAATTTACCCTTTATTTGTAATTAACTAAATTTATACGGTGTTATAAATAAGTCCATTTCTTTTAAAAGTCTGTAACATTAAACATCACACATTTATTCTCATTCTGAATAAATGTTTGTCACAAATAAATGTATAAAATGATTTTCTTTTCACTTGAACATAATTGTTGACTTGACAATTAATGTTTGCAGTTTA
>NC_051418.1:4926432-4927617 GCF_015228065.2 Penaeus monodon | reverse complement strand
CACAGCCAAAGAAAATTGACAATACAATTTTAGCACAACAATACCAGTGACATGAAATGTGAGGTTTTACATTAGAATATATTTGTCAACTTGACAACAGAACGTAATTCAGCATTGGTTATAAAATCAAAATAATTCTTGAAAAAAAAATTAAATATAAACACATCACATTTGTATATTTTTTAAATAAAATATTTCTGCTGAAGAAATAGCAAAAATAGGAAAATTAAGTAGTACGAGAGAGAGTAAAGAAATGTAACAACAGAGGAAGTGGCTTGTGACACACCCCACTCAGGAGCAGCTCAAGCCCTCACCTTTTACATATGCTGGTGTCAAAAATTATGGCAAGTTTAATTCCTTCTTACATTCATGCTTTCTTACTAGACAAAGTTTTGAAATCGGCCTTTCTAAATAACCATTTTTACACATCTGACTAATCCATCTTTTCCAACTGAAGTTTCAGGCACTATTGCAAATATGTAGGTATTCTTTGCATTAGCCTTAACAATGAGAACAATATCATCAATTCCTAAATTACATTTCTTATAGTCCCATTTACTTCTTTCTTGTAAGCAAGACAAAAGTTATTTCAACCAAAGATTCTAAAATATTTCACTCATATATTGTATTTGGCGCCATCTTCTCTTACTATAAATGTCTTCTAAAAGCTCAAGCTGTAAATTACTAGCACTTCTTGATTGAAGGAGCATGTTTGGAGTGAGTGGTTCTAAATCACATCAGATAAATTTGCTACTGGTCTATTGTTCATTATTCCTTCAACTTCACAGAATAGTGTAGAAAAGGCCTCATCATCCAAAATAATCAAAATTTCCTTCACCATTGTATACAAAATCTCTCTAACTGTACTATTTAATCTTTCTCACGCACATCCAAAATGAGAAGCATATGGTGGATTAAAATCCCATTCAGTACCAAGATTAGCACACTGGACAACTATTTTTTCCCTTCTATACTTCACGTTTTCAATTCATGTTTTGCAATAATAAAACTTGTTTTATTATTAGATCTTATGTACTTATGTACTCCTCTACGTGCAATGAATTTTTTCAAACAATTAATACAAGAATTTGTAGACAAATCATAAGCCATTTCTAAGTGCACAGCTCTCTTGTTCATACATGTAAACAACAGGTTATATCTTTTAACACGACTTCTGCTCACTAC
>NC_051418.1:4923581-4923888 GCF_015228065.2 Penaeus monodon | reverse complement strand
AAGAAATGACCTAGTGTCACTACCAAATGTGCCATAAGGTGTCCATTACCAAATTATATCTTTGTATAGTTAACACGCTTTTTGATTTTGTATGTAGTTGATAATTTGTCTTATTGGTGTGTTTCTCTTGGTTTCATATATAAGTGTTGTTTCTTTTCAGTTATTCATTGGTTTTGCATATTCTATTTTCTATGTATCTAATGTTAACTATGCCATGTAAACCAACGGTGTATGAAAAAGGATGGTGGGCGTTAAATTTCACTATATTAATATTATCCGAAGGGAGGATCTATGTCGAGATCGATAG
>NC_051418.1:4919247-4919554 GCF_015228065.2 Penaeus monodon | reverse complement strand
CTATCGATCTCGACATAGATCCTCCCTTCGGATAATATTAATATAGTGAAATTTAACGCCCACCATCCTTTTTCATACACCGTTGGTTTACATGGCATAGTTAACATTAGATACATAGAAAATAGAATATGCAAAACCAATGAATAACTGAAAAGAAACAACACTTATATATGAAACCAAGAGAAACACACCAATAAGACAAATTATCAACTACATACAAAATCAAAAAGCGTGTTAACTATACAAAGATATAATTTGGTAATGGACACCTTATGGCACATTTGGTAGTGACACTAGGTCATTTCTT
>NC_051418.1:4915680-4916704 GCF_015228065.2 Penaeus monodon | reverse complement strand
GTAGTGAGCAGAAGTCGTGTTAAAAGATATAACCTGTTGTTTACATGTATGAACAAGAGAGCTGTGCACTTAGAAATGGCTTATGATTTGTCTACAAATTCTTGTATTAATTGTTTGAAAAAATTCATTGCACGTAGAGGAGTACATAAGTACATAAGATCTAATAATAAAACAAGTTTTATTATTGCAAAACATGAATTGAAAACGTGAAGTATAGAAGGGAAAAAATAGTTGTCCAGTGTGCTAATCTTGGTACTGAATGGGATTTTAATCCACCATATGCTTCTCATTTTGGATGTGCGTGAGAAAGATTAAATAGTACAGTTAGAGAGATTTTGTATACAATGGTGAAGGAAATTTTGATTATTTTGGATGATGAGGCCTTTTCTACACTATTCTGTGAAGTTGAAGGAATAATGAACAATAGACCAGTAGCAAATTTATCTGATGTGATTTAGAACCACTCACTCCAAACATGCTCCTTCAATCAAGAAGTGCTAGTAATTTACAGCTTGAGCTTTTAGAAGACATTTATAGTAAGAGAAGATGGCGCCAAATACAATATATGAGTGAAATATTTTAGAATCTTTGGTTGAAATAACTTTTGTCTTGCTTACAAGAAAGAAGTAAATGGGACTATAAGAAATGTAATTTAGGAATTGATGATATTGTTCTCATTGTTAAGGCTAATGCAAAGAATACCTACATATTTGCAATAGTGCCTGAAACTTCAGTTGGAAAAGATGGATTAGTCAGATGTGTAAAAATGGTTATTTAGAAAGGCCGATTTCAAAACTTTGTCTAGTAAGAAAGCATGAATGTAAGAAGGAATTAAACTTGCCATAATTTTTGACACCAGCATATGTAAAAGGTGAGGGCTTGAGCTGCTCCTGAGTGGGGTGTGTCACAAGCCACTTCCTCTGTTGTTACATTTCTTTACTCTCTCTCGTACTACTTAATTTTCCTATTTTTGCTATTTCTTCAGCAGAAATATTTTATTTAAAAAATATACAAATGTGATGTG
>NC_051418.1:4915526-4915639 GCF_015228065.2 Penaeus monodon | reverse complement strand
AACCAATTACGTTCTGTTGTCAAGTTGACAAATATATTCTAATGTAAAACCTCACATTTCATGTCACTGGTATTGTTGTGCTAAAATTGTATTGTCAATTTTCTTTGGCTGTG
>NC_051418.1:4914788-4915499 GCF_015228065.2 Penaeus monodon | reverse complement strand
TAAACTGCAAACATTAATTGTCAAGTCAACAATTATGTTCAAGTGAAAAGAAAATCATTTTATACATTTATTTGTGACAAACATTTATTCAGAATGAGAATAAATGTGTGATGTTTAATGTTACAGACTTTTAAAAGAAATGGACTTATTTATAACACCGTATAAATTTAGTTAATTACAAATAAAGGGTAAATTATCAATTTTTGAAGAATTTTGAAGAATTACAGCCCTTGTGAAATAAGAACTGACTGTATGACTTTTGAAAGGTGTAGAAACTATATGACTATTTTTAGATTAAGGTGCAGATTGCTATAAGCTTGATGAAGGCTTGTAAAATTCTCATTACAGTCAATTTGGAGGGGAAAGTTAGCATAAGTTTGAATAACGCGTCAAAATATTTTCATACTACGCACTATTTTGAAATTAAGGTATTAATATTTAGTATTTTTTATAAAAGTAAATAAAGTTCATAAAGTAAATATAAGCGAGAAATAAAACCCTAATAATATATAGGGATATCATCGTCCCATTGACAGAGGCGATCCGGTTCCTTTTCCGATGAAGAGTAAACAAGAAACCGCAATTTTGCAGGACTGTAGAGAGGTGCCTTCTTCAGAATCGACTAAAGTTCTTGCGAGACTACCACAATTAATGAGGAGTGATATACACAGTTATCATTCTGTAAAAGTTTAATATTATGATTTCAAACTG
>NC_051418.1:4914169-4914343 GCF_015228065.2 Penaeus monodon | reverse complement strand
CCGTCCATCTCCAAAAATTTCCCTTTTTTCTTAAATTCCCCCATTTTTCTCCCTTTTTTCCTTTTCTCCTTTTTTCCGATTTTTTGTTTTTTTCCTTCTTTCTCCTCCTTTCTTTCCCCCTTCCCCATCTTCAATCTGCGTTTCCTTTTTCCATCTCCATTTTTTCCCTTCTTT
>NC_051418.1:4913817-4913992 GCF_015228065.2 Penaeus monodon | reverse complement strand
TTTTTTCCCCCTGGGCCCTCTTTCCTTCCCGTGGGCCTCTCCCGGGGGCGTATATCACCTCCGGGAAAGTGACAGGCCCCACGACCTCGTAGGGAGCTAAAAGGAGAGCGATAGTTTATGTGATTACGAGCGTGTTTATGGTGGCGCGGGGATTACGATGAGAGGGTCAGGGGCG
>NC_051418.1:4912470-4912727 GCF_015228065.2 Penaeus monodon | reverse complement strand
AGAATTATAGGCAGGGAAGGGAAGTGGAAGGACAAATGAATAAAAAAGGAAATTGAGTTTGGGGAAAGAAAAAAAAAGAGGGAAAAGGGGAATAAGGAGGGAAAAAGGAGGAGAAAGGGGGTTTGAGCAGAGGGGGAAAAAAGACTTTTACTAATATTTTTATGATCGAGGGAGAAAAAAAAAAATGTTTAAAAAAATATATCGAAAAACATCGTATGATTTACTGCGTTTTTTCCTGAGGGAAAATATCAAAAGGG
>NC_051418.1:4907763-4907877 GCF_015228065.2 Penaeus monodon | reverse complement strand
TTAGTATGCTGTAGCTATTTACAAATATGATTAACCTCAGAAAAACGAATAGAATAGATAGGGAAGGAAAGAGGACGGATAAAAGAGAGGGGAAACAGAGGTATTATGGGTGCG
>NC_051418.1:4907559-4907708 GCF_015228065.2 Penaeus monodon | reverse complement strand
TGGCAAACGAACCACGAAGGGGAATAAGAGAGGAGGGGAAGGAGAGAGGAAGAGGCGCATGAGGCAAGAAATTGGGGGGAAGAGAAACGCGAAAAAAAGATCGAAAATCAAATAGGCGTTGAAAAAAGGAAAAAGGGGGACCTTTGTAA
>NC_051418.1:4906432-4906497 GCF_015228065.2 Penaeus monodon | reverse complement strand
AAAGAACACAACCCTCCCCCCCACACACCACATAAAAAGATACAGCACAGACACCCACCGACAAA
>NC_051418.1:4906234-4906372 GCF_015228065.2 Penaeus monodon | reverse complement strand
CAATATTAATAATTATATATATATAAAATAAAAAAAAATATAGAAAATTTTATAACAAAATTTATATATATATATATAGATTAAATAATAATATTTATAAAATATAAATTATAATATAAAATAAAAATAATTTTAAAA
>NC_051418.1:4905990-4906084 GCF_015228065.2 Penaeus monodon | reverse complement strand
AGACAAACCACCCAAAAACACAACCCCAAAAAACACGAGACCCAACAATACAGGGTTTTAAATAAAATGAAAAACTAATACCCAAAAACCTCAA
>NC_051418.1:4902426-4903075 GCF_015228065.2 Penaeus monodon | reverse complement strand
GTTGTTTTTGTTTGGGTGTGTGGTTGATGTGGTGGTGTAAAGTAAAAATGTAAACTGAATTATGAACATATGAACATATATACAAAAACCATACACAGAAACCATACACCACCATACAAAAAAACCAAGCAGAAACACACACATAAGTTTACATGAGAACAAAGAGATATAAAAAGGCATTTCATCTGAGATGGGAAAAAAATATAAAAAGATGGAAGGGTTTGCTTGTGTGAAGTTTTGCTCAACAAAAAAGGGAAATTGGGTTATGCGTTTTATGACGGAATACACAGACAGGGAGACTGGGCAGGCATATACTTTGGGAGGGACACGCCCGAGGCAATTTTCAAGAGCTGCCAACCCTAAGAAGCTGGTCTGGCCTGAGAGAAAAGCGAGTCCACTGACCTACACTTTTCCCGTTGCGAGCGGCGCCTGAAAGACTTGGTCTAATGCTCCTGGGCTGCTGAGGGAAGATGTAGCACAGGAAACTATGCCCACAGTGGGCAGGGGTGCGAGAAATTAATCTTTTCCCTCAGGGCGCTGGGATCAATATGCGAGGAGCGGCAGGAAGCGCAAGTGGGGACATCCCTCTTGCCGCGGAAATTCGTCGAGAAAGGAAGTATAAACATTCCACTGGATGAGTCAGCCTGGT
>NC_051418.1:4901905-4902088 GCF_015228065.2 Penaeus monodon | reverse complement strand
AAAGAAATAGGGATAATAAGATTAAATCCCAAAGTAAGGAAAAAATCACAAAAGAAATATTTTTTGCAATCTAGTAAAGGAGATATTGGCAATATAGAATAAGTTCAATAACGAAGGCAGTGACAAAATGGAGGAAACAATTTAAAGGCATTCGAACAGATGAAAAAAATACGCAAGACTGCT
>NC_051418.1:4901799-4901876 GCF_015228065.2 Penaeus monodon | reverse complement strand
CAATATCAGCTGACTTGAGATACTGTTATCGTAAACAAAGTGATCAGGATAATACTAGAAGTGTTTTAAAAAGACTC
>NC_051418.1:4897854-4898316 GCF_015228065.2 Penaeus monodon | reverse complement strand
TTTCATCTGATGATGGTAATAATATAAATAGATGGAAGGATTTGCTTGTGCTGAAGTTAGCTCAGACAGAGAAGGAAGTTGTGGTTATGCGTTCATGACTGAGGAATACACAGACAGGGAGACTGGGCAGGCATATACTTGGCAGGTACACAGCCAGAGGCAATTTGCAAGCAGCTGACCAACCCTTCCAAGAAGCTGCGTCTGGCCAATGAGAGAAGACAGCTGAGTCCACTGACCTACACTTTTCCCGTTGCGAGCGGCGCCTGAAAGACTTGGTCTAATACTCCTGGGCTGCTGAGCAAGATGTAGCACAGGAAACTATGCCCACATAGTGACAGGGCTGCGAGAAATTAATCTGTCCCTCAGGGCGCTGGGGATCAATCATGCGAGGAGCGGCAGGAAGCGCAAGTGGGGACATCCCTCTTGCCGCGGAAATTCGTCGAGAAAGGAAGTATAAACATT
>NC_051418.1:4897223-4897540 GCF_015228065.2 Penaeus monodon | reverse complement strand
TAATATCCCACAAGTAAGGGAAAAAATCACATAGAAATATATTTTTTGCAATCTAGTAAAGGAGATATTGGCAATATAGAATAAGTTCAATAACGAAGGCAGTGACAATATGGAGGAAACAATTTAAAGGCATTCGAACAGATGAAGAAAATACGCAAGACTGCTCAAGAAAAAAGAGTAAAGAAAGGAAAGGAAACAATATCAGCTGACTTGAGATACTGTTATCGTAAACAAAGTGATCATGATAATACTAGAAGTGTTTTAAAATGACTCCAAAATTATATGACTGTATAGGTTATTACGTACATGGATATGTG
>NC_051418.1:4892914-4893290 GCF_015228065.2 Penaeus monodon | reverse complement strand
GAAGACGAAGCTGAACGGGAGCGGCCAAGGTTCGCAGGCACTCGGCGCTCTGGACTTGGCGACTCAGAGCCCTTTTCTTCTCCCCCTCTTTCTTCTCGCCCCCCCCCCACGCCCCCCAAAGAGCCAGCCACGTAGAGAATATTAGTTCAAATCAAATTCTTCAAGCAGATTGACATCAAAGGGATCAAACAGGAGTAACTCTCCCCATTCTGTTCATTCCGCTCTCCGTCTCTCCCTTCTCCCCGCCTCCCCCCGCCTCCATCCTCTCCCCATCTCTCCCCTTTTTCCGTCTCTCCCCTCTCCCCACTTCCCCTATCCTTATATCTCCTCTTCCCCGGACTCTCCGTCTCCTCCTATCGCCCTGCCTCAGCCTATC
>NC_051418.1:4892308-4892724 GCF_015228065.2 Penaeus monodon | reverse complement strand
CCCTTTGTCTCCCCCCTCCGTTAATCCTTTCTCTCCGTTTCTTTCAGTTTATCCCTTTTCTCAGTCTTTCCCTAGGATTACTCGTTTCTCGCTTCTCCCCATCCCTCTACGTAACCTTTCTCACATATCCTTACCTTAAACACCCCCTCATCTCATCCTTCTTTCAGTTTCCTTATATTGTCTTATTTTGTGCTTCTTCCCATCTCTTCCCTCTTACTAAACTCCCTCTTTCCCTCTCACTTTCTCCTCTAGTGAATTACAGACGGGCTGGGCAGTAGTCAGATTTCTGTTTACTTGTCGGTGCCGATTATTTGTCGTTTCCATTTTTCTTTATTTTATGTCTGTATGATTTGGTTTTAAGTCGCGAGCTTCTCGCAAGGGCTAGGATGGAGCCTCCTCTCGAAGGCTCATTAGGC
>NC_051418.1:4890072-4890220 GCF_015228065.2 Penaeus monodon | reverse complement strand
CGCCCGCCGCCCGTGCCAGGTGCCGGCCGACCTTGAGCCTCGGGCTAGCCGCCGCCTCAGGCAGTTCCGAAAGCTTTTGCAGATTCCTTTCTTATCTTCTCCTTTGTTGACCTTTGAAGCTATTCCTATCCTTCGGCGATGCTTATGG
>NC_051418.1:4889239-4889374 GCF_015228065.2 Penaeus monodon | reverse complement strand
AGCGGTCACCGGCAATATGCTCGGACAAGTTACGTTATAAAGGTTCACTGTCATAGAGCCCAGTCTTTTCTCGTGTCCTTCCCTTCGTCCCCACCTTGCTGCTCCGCCGCCGGTCGCGAGTGCAGGGTCGCGCTC
>NC_051418.1:4886451-4887055 GCF_015228065.2 Penaeus monodon | reverse complement strand
CTATGGATCCCCCATAGCCTTTGGACTGTGCCTAAATCCCCCGGCCCTCTTCATATCCTTCGTGGGGCATCAGACTCTCGAAAATTACTTGCAGGAAAAGAGAACCGACGAAGAGCTTGTGGAAGTGGCCATCGATCTTTGCATTAAGATACAGGAAATCCATCAGAAGAACGTCATTCACCACGACCTGAAGGAGGACAACGTCCTAGTGGACGCCCAAGGAAAGGTGCACGTTATCGACTTCGGCAACGCCAGTGATGAGGGTGAAAAGTGTTGCTTTCGTAAAGGAAGTTGGTCCCCCAAGTGGATGGCCCCCGAGGTCTTCTCCGTCGTCCCGAGCCATCCCACCCAAGACGTATACTCCGTCGGGTACTTGCTCAAGACAATAGCCGAGGTCATGGAATCTCCATAAAATCTGGAGAAGATCGCGATGGGATTTCTGGAGGAGAAACCGGAGAAAAGGCAAACGCTGGATGCAGGGCTGGCTTTCCTGAAGGCTCTGAGGGGTGCTTGCGAACCAGAATTTGTTACTGACACCAGTGACGTCGAGGCGTCCCTTTCTCACTGACAGGTGCTCCACTCTGGGTCGAAGTCTGGCTGAGGA
>NC_051418.1:4885696-4885825 GCF_015228065.2 Penaeus monodon | reverse complement strand
CATGTATCTCTCTTATCTCTCGTATTTCCTTTCCCCTTCTTTGTCTCTGGTGATAACTGAGGCGTCATGGAATTACGAAAAAGCAAAATCTTTATGACGATTATTCAGACTAAGCAGGTGGCACAAGTA
>NC_051418.1:4885414-4885616 GCF_015228065.2 Penaeus monodon | reverse complement strand
TCATTTTCCTATTTATACATTCCTTTCCTCATAATCATCCTCATAACACCTCCTTTTTAGGCCAAAGTTGTCCTCTCCATTTTTAATGTTTCTCCTTCGTCTTCAGCTCATCAGTTACAATCATCCCCCCAAGGTTTCTCCCACAGGGGTTTCGCCCCCTGGGGGAAGGGAAAATTAAATTCCCTGCTGCTAATGAAGTGCT
>NC_051418.1:4884772-4885304 GCF_015228065.2 Penaeus monodon | reverse complement strand
TGTCGCAAGGGAGAAGAGAAAGAGAGGAAAAGAGAGGAATAAGGGTGAAGGAAACAAGAAAAAAGTGAGAGGAATGCAGAGCGAAAAAATATAGAAAAGGACCAGATTGAGGAAAGGAGAAGAGAGAAAGGGGAAGTAAAGAAAAGAAGGAGTAACGAGAAGGAAAAGGGTGAGGAAACAAGACGGAGAAGGAAAAGACTGGGCGTAGAAAAAAAGGAGAACGGATGGAGAAAAGGGTAAAGGGGTGAAAGAAGGGATAGAAAGGAAGAAGGAGACGGGATTGGGAAGGCAGGAAGAAGAAGAGAAAAATAAAAAGCAAAAGACGTATGAATGTCCACGAAAAAGAGCAGAGGCCATACACATTACAATGCCCGGTTACCCCCTGCGACGTAGTAGTCTGCGCCATCATTAGACCCAAGGCGGCGTTGACTTATCATTATTGTCTCTCTCTTTAGTGTTTCCATCATTTGCATTTCGCTCATTTATGTAAATGAGCGAAACCATATTGGTCCACTTGCAATCAGGTGGACCG
>NC_051418.1:4883442-4883559 GCF_015228065.2 Penaeus monodon | reverse complement strand
ATTTACTTCTTTCTTCAAATATAAACCTTATATAATTTCCTATGTGTTTTGCCAATGAGGCGTCACCTTAATGAGGAGGCGATTCGAATCTCATCTGCACACTCTTCCCTTGAAATC
>NC_051418.1:4883263-4883340 GCF_015228065.2 Penaeus monodon | reverse complement strand
CATTTGCTGGATGTAGAAGATAACAAAAGAAATTTGCAGCGAGAACTACAAAGAGGCTAAGAAGGGGAGAGCGGTGC
>NC_051418.1:4883129-4883193 GCF_015228065.2 Penaeus monodon | reverse complement strand
AAAAAAACTTAAATGATTAGATAGGTATGAACCACCAACCAGAAGAAAATCGATATAACAGAGA
>NC_051418.1:4882983-4883056 GCF_015228065.2 Penaeus monodon | reverse complement strand
ATTCGTTAGTCATCTTCTCTCATAGACTTTAAGACTTTGCCTCGTAAAGGGAATCTACTTAACAAAGCGCGCG
>NC_051418.1:4881324-4882880 GCF_015228065.2 Penaeus monodon | reverse complement strand
AAGACAAATTATATTTTCCGTCTTTCCTTTGTAGTTCACATCCGATGGACCTTCGGAAGGAGAGTAAGAATGGAAGTGAAATAGTTTTATTCTTGTCTTCTACTTCTTTTTCTTGCTTACTCTCTCGTTGTCGCCTTTATTTTATGACCATTTTATTCTCTATTTCTTTCTAATGTCTCTCTGCTTTTCCTTTTCGTTTCTTCTCTCCTTACATCTATTTTTTTTTTCTCTCTCTCGATCAATTCCCCTTGTTTTTTTCTTCTCTGTCTGCCTTTTTCTGCATTCTCTTTCCACTCCCCTCTTACTATCTTCTTCCCGCCTACTAACTGTCTTTCCCTTCCTTTCTCCTTTCTCTTTCTTCTCTCCTTTTCGTCTTCTCTCGTCATTTCCTTATTTCTTTTGTCCTTCGCCTGTTCCTCCCTCTCTTCACTTCTCTCTGCTTCTCCTTATCTCCTATGCCTGTATATCTGCCTTGTGCCGTTCTCTCCTCTACCTTATTTTTTTTTCTCTCTCTTTCCTTTACACCTTTCTTTTCCTCCTCTTTTTGTCTCTCCCTCCGTTTTCCTTTCCTCCACTTTTTCTCCCTTTTCCTCTCCCTCTTTTCTCCCCTTCTCCTTTCCCTCTCCGGGCAGGCAAGGGTCGTGCATATTTGATACCCGCCTCCTGTTCGCGAGTGCCGAGATATGAGTGTCTTGAAGGCTCTACATCCCAAGGAAACAAATATTCTTTGACTGGCGGTGTAGGGCCATTTTTCGTCGGGAGACGAAGGGAGGGGATGGAGTAAGGGGAAGGGGCGAAGGGGAACAGACGGTGAGGAGGAAAAGGGAGAAGGCGATGATGGGGGCAGAAGAGGATTAGGAGGAGAGAGGAGGGGAAGGGGTGGAAGAAGAAAGGGAGGAACGATAGAAGGGGGGGACAGGATAGATACAGGGGAGATATGGGTGATAACGGTAGTAATCTAACGGCAACAGGATAACGAAACTAAATATAGAGCATTCGTATTAATGAGGATGAATATAACTAGAAAATTGCAGTGATAGCATTGTCGTCATCTTTGTTGATGGTGGGAATTACCGTAATAACAGCAATCATCAGGACAACGAAAACAAAGAAAATGAGAAAGATAATATTAAGGTACTCACAGCATCTATAATAATGATAAGGCTGATACGATTAAGGTCCTATCAAGGGTGACAATAGTATTAAAGGAGTGATAACAAATGCACTAAGGCTAATATCATCAGCCGTATCAATAACAACAATGAAAGCGGAAGAAACAAAACTGCCAAACTATGTAAAGCTGTTCATCACACTGACATTGCATGCACGGAGGTCTTTGTCAATCTGCAAGCTGCAAAAGGAGCGCTCTTTAACCCCCGAACACGCCTCCCTCCCCCACTGCGCTGCATGCAATTGCAATCTGCCGTGTTTGATCTCTTTTTCCCCCCGTGTTTAACACATGAATAACATATGCATGTTTAGGTATGATCTATTATTCACTGTTTACAAGCCATGTAAGTTCAAAGTCTGGCAAGTCTGCAAAGTTTACTAAACAA
>NC_051418.1:4878751-4879041 GCF_015228065.2 Penaeus monodon | reverse complement strand
TTTCCCAGGTTAGACTAAATATGCTTGTCTAGAAAAATTTGATTCCCAATTAATTTTTCCTGATGTCATGTAAATACTGACTTTCTTCGTAAACGCTTCTTGAAATACTTAATGACTGGGGAGCTCATGTATCTTCCAGCCTTTGGTGCGGCCGCTCGTGCTCGAAGGCTGTGCCACCGAAACTGTGATCTTCGCTCTCTTCCTCGTCTCTTCCTGCTGCGAAAGAAGAGGGGGGTGAATGAGGGATTGCCTCGTCTCTTTCTCTCTCTGTAACTATTTACCTGTCTGCT
>NC_051418.1:4878289-4878610 GCF_015228065.2 Penaeus monodon | reverse complement strand
TATATCATATCGTCTGTTTATCTGTTTGCAGACACTTTTTTACATTACCTGCGTGCGTAATATGTGTCTGTGCTTGGAAAAGTGCGAGTGAGTGAGCTCTTGTATGAAGGTCCGTGCTGTTCCCTCCCATTCGCGGCCCGAAATCCTGCTCGGAGTTGAAGGGGCTTGGCGAAGGATCTGCAGCTCGAGGAGGGAGGCTCAACCTAAGTCTTTCAGCCTCCTGTCACACGTGGCGGACAGAGGCCTTGCGATCTGTAGGACTGCCTCGTTGGAAGGGTGGCGCTGCTCAGATGTCCAGGCACAACAACACAGGGTTCCAGT
>NC_051418.1:4877638-4878217 GCF_015228065.2 Penaeus monodon | reverse complement strand
GTCAAAATTAACCGGCCACTCCCGCACTTTCAGCACAATTCGAAATTCGTTAAGTTATTGCTTAAAAGTTTTTAGCATCAGCTTCGCTGTTGCTACTCATTTTTCTTGGACTGGACATAAAATACAATAAGAATCGTTGAAAGTTTCAAGTAGACTAGCGAGGAAAAGGTTTTGCTAACAAGCCCCTCTCTTGTCTAGCCTCGCTTTGATTGTGGTTCCTGTTGCTTCGTTACTTCATGCAATCATTACTTGACCAATTTATCGCAGTTCACATCACATTTTCCTGTTTTACAAAATTCTTCAATGTTTTTGGTTAGTAAATGATTTTTCAAGCAAATTAATTTTTAAATGTATCTTGAAGATTTTTTTGTAATCTAATTACCCAATTATTGGAAAAAAAAATGATTTGGTACATTTGTTATAGAGTATGGCCCCTGTTCCTAGACTGAATAGAAGACAGGGTGAGCGTTGTTGTTTTCCACGAAGAAAGCTACAACTGCAATAAAATTGCCTAAAGGATAAATGTAGCAAGTTCTATTATGGAGAAGATAGTTGAGAGAGTTAAGTTAAGATGATGGT
>NC_051418.1:4877037-4877546 GCF_015228065.2 Penaeus monodon | reverse complement strand
ACAAAATCAATGGAACAGTTAACGGAGAGCATTGCATTAAAACTGTGCAGTTCCAACTTTGATCTACTATTTTGAGGATAGTAAAGCAGTATTCCAGTAGGATAATGCTCCCTGTATGGATGGCTATAGTATACTAACAACTACCCATACATGCACCCATTCAGGATCCCAGTGAGAGTTTCCTGCAGCAGCTGGAATCGCATTAAGGCGTCCTAATGTTTCTCATCCCCATGCAATCCGTCACGCGAGGCCCGCCCTGCCGCGCCGGGATTGCGTCTTCCGTCAGCCTCCGGAGCAGACCGCCTGCCTCAGTCAGGGAGGGATGAACGCGTTAATTCTTGCGCTCCAGGCTCTGCCATCTCAGAAACAGATTTTTCTTCTGATTCGCTTCACACTATTAGGCGATGGGGGGGTGGGGGGGCGAAAGAGAGAAGAGAGGGGAATACGGAGGGAGAGTAAGGAAGACAAGGGAGGGAACGAGGGGAGAAAGGGAAGATAGATAGTATGAA
>NC_051418.1:4876285-4876949 GCF_015228065.2 Penaeus monodon | reverse complement strand
CTCTTAGCAAAGATGCTGCTGGTAACTAGACGACAAGAATGATAACGAAGGGGAAAATATCTGTAATACCTTTTAGATTTTGTATGAATGACCACTATGCTTTGCGACCGTGAAACTTTTCTAGCATTTTGAATAATAAGAAAAAAATCCTTATGTTATAAAATACCTAAAATGACAAATGCTGTTAGGCCACATGAAAACGAAAAGAATATTTTTTGGTCCATTATGTTTACAAGCTGAGGAAAATTGAAGAAGTTTTCAATTTATTTCTGTTGACCTGCGCGACGTGGACCCAGTTCAACCGACTGGATTAAGTCATATTTCAATCTTGGGAAACTGCTAAAAGGCTGTAGCAAAACAGAACTATTATGTTTGAAGAAAGATAAGTATTTGTGAAACTGACGACAAGGAAAATAAGGCGATAAATCACACCACAAAACAAAAGCACCTGATCGCTGGGACGCCTCAAGCGACTGATATTTCCATGATGTTGGCTGAGCATTGGCTATTGAGTAAGCTACTGTTTACTTGGCATCATGATGTTTATGCTTTCCATTGACACCCCCCCCCCAATTAAGTACTTTAATTGCTGAAATATACATAAAAGCGTCAGGGTAATCTCGTTCTTGTCAACGAACGTTTCCACGAGACCAACTAGTTATGC
>NC_051418.1:4875808-4876185 GCF_015228065.2 Penaeus monodon | reverse complement strand
TCTTTCAAGCAATTCAGTGTATCTATCTACTTTTGTGTTTATATATCCAAGCAAGAAGACCAAAAAAATGTACACTTCTCCGCCTCCTTTCTCTCTCCCTATTCCCCTCACTCCCATTCTATTCTGATTCCTCTCCTCTAATATCCTTCTCTTCCCCTCTTCCCCACTCCCTCTTTTCTCATTTCTCTTTTCCCCATTGAATACCCCAGTATTTCGCTTTCCTTCTCTTTCTCCTCTTCCCTTTCCCCCTCTACCACTTCTCTCTTTCACCGCCTTCTTGCTCCTTTCCTTTCACCTTTCTCCGTCCTCCATTTCCCTACTTCTTTTACTTTCCTTTTCTTCCCTGCCTCGCTTACCTACCTTCTAGTCCTTTAAAC
>NC_051418.1:4875524-4875711 GCF_015228065.2 Penaeus monodon | reverse complement strand
TTCAACCCACCTCCTGCCCTCTTTTTCCTCAACTCAGTAAAATGTTGACAGAATGATGAAATTTATTTACAATGCAAAAGTGATCCTGGTTGATATACCGTTCCCAGGCCGTGAAAGCGGGAAAATCGACAGAGGAAAGTTATTTTCCTGCTGAAAAGCGACAATCTTGAGGCAATCGGGTGCTCTT
>NC_051418.1:4874571-4875206 GCF_015228065.2 Penaeus monodon | reverse complement strand
GGGGGAGGGGCAGAGCGTGAAAAAGAAGTGTATGGAACTAAAGCGAGAGAAAATAGAGAAACCAAGACAAAATAACAACAATTATAAAATTCCAGCCAAGTTGAGCGGCGTGTGAAAGCATTGACAGCAGAGACAAGTGAATGAAACGAAGGAAGAGGAAACGGTGAAAGCGAAAAAAAGGGAAAAAGGAATAAAAATACTTGATATGCTTAGAGATGTTGATAGACATATACAGCACTAATAATACACAATAGATAGATAGTATACAGTACATGCTCTCTTTACTTAAACAATGATGCAAAATAATTAATGTAATTTTCAAAGTTAGAACTTTTCATATTATTGTTGGCATGGGTCATGACATTCACCATTTTCATTGCAAAAGTACCTTTGTTTTTTTTTCATATACCAACAATTTTTAAGTTGTCAAGAGACCCATTGTATCATGCATGTATTATGAAAGCACTTAAATTACAATGGTCATAATAAATGTTTTTTTTCACGTCATAAGTCCAATATCATTAGTAACTTTATTTCTCCCCCCCCCGTCTCTCTTTCTCTCTCTTTTACATTTGGGACGGCTTCTTTGCGTTTTAAAATAAAAATACTTAGAGAATTATATTTTGCGCGCGCTC
>NC_051418.1:4873885-4874270 GCF_015228065.2 Penaeus monodon | reverse complement strand
TCCTCTAATGATTTTGTGTGTGTTTCAGTATATATGGGTATAGAGGTTTGGGCAAAGTTGACAACAATGGAATGGTTTTATTTGATTTTTATAGCATGATTAGTTAACCATCGGTGTTCTTGTTTGGTGGGAAAAGAATAGGTAAACACAACACCAGTATTTTCTTTTTCACTTTACCTCTACCACCTCCCACCACCTCTGTCCCCAGTCCCTCCCCTTTCCTAGTCTCACCCTTTCCTCTGCCCCCCCCTCCCCACCCTTCCTAAAAAAATCCGAACATTGCAACCAAACCAAAAACCACACGATCTTCTCCTATTCAACGGCAGACACGGAACACGCCGGTCCAATAAGCTCCCTTTCTCTTTTCCTCTCAATCTCTATCGCA
>NC_051418.1:4873606-4873758 GCF_015228065.2 Penaeus monodon | reverse complement strand
ACTCGCTTTCGCTCTCATTCCTAATGAATGTAATTTTGTTGCTGAGAACCTGAGATATACGAGACCAAATACACCATGTTGTTTCACGGCATTACCATTAATTGAATTACGTACAATTTGTTGGTGTGTAAATGTTTGTTGGGTGTATAGCC
>NC_051418.1:4873307-4873449 GCF_015228065.2 Penaeus monodon | reverse complement strand
CGAGGATCGCGGGTGCCGTTCAGCACGTGTGACGAAGGCAAACGTGCTTTCACTTAGGGAGTTCTCCGTCGGACAAGATGATGACCTGAAGGCGGCAAACGCATGCGGCAGTTGAGCAAAGTCAGATAGACAGATGAAGAAA
>NC_051418.1:4871293-4871625 GCF_015228065.2 Penaeus monodon | reverse complement strand
GTCCGGGCCTTCCCTTCTCATTCGCTTGTGTGTGTGGCGATCCCTTTGAGAGGAGCACGCACATGCAGATAATTTCGGTAGCTCCAAGATTAATGAAGAGAGACCCTTTTAGCTCGATGTTTGTGCACTCCATTTGTCACTTATGCTTCGCCGCTCCTTCGTTTTTCTCTCCACTCTCTCCGTCTTCGATCACTAATTCACACTCCCTCACGCGCTCTCCTCTCCTCCCCTCTTGACTCCGCTTCGCCGCCCCTTTCGATTGGCCTTTGCCCTCCTCCTTCCTTATTCACTCCCTGCTTCGGAATTTTTGAATACATTCATTATAGCAGTTA
>NC_051418.1:4868846-4869354 GCF_015228065.2 Penaeus monodon | reverse complement strand
TCAACAGCAAAGTTAGGATGAATGTTGATTATGGTAATACAAAATGTTTAATTGTCTAACATTACATATACAAGTAAATGGTAGAATATATTGTAAAAGAAAAGTTAAGAAAATGATGAAATATTCAAAATATCTAAATTCTATAATTCAGTTTAGGCAATAAATGCGAAATAACTGTAATTATCACAGATATCAAGGTATATTAGGAGTAAATCACAACAATTTGTAAAAATAAGAGTGGACCAAAAGTGATTTGGACAAAGCCATTTACATATATTCTAATATAAAACTGGAATCTTTGATTTAGACAGACAATTTTTTTTGTAAGTTTTAGACATAAAAAGCTATAAATGGATTGTTATCACCCTAAAGTAAAGAAAAAAACGTTGCCAAGGCAGCGAAGGAATGTGCCGATTCCTACCGAACCCGACTAAACTAAAGAAACAAAGTAAATCGGTGTTGTAGAAACAAAGGGGGAACTTTTGATTTTTTTAGATTTTTATAATTT
>NC_051418.1:4867757-4868499 GCF_015228065.2 Penaeus monodon | reverse complement strand
TATCTAGCAAATAGATAAGGATACAGTAATTAGTATCTTAAGTTTTTCTGTGGAATACTGTCTTGTAGTGAGACTAGTAAATTTTCTCTCGAGAAGAAAATTAAATGTGCCTAAGTAGGCTAATATCATAGAAATATTATCCTTAGGAACAATTAGAGGAATTGTTGTAGGGATTGTTATTTTTTTATAATCTTTCTTTAAATGAAATCTATTGGAAATCCACTTTTCTTAAGAATTACTGTAATGAAATAAATTTCTTTAGAGAAAATCAAATGGGTCCTCGGCTCTATGAATTAGAGTAGCCTGACTTTCACTTGTATTTAAAAAGTTTTTATCCCTGGATATGTCAACATCTAAGAAAGGGAGGGAACCATCAGCTACTTGCATGTGTAATGTTAAATAATCAACCATTTTGTATTATCATATTCAACATTTATCCTCACTTTCTTGTTGGTTTGAAAATAGAAATATTATGTATTGACTTTCTGTTTTGCTATTTCTATCTCATGTTATCGCATAGTTCAAATGATATTATCTCTTAATTCTGAGATTGTAGCTTCAAAATAGATTACCATTCTGTCACACTGTATTGACTAGTAATTAAAGAACATTGTTACTAGTCGATTGACTCATCTATCTATCAATCTGTGTCAGACCTCTACCTATCTTACTCGTATTTTTTGCCCATCTATCAATCTATCTATATGTGTTATTGAGTCTGTCTGTATACGTTATCATCTGT
>NC_051418.1:4867609-4867733 GCF_015228065.2 Penaeus monodon | reverse complement strand
CAAAGTTAATTGTTATTTACAGATATGTATCACTGATGATGAGTGAAGTCAATATTTTGTTTTGTTCGCATTAAATAGAAGAATTTCAATGCTATATTTTGTTGCCATCCTCTTAAGAATGTTC
>NC_051418.1:4866322-4866407 GCF_015228065.2 Penaeus monodon | reverse complement strand
AAGTAATGGGGGGATGAGCGAGAGAAGGAGGAAGACCACACAGAAAGAAAGTGTTGCGGCTGTTCTTAGCATTGCTGGTAATGTG
>NC_051418.1:4865815-4866162 GCF_015228065.2 Penaeus monodon | reverse complement strand
CACATTCCAGCAATGCTAAGAACAGCCGCAACACTTTCTTTCTGTGTGGTCTTCCTCCTTCTCTCTCTCGTCCCCCCATTACTTTCTTCTTTCTCTCCCCCTTCTCCCCTGCTGCTGTTCCTCTCGCCCCCCCCTCAGACTCTGCACTGCTCTTACGCTCCTGCCTCTTCTTCATCAGTTCTTCGGCCTCTCCGTCTCTTTTTCCTTTGTTTTTTCCCTCCTCTTCTGCTATCTCTTACATCTACTACCATCCTTCCACCTGTCCTCCCCTCACTCCTACCTCATTCTCCTCCTCCTCCCCTCCACTTCTGCTTCTTCTCTTGCTTTCCTCCTTTACTCCTCTCCAT
>NC_051418.1:4865079-4865545 GCF_015228065.2 Penaeus monodon | reverse complement strand
GAACGCATTTGCAAATTTGAGAGGAATTCGAAACTTGTCCTGGTGATCTTATTTAAATTCTTTAGAGTTCCGATGACTTGCTAATGTGAGCCTCCAATCTCCAATTGCGAAATGGGGGGATAAAATGCTGATGATTTTGCAAAGGCTTAACGACGAGAAAGCCCTTCTAGTGTTGTTGCAAGGGAAGGAAATTGTTGCAGGGATGTTGCCTGGGGTCGTTGAGGGGAAAAGTGAGGTGGGGAGAGGGAGTTGGGGCAGGGAAGGGGGGTAAGGGGGATATTAGAGGGTGAAGGGGGAGAGGAAAGGAAGATAATGTGTGGTCCTTGCGTGTGGTGAGGCCCTGCGTGTGACCTGACCTGTCTTGACCTGTTCGTGCAGACAAGCGGTTTGCCAGGTCCGTTCAGGGTCTGAAGTCCGTCTTACTGAACCTCATTCCTTCTCTTTCCCTCCTCTTTCTCTTCCGCCC
>NC_051418.1:4864454-4864669 GCF_015228065.2 Penaeus monodon | reverse complement strand
GGTTCCGTGTTTCGGACATATTTCATCCTCAGAAGTCACAAGGGAATAGACCTTTCGTATCTTTTGTCCTCTCTTTCCAGGGAAATGACCTCCTGAAGAGCAAGGCTTTTTCCCAAAAATATCACGAAAATTTGGGGGGAAAAAAACAGTGCGCACTAAAAACCGGGATTTAAAGGGAAAATCTTTTTCCATCCGAAGCCCGCCAAAGGCCTTCA
>NC_051418.1:4857065-4858337 GCF_015228065.2 Penaeus monodon | reverse complement strand
TTACATACTTACACATTCATATTATAATACACAGAGGCCGAGGGAGCAGAGCGCGAGCCGGGCACAGCATGACCGCCGCCGCATCGCCTGCGGCCGAAAATAGAGAAATTGGAGTGTAATCCCGGCGGCCATTCCGGCGGCCTTCTATCGCTATTCCATTTCATCAAAATCTATAGACGACAGAATTACCTCCAATTATCTCGCCAATGCAGACACTCAGGTTATTCGAAGCACAACGAATTGCCATTATACCTTGTTCGATTGCTAATGAGGCAATCATTCTACTAATAAATTTTAATCACAATTCATAGTTAAGGACGCAAAACAGGATCCGGAATGCAATGACTTATTTTTAATGACAATCCGCAATGCGCCGCCATGTTTCCCTTCGAGAGAGGATCGTGTCCGCTGTCGGTCTCATCGGCCACGAGAGCTCATCTCGACGATCCTCCAGCGCACTTAACTAGTCCTTATAGGATATTTCTGTCGCTCCTCCACCATGTCCTTCTATTGGCCTGAAGCGGTTCGGATCGCGTGATATTCCACCACTTATACTCTCCGATACTCAATAGGCTCGAGGCGACTTGCAAACACGTGCCGATCGGGATTCCCCTCTAGCGAGGTTTCCATTCTTTATGAGAGGGATTAAAAGTCTCGGGCAAGTGGGATCCGAGGAGGTGTTGCGGGGTTTATTGTTGTGTGAGGACGGGCGCTTCTGGGAAATTAGATGACATCAATGATTTTATTTTTTTTCCTGGCTGATTGATCTGTATTTCGCCTGACAGTTTCCTTACCCATTCGTTCTCTTTTATTCTTCCTTTTTTCTTCTTTCTTTGGGAATCTCTTGCCTTTCCATTTTCTTTATCTCTCCTTCTCCCTTTTCTATAGTTATTTTTCTTTTCATCACTCCTTACAACCTCTTCCTCCTTCACTCTCGATCCCCCACCTCCTCTCTCTGGTTTTCTTTCCTTTTCTGTTTATCTCCTCCCTCCTCTTCCCCTCTCTCTTCTTCTCTCTACCCCACTCTACTTCTCTTCTCTCCCTCCAACCACATATGTGAAGATGCGAGACCCCTCAAACGCTTTCTCCCTCTCTCTTTCTCTCTCTCTCTCTCTTTCTAAACCACTCTTTCCTTCTTCTCTCTCTCCAGCCACATATCTTAAGACGCGAACCCCTCTCGCCCCTGGCCTCACCCGTGCTCTGGAATATTTATGAGAACAGAGTTTTACCCATGAAGGAAAGCTATTCCTGCTTGCCACAAGTCTTGCTGGA
>NC_051418.1:4854465-4854552 GCF_015228065.2 Penaeus monodon | reverse complement strand
ATAAAAATGTTACGCGGTTAGATTATGTTTACATTTGTCCATATCTCTTCTTCCTGGTTTAATTTTCATTCTTATTTTCTTTTATAT
>NC_051418.1:4853237-4854037 GCF_015228065.2 Penaeus monodon | reverse complement strand
TCTTCACATCAGTGTGCAAAGGAGAGGCGGCCCCGTGAGTTTCTTACCTCACAGCCACATCCGAGTCTTCTTCCCGCTTGCCCTAAGTAGTCTTAATATAGCCCCTCCACTCCCACCCGTGTCCCTACCACGCTCAGGACTACGCAACTGTCTATCTCTCCCTCCCCTCCTCCTCACCATTCTCCCTTTTCTCTCGTTTCTCCTTCTCCCTCTTGTCTCCCCCCCCTTATTCTAACTATCCCTACTTCCTGAGGCACCCCCCGTTCCCCTCCCGGGGCCCCACCACCCCCACACTCCCCCTAACCCCAAACACCAGCTTGTGGGGCTAACAGTGCGGCGGTATCACTGCCGGGGCTATCGGCCTGGCCCTCCCAAAATTCGCTGCTAAAAATCCCGAAACATTTCTGCAGGGCCCGGAGGAGGGGTTGGGGTCTCGGCCAGGGGGTCAGGGGATATGGGGGAGGGAGGGGTTTAGGGGTCAGGGGAGAGGGGGAAGGGACGAGCTTGTGCGTCAGGGTGAAGGGAAGGGAAGGGATAGAGGTAGGATGTGGCTGAGGGAGTATGGGAGGGGGGGGGGGTAGAGAGGAACAGCTACCGGGGGGGAGTCAAGGAAGGGAGAGGGGGAGGGAAAGCGAGAGGTCAGGGGTCGCGGGTCATAGGGAGGGAGGGAGAAGGAGAGGGAAAGTTAGAGTAGGCTTGTGGTGGAATGTGTTATATTAACTCCAGTTTCTGTGATGCCATAACCACTGTAGTTTTAATACAAGGAAGGGCAGACACTTGCTCTAGCGGAGCTGCCACTT
>NC_051418.1:4850872-4851315 GCF_015228065.2 Penaeus monodon | reverse complement strand
TCTTCACATCAGTGTGCAAAGGAGAGGCGGCCCCGTGAGTTTCTTACCTCACAGCCACATCCGAGTCTTCTTCCCGCTTGCCCTAAGTAGTCTTAATAGTAGCCCCTCCACTCCCACCTGTAGTCCCTACCACGCTCAGGACTACGCAACTGTCTATCTCTCCCTCCCCTCCTCCTCACCATTCTCCCTTTTCTCTCGTTCTCCTTCTCCCTCTTGTCTCCTCCCCTTATTCTAACTATCCCTACTTCCTGAGGCACCCCCCGTTCCCCTCCCTGGGGCCCCACCTCCCTCACTCTTCCCCCTAACCCCAAACTCCTGCTTGTGGGGCTAACAGTGCGGCTGTATCACTGCCGGGGGCTATCAGGCCTGGCCCTCAATATTCGCTGGCTAAAAATCCCGAAACATTTCTGCAGGGCCGGAGGAGGGGTTGGGGTCTCGGCCAG
>NC_051418.1:4850512-4850810 GCF_015228065.2 Penaeus monodon | reverse complement strand
CTTGTGCGTCAGGGTGAAGGGAAGGGAAGGGATAGAGGTAGGATGTGGCTGAGGGAGTATGGGAGGGGGGGGGGCTAGAGAGGAACAGCTACCGGGGGGGAGTCAAGGAAGGGAGAGGGGGAGGGAAAAGCGAGAGGTCAGGGGTCGCGGGTCATAGGGAGGGAGGGAGAAGGAGAGGGAAAGTTAGAGTAGGCTTGTGGTGGAATGTGTTATATTAACTCCAGTTTCTGTGATGCCATAACCACTGTAGTTTTAATACAAGGAAGGGCAGACACTTGCTCTAGCGGAGCTGCCACTT
>NC_051418.1:4847742-4848677 GCF_015228065.2 Penaeus monodon | reverse complement strand
GCATTTACGGCTTGGATTACGTGTTTTGAGTCGTACAATAATTCATAGCCTTGGATCTTGCGAAATAAACTATATTTGCTTTCTTTTATATGTTTAGTCAGAATGTGTATCCTTGAATATATAATGTGATATACAACATGTTTAGTTGAGCCGTATTCTACGGAATTTGTGAGCGCAGGAGCGAGGGGACGCTCCTGGCGCAAGATTTTGTATGCGCCTGGCCAAGCGAGAGATTTTTGAAGTGTCATTGCCTCTGTTTTACTCTGTGGAAATTGACATTCGCATACGAAGTATGTACAAATACTGTTTGCATCGCTATTATAGTTAAGTGACACATTAATTTGAGCAATGTTAACAGCCTCTCTCATGTGAGATGCTTTTTAATGTGGAAATTTCTTTGGTTTGTTGATTGTTTTATAAAATTTATTGGAATCTTATAACTAATTATGCATTACAGAAATTTGAATTTGATTTCCTTATTGATTATTTTGCATGATCCTATATGACCATTGTTGTTGTGATTCAAGATGATTCGGTGATTCTCATTAATGTGTAAACGATTAATTTGGTTACTTTATTTGAAATATTTAAATTTGCTTGTGTTGGTATATATCTAGACTGATTCTTTGTAAGGAATTCACATAGTTTTATGCTATATTATTCTATTTGTTTATTGTGATATAGTTGTGTAACCAGTGTTATGTGATTGATTTTAAAGATTTGCGATGGCTTTTAGACTGGAACTGACAGCTTCCCTGGCGATTGCTTTCTATTGGTTGATCAAATGCAGACCTGGTGGACTCCCTTATATTTATCGATTAGAGATAGTGCGGCCATGTTGTGAGTGCCTGTTTATTTGATTTATTGTTGTTGCCGATTTTTTTGTCTCCTTGAACTCTGCACATTTTATAAACCTCATATATGTCATTAGGAAT
>NC_051418.1:4847498-4847623 GCF_015228065.2 Penaeus monodon | reverse complement strand
GCACTGTTTCATAGATTGATTTTGCATGGCATTGTGTCTCTGCCTGGGACTGATGTTCTATTGCAATGTATAGAAATTTCATGAAATTTATTTTGACAGGTCGAATTGATAAAGAGATACGACAC
>NC_051418.1:4845511-4845581 GCF_015228065.2 Penaeus monodon | reverse complement strand
TTTGTTTTATTCATATATTTCCTCTACTGCATATGTAATATATGATAATTATTTTTTCATTTTTTTTATT
>NC_051418.1:4844585-4845174 GCF_015228065.2 Penaeus monodon | reverse complement strand
TAAAACCACTCGGTTCCCCCCGCTCTTTTCCCTTCCCCCCTTTTTTCCCCCACCTCACCCCACCCTAAACTTTCCCTTTTATTTTTTGTCGTTGTCCCCCCTCTTCCCTTTTTCCTTTTAAAGTCCCTCTTATCGCCCTCTTCATTCGCATTCTGCGCCTCTCCACCTTTATCCCTTTTCGCCCAAGTTCTCGTATCCCCCTTCCTTCATCCCCTCTCTATCTTCCCGCTTTTTCCCTCTCTCTTTTAAATCTCCCCCTCCCCTTCCCTAGCAATTCCTCTCTCTTCCTACCTCCACCCCCCTCACTTCCTCCTTATCTCCCTTCTCCCCCATCTCCCCACCTCCCTCCCTTCTCCCCATCCGTCCTGGCGGGTCGGAGGCGCGTGAGCTATCTCCCTCGCATCAGCACCTGCTACTGCGCCCACCTTATCGCCCTCGTCTGTATCCCTTCGCCGGCCTCTTGGGGAGCCGCCCAATCCCTCTTAACGACCGCAAAACAAACACTTTATTTAGCTTCGAGACCAAGTCACAGGTGGAAAAAAGTTGGCCGCGCCGCGCTCTCCGCCCTGTCCTTGGGAGTGAATTTTGC
>NC_051418.1:4843431-4844403 GCF_015228065.2 Penaeus monodon | reverse complement strand
GATGATGTGGCAAAGAGAGAGAAAATAGAAGACAATTTTGATGAAGAAGGAATAACACCATTTGCTTTTTCTCCCCTTATTTCCCCTTGCCAGTCCGTGCCATGTAGTCGCGATCCCCAAAGTACCTAAACTGTGTCATGAAAACCTTTGTTGCATGAAAGCACGCAAGCAAGAAAGTGCTCGACGATATTCTCTCACGCAAATATTCACGGAAGTACTTACTGTATGTATATGCATATATGCGAGGGTGGATGTGCCTGGTTAGCATACATAAAAACGCTTACACTGAATCATGCATAATCAAAAGGAGAGAAGAAGAAAGCAAACGAGAAAAGGAGAGAGCGGGGAGAGAAAAAGAGAGAGAATATAGAAATATAAAGAAAGAGAGAGAGTATACAGATAGAACAATGGAAATAAACCGACTTAAATATATGTAAAGAGGGACATAGCTAGAAAAAGTGCGAACGAAAAAAGGATAGTACGAGAAAGAGAGAGAGAAAAAACGATGAGAGTAGGAATGAATGAAAGAGAGAGAACGGCAAACGGCAAGGACAGAACGAGTGAGAGAGGGAATAAAAAAGAGATGAGAAAGAGAATAAAAATATAAAAAAAGCGCGACGAGGGAGAGGAGAAAGATTTGAAGAAAAGACCCGACCGTAGCCAGCACTCCGGTAAGCATTCATACGAATACCCACAAATTCACAAGCTGATGTTATAACCCCCACCCCCAACACTTTCCCGGAAGGCCTCTCCTCTCTACTCCACCCCCACGCGCCCCGCCGACAATGCCTCTCCCCACAGGAAACAATACGCCCTATAGAGTCGACTACACACAAGAGAATATCTGTGTATATGGGCTTTCCTGACAGAAGGAGTAGAGTCGATACTAAAAGAGAGAGATGAAAATATGCGAGGGATCAAGGAAAGAGAGTGACGGAGGTAAGGAACAAAGTATAAATATAGTCTGTTTTC
>NC_051418.1:4843264-4843400 GCF_015228065.2 Penaeus monodon | reverse complement strand
TTGCCTATCGAAGGAGAGGAGAAAGAGCGAGGATAAATCAATATATAGACAGGTAAACATATAGTAATAAATATATGTCTTGCTATAAGTTCGATATCATCTACTCTATTACTATTATATCTTCTTCATACTTCTC
>NC_051418.1:4840245-4840486 GCF_015228065.2 Penaeus monodon | reverse complement strand
CCCAAAAAAAATAAAAAAAAAAAAAAAAAAATAAATAAAATAATAATTTTTAAAATTTTTTTTTTGCAATTAAAAAATAATAAAAAAAAAAAATATAATAAAAAAAAAAAGAATAATTTTAAAAATAAAAATTTTTTAAAATATAAAAAATTAAAAGAAAAAATATATAAAAAAAATTTTTTATAATAAAAAAAAAATATATATTAGATATAAAATATTTTAAATTAGAATAATAAAAAAA
>NC_051418.1:4839549-4840209 GCF_015228065.2 Penaeus monodon | reverse complement strand
AAAAAAACAAAATATTATATAAATATAATAATAAAATAAATATATATATATATATATATTAAAATATATATTTATTTATTTAAATTTAACACACAAACACACAAAAAAAGGGGGGGGGGGACACAAAACCCCCACCACAACCCCCCCACACACCACTTAATTATTTTATAAATGTTCCTGATTTTAAAAACAAATTTGTTTTATAATTTCAAAAACCCACCCACCATACCACAACCCCCAAAACACAACCCAACAAAAAATTTATTTTTAAAATTTTTTTAAAAAGGTTTCCCCAAAATTTAATTTTATATTATAAAAATAGAATGGATTTTTATTATATTAACACCCCCCACAAACCAAATGTTTGAAATGTTGTGACCAAATGCCCCCGCCTTGACAATTTCCCGCCCGCCATCCCCTGCACCCGCCCTCTCTCTACCCCCGACTCCTCACTTCCTGCCAACTCGCAGCCCAACTCCAACCCCCCCCCGGCCCACCCACGTGGACAACCACCCTTGCGGCGTTCCCCCAAGGGGGCCCCTCAGAAACTCTCTTGGTGCAGCTTTTTCGGAAACTTTGGCGCCTTTTCGCCCCCCATCCTGGGATCCCAAAGTCCCTGGTTCCCAATTCCGAGCCTACTACACAAATCCTTAAATGATA
>NC_051418.1:4839415-4839512 GCF_015228065.2 Penaeus monodon | reverse complement strand
TGCACAAATTTTAAATAATATAATAAATAATTATTTAAATAAAATTAGTAAAAAATTTGGGGTTTTTAATGTGGTTGGGTTATAATTTGAAAAAATA
>NC_051418.1:4838752-4838914 GCF_015228065.2 Penaeus monodon | reverse complement strand
AAGGGGAAAAAGGACAAAGGGAAAAATAAAAACAATGATACTGTGAGAAATTAAAGAGACCAGAAACTATTAAGAATCGGTGTTAAAGAATTTGATACAGAAAGAATAAGTAATTCAAAAGGTTTGTTTACACATTCCAATTACTCGAATAAACATCGCCGA
>NC_051418.1:4835785-4835880 GCF_015228065.2 Penaeus monodon | reverse complement strand
ATGTTCGCCGAATGTTAGTGAATGCGAGTTCACATGTCCGTAACTTTAAACAGGATTCGCATCAAAGAAAAATTCTTCAAACTTCAGCAGAGTCT
>NC_051418.1:4835304-4835714 GCF_015228065.2 Penaeus monodon | reverse complement strand
TACCGAGAGACTGATGAGGGGAAAGAGAGATCTGAGGAGAAGGAGAGATTTTTGTGAGGGAAGACGGGAGAGGACGATAGAGGGAAGGAGGAGGGAGAGAGATGAAGGGGAAATATAGACAAAAACGAGGAATAAAAAGCACTGATAAATCCTTTAGCAAAGAGTAAAGAGGGGGTGGGGTCCAATATAATGAAGAAGTCTGCCTTAGCGGAATGAGGATGGTGAAGACTTTCCTTCCAGACTCTTCACTTAATTGTCACTATCATTACTGGGCTGCGGATTTTTATCTCCTATGCCTCACAATCAGCTGCTCACTTACAGATTATTCCCCTCGAAACTGTTTGCTAAGTTTGCAACGAACGCACCAATATCGCTTCCATGACTATTGTTCTCCTCACTGCACATAATCC
>NC_051418.1:4834895-4835283 GCF_015228065.2 Penaeus monodon | reverse complement strand
CCCCCCCCATTCACTCCTTTTTTAAGGTAAGACACTCGCATCCTATATCCCAGACTCAGAATAATAATAAAATGTGCAATAAGTCCAAATGAAACAACTCAATAATGTTTTAATATCTTCCAACAAAGGATAAATCTTCCCGTGTCTCATTAAATCGTGAATTACTTCAGAAAAGAATTTTTTTCTGTGCTTCCTCCAGTGCGCTTTCTTGCCTGGGACCAAGAAAAACGTGTTTAAAAGAGCTTTGATGAGTTTCTTTTCATTTAAAACAGAAAGGATATGGAGAAGGAGAAGGAGAAAAGGTGGGAGAAAAGGGAGGAAGGGAAGGAGAGAGAAAACGAGAACAGGCGAGCATGGGTCGGAGGAATGAATGAAGAATGGACGGAAC
>NC_051418.1:4834220-4834632 GCF_015228065.2 Penaeus monodon | reverse complement strand
GGGGCGGGAGACAAAACGAAGCAGAAGTCAGCAGAGGAAGGTACTGATGATAACCTTCCCACGACTGAAAGAATGAGAAAGACAGACGCGGAGATGAAAACTCCCTCGAGAGAAGGAATTCAAAGAAAGGAGACACGAAGGACGGAAGAAAAAAAGGAAAAACAAACGGAGAGGAATCTAGTGACCGAAAAGGAAGAGGGAAAGATTAGAAAAGACGCAGAGAAGCGCACACAAAGGAGAGGGTGAAAAGGGGGAGGCAGGATATTACTTCTACTACTGCTGATACTATGAGTGTCTCGATGTATAAATATTTTCAGTAAATCTTCATGACTATACAGATTATACACCCACATATTAGATATAGCTACAAACATATATATGAATAATGAAAGAGAAAACAATATGAAATTAA
>NC_051418.1:4831850-4832168 GCF_015228065.2 Penaeus monodon | reverse complement strand
AAACAGAATATTGCCAAAAGATAAACAGAGAGATAAACAAAACAGAAAAACATACAGCATCTGTAAAATACAAATACTTCAACATGGATTGAGAGGTGCACTCCAGGATAAAGGAAGGAAAAACTGATAAACTGATCCGGAAGAGAGACTCGGGAACATGGCCATGACGCAGCGTTGGAGACGAAATAAGTCCCAAGACATCAAGCATTTACGCGCCAGACGAAAAAGGGAGAGGGAGCGCGGGGCTGATAGCGCGGAGGCCAGACAGGCTTCTTGCGGCTGCAACTTTCGCCTCCTTCGCCGTGGAAGGTGACCTGG
>NC_051418.1:4830103-4831529 GCF_015228065.2 Penaeus monodon | reverse complement strand
TGTAAATGATACACCAAGTTATCGTATCATGTAAAAGTAGGAAATGGTGGCATCCGCAGCGTGGCACTGTTGCCTCGCGTCTCCAGGGTGCCATAACTCCGCTCACAGTGCCTCCCGGTCCTCCTTGCTCATCTATAAAGGTGGCACTGTACAAATTTTGAATACGTGAGTGGGTGCTAAAACTTGAGAAGGGGATGTAGTATTGGTAGTAGTGGGAACTGAGGAGGAAGAAGGGGGAAAGAAAGAGAAGGGGAGGAGAGACCAGATGATAAAGCTTAGGGTCAAAAGAAGAAGAAGAGAGGATAGGGGAGTGAGAGAGAGAGGGAGAGAGGCGAAGAGAGAGAGAAGAGGAGAGAGGGAGAAGCTACAACAGAGAGAGATAGACTGTGGGAAGAAGGTGTCTTGGGAGAGATTTCGTGGAGAGATAAAGTCAAGGCAAGAAAATCTGGGGAGTGGAAAAAAAGGAAGGCAGAGAGAAAGAGATGAACGGTTCGACAGAGAATGAGCAAAAAGAAACAGAGAGGGTAATGAGAGAGAGAGAGAGGGAGAGCAACTTCTCAAAGCGAGACAAAGCCCTGAGGCTTGAGAAGCTAGCTTTTGCCTTTCATTCACATTCTGAAGCTAGATACTAACAAACTTGCCCGATGCCCATCCCTGCCAATCCTTTAACCTTGCCACTACGTCTATCCCTTCCTTGCTAAGACTATGATGCTTACCAATTTTCAATTTGGACAGGGAAATGATGATGGGAAAGGGGAGACTTTAACTTAAATAGAAACCAAAGGCACAGCATTACGGTTGAGGAAGCGATAGTTATGTAGTTATTTCGAAATTTCAAATACACAGGTTGGGCCACTTCGTCTTATGGAATAATTACCAGGGATGAAAATATGATGAGAACAAGTTTTGTCTCTTACGGGAACTTAAAGTTAACTGGCAGATAAACACCGGTTCCTTTATCTCAGGAAGAGAAAAGGAGGATGTCCCTTTCCCCTTGCCACGCGTGTATGCAGTAACGAAAAGTTTTCTTGTGCACCTTCCCGCATGCGCCTTAGGTGCGATTGCTATTCTCTCAGCCGCCGATGGAGGGCATCACTTCGCCCGCTATATTTCAGCAAAGAAGTGAAAGGAATCAAAAACTCTTTCCCAATTCCTTCCTACAATGTCTTTGATAGCATTTAAACATCGATCCACGAAGTGACCATTCATACTACTTTCCGCCCTCTCTCTAAGATTCCTGAAGTTTGCAACCGCTTTTTCACCGAAACACAATGATCCCAGCGACGAGTTCCTGGGTCTTGACAATGACCAGCAACGACAGGAAGATTTGAGGGTCTTCCGCAAAAGTAAGATGAAGCAAATCTTTCCCCTCACTTCCGTCGCCTCCTCAGCATCCTGTGGGAACATCACACAGGGTATCACTTGT
>NC_051418.1:4828533-4828625 GCF_015228065.2 Penaeus monodon | reverse complement strand
TCAAACAGACAGACTAAGAGAGAGAGAGGTGGGGGGGTAGGAGAGATAGAGACAGACAGACACACAGACTGAGAGGGAGGGGAGGGAAATAA
>NC_051418.1:4827823-4828454 GCF_015228065.2 Penaeus monodon | reverse complement strand
AACAGAGACGGAAAGAGGGGGGGGGTGCCTCACAGACAGAGTATGTTAGAGAGGGAGGGTGGGGAAAGAGAGAGGCAAATCATAAAAATGAGAAGAGAAAGTGAAGGCGCAGAAACATTCAGGTCCAAGATCAAAAGGGCGACACAAAAACGCATAAACGAATAAGTAAATATGAAGAGGATAAAAATAGAAAGGAGGAAGAAACACAAGGGAGGGAAGACACGAGAGGTGAAGGAATAAAAATGAGGAAGAGGAATCCAGAGAACAAGGAGGGATACACAAGGATTAAGAAAGACAGGGAGAAGCGCACAGAAGAGAGAGGGAAAGGGGGAAGAAGAGCAAGAGTGTAAAGCGTGAAGGTGTTATGGCAAGGATGAAACAATACGCCCAAGGTATAGAGGGAGATAGGGAAATGGATAAACTCAGGGAACGGACGATGGGAGGACGAAGCGAGAGACAACACACTGAAAAAGAGAACGAGGCTGAGCGGCGAAAGTTGCTCAGCAGGAGAATAGCCTTCCTTCGCTCCATTTCCAGAGGCCAGGGATGAATGGTTTAACACGTACGAAGACATGAGCTTATGCATTGAACATTCACTCACATATACAAACTTAGGAATGTATCTCTCTCT
>NC_051418.1:4823403-4823842 GCF_015228065.2 Penaeus monodon | reverse complement strand
GTCGTAAAACCTTCTACCCCGAGAGACACAGAACCAAACATGCACCAGCGACAAAAAGGCGTAAATCTGCATATGAGCAGTGAAACTGAAATATTGGAAATACAAAAACTGACTCAAAACTTGTCTGTTGACAAAAGTGCCAATTACAAAAGCATTAATTGGACATAAAAAGAACAAAGGCCAAAGAAAAGAACAACAGCAAGGCCCCGGAGCGAGCATAACCCGAGAGATTTCCTGCGAGACACAAGGCACTGCAGTTGGATACAGGAGTTGCCGGCAGGGAATTATGGACTAAAATTAAGTATAAAAAGGGTTATATTTATGCGTCCTGTTCTATTTTTGGAGGAGGGTTGATAGTAGGTTTGAACACTGTTAAAGGTACTAATGTCATGATGGAAAAGGAAAAAGCCAGAGAGACTGATTGTTGTGTAGAGAGAGT
>NC_051418.1:4822013-4823112 GCF_015228065.2 Penaeus monodon | reverse complement strand
GAACTTAAGTATTCGATAATATATCCGATGAAATGAGGTTTTGAAACGGATGTCAGCAGGTACGAAATAATTTTACAACGAAAAAATAATGAGATTGTTGTCATCCACCTTGAAGATTATGCTGTCGGTCTTTCACTGACCATTCTAGTTAGAATGCTCGTTATGATAATGGTAATATACGATAATAATAGGAGCTAAATATCACTAAGTTTTCTTTTTGTAAAGTCTACGGACGCCGAACCCTGTCTTTATTGCCTGTCTTTACTATATGCCCTTTTGTCTGAGACGAATCTTGCAAAAACTGTCATATAAACGGGCACATTGGTTGCGATAGCGCGTATTCTTGCCTTTGAGTATTTGCGTTGTCATTTGATATTTCTTCACTCAAATCTAACCTACGATTCCTACAAATTGCATGTCTTTTACGTCTCATACTTCAGGATCAGGACTCTAACATAAAAGAATGATTGAACACTGACTGTAAGAAAACTACCGCCTACATATACTAATTATATTTTTGATATTGCCTTGGATCATGAAATTTTCTTTAGTAAAAAGTCTAGCTGCCAATTTAGTACGAGTAGTTCTGGTATAATCAAGTTAAGCACATCAAAATACCGCTCATAAAAAAGGTAAATGTAGCTAGACTTTCCTTTATAAATGAGGCTACATTATTTAGTACAATGCTCGGGGCGTAATTTACGCACTGTACATTACTACCGGAATATTCCACGGTAGGATAGATTGCCTCTCAGGGCTCTTATTTCTGCTCAAATCGGGAAAGTTATACAAACTGGCTGGGGGTACATGGAGCCATGTGGTTACATCATCTGTTACGAGAATACATAGCCTCGCTTTGTAACATATATTGTATGACATGATTGTATCATAACTCAAGATTAACATTTCAAGGACAATAGAAGACATATTTGCATAACAACCGAAGTTTTTTATATAAGAACATAGCTCATGGAGCAGAGTAATCAATTTCTAAACGCCCCTCACTTTGATTTTTATGATAAAAAGAGTTCTCCCAAAGAAACGTCGAAAATACTATGATGGTCAGGCGGAAGTTGATTAACAAGGTTAATATATTCGA
>NC_051418.1:4819335-4819542 GCF_015228065.2 Penaeus monodon | reverse complement strand
GGAAGTGCATTTGAATTTTTACCTTTATTGATTCTTCCTCGCTTGTGGAGAACCGCAATTCTCATAATTGTAAACAGTAACTGTCCCTAGTTTTTGCCTAGTTTCCCCGCGTTAAGTGTACCCAGCGCGAGGCAACAACTCGGAAAGAGCCGAAAATTCCACACACGTCTTCCTGACTTGAAGTTGCCGAGTCACGATGAAAGTAAT
>NC_051418.1:4819001-4819185 GCF_015228065.2 Penaeus monodon | reverse complement strand
TAAGGGGATAAAGCGATGTGCAGTGATGGAGGAATTCATGAGAGGAAGAGAAAAAAAAAGAATAAGGGAAATAAAGAAGAGAGAGGGGAAATAAACACCGAGAAAAGATACAGGCAAGAGGGGAGGAAAACCGCTTATGGGCAAAGAGTACTGCATGTCCCATTAGCAACGCTGAATTATTGAT
>NC_051418.1:4818272-4818675 GCF_015228065.2 Penaeus monodon | reverse complement strand
GTCTATTAATATTTATTAAGCCAAAAACGCATGCATGCAACTGTAGCATTATATTTATTCTTTTATTTGTACTTGTTCATGTCCATCTAGAGTATTTGCACTATTTGTTGATCGAAAAAGAAGAGAAAAATGTATTTATATAACATGATTTTTTTCCTGAATCTGAACCAGAGTACATTTTTTTCCAATTAACAATTTTAAACAAATATGGCCGTTGATTAACTTCATTTCCATGAGCTGTAGGCAAGATATCATCAGAGTAAGTGAAGAGCAGCATCTATTGACCAAAATGAAAGGGTGTTCGTCCTGAAAAAGCGCTTGATTAGTCGATGTACTATTTCATAAGGCCTGAATACAGGATCTAACAACCCTCTATGTGTATAGATTCTATAGATATGTGTTG
>NC_051418.1:4817995-4818156 GCF_015228065.2 Penaeus monodon | reverse complement strand
ATTTACATGTATTCCTGAGTTAGTATGCTCCTTTGGCAGGGAGATGAAAGAGAATGGATACGACATGAAATTGAATAAATGATGCAGGGAAGAGGAAATCTAACAAAATACAGAAAACTGTAAAATAGAAAGAGAGATGGAAAGGTTTACAGAGATATAAA
>NC_051418.1:4816005-4816071 GCF_015228065.2 Penaeus monodon | reverse complement strand
TTATCACCTCTATCTTATCTCTATATTCTATTCTACCTTATATACACCCCCACTTATCTTTCTCTC
>NC_051418.1:4812448-4812790 GCF_015228065.2 Penaeus monodon | reverse complement strand
AATAAGATCACGAGGCAGAGAAGGGAAAGGCGGAAACAAGAAGGCAAAGATAGAAAAGCTAAGGAAGAAGCAGGGAAGCTATTTGAAGGGGATGCACCGAGGGCAGGCCGGTGCGGGAAGGGCAAAAGACGTCTCAAAACTGGCGGGCATTGAGAAGTGTGGTGATCAGGAAGTAGGAGACCCCCCTGGGTGGGAAAAACCCGGGGACCCCCAAAGGGGGGGGGGGAAAAAATTTTCCCCAAAATTTTGGGGGCCTTGGGCCATTTTAACCCGGGGAAAAACGGGGGGGGCCCCCCCCCCCTTTTTTTTTTTTCCCCCCAAAAAAAAAAATTTTTTTAGAAA
>NC_051418.1:4811842-4812113 GCF_015228065.2 Penaeus monodon | reverse complement strand
CTTTTAAATACCCCAACCTCAACAAAAAATATTAAAATCCCAAGGGAGACCTGTAATCGAAGGAAGATTTAGAAAAAAAATTTTAACAAAAAAAAAATAATAAATAAAAATCAAAAAATAGGGAAAAAATTAAGTATATAAAAAAAAAAAAAAAAAAAAAGTACAAAAATAAATAAAAATTTAAAACAATAAAAATACAAAAAAAAAGGGGGAAAATGGGAGGGGGGGGTTTGGGGGTGGTTGGGGTGGGTTTGGGGGTTTTTGGGGGGGG
>NC_051418.1:4810795-4811813 GCF_015228065.2 Penaeus monodon | reverse complement strand
CGGGGAAAATTTTGAAAAAAATTAAGAGAGATGGAGACAAGTAAACAAGAAGAAAAAAGGAAGAAAAAAAGGAAAAATAGGGAGTTAAAATTTAAAAAAAAGAAAAAATTTGAAAAGGGGCGGGGGAAAAAGGAAAAAACCGCCGCCATAACAGGCGAGGAGAGAAAGGGAGGGGAAGAGTGAGAAAGGGGGAAAAGAGGGGGATCAACGAAAGGAGAGGAGGAAGAAAAAAAATAATGAGACAAGGGGGAGAGGGAAGGTAAAATGTGGGGGGAGCGAAGTGAAAGGGGGTGAAAAAGTTGAACCGGATTGCCCGGGAACATTTTTTTAATAAGAAAAAGGGAGGGAGGAGGCGGTAAGGTCAGAAATGTTTTTGGACGCGCCCCCTCCGAAAAGGGAGCGGGAAGGAGTTAAATTTAAGCCGAGGGGGGCCAGGCCCCCCCCAGGACGCCGGCGGGGTCGGTGAGTTTAAGAGGATTGGAAATTTTTTAAAGGACAAACCTTCAAAAGAGGGGAAAACAAGGGGGGAACACACAATGAAAAGTGAAAAAAGATAAAGTTCAAGAATTTTAGAAAATGGCATTAAATATAAAGAAACCAAAAATTTAAATATAAAAAAGTATAATAAAATAAATTAAAAAAAATAATATAAAAAAATAAAATTAATTGTAAATAATTTTAAATTATAATTAAAAATTTTTTATATAATAAATTAATTAAATTTTAATTTAATAATTAATAAAATTTAAATAAAAAGTAAATTTAATTAAATATATTTAAATTTTTTTTATATTTTTAAAAATTAATTTTAAAATATTATAAAAAATATTATATAAAAATAAATTTTATTAAAAAATATAAAAATTTTATAATAATAATAATAATATAAATTTATATTATAATTATATATATTATTATATATATATATTATATTTATATATAAAATATTAAAATTTATATAATTAATTAAAAATAATATTTTATATATTTTTTATATATTTTAATTATTATTATAAAT
>NC_051418.1:4810258-4810697 GCF_015228065.2 Penaeus monodon | reverse complement strand
TATTTATTTTTGTTTAACTGCTATATACTATATGTCAAAAAATTTCTTGATTTTTAAAATCTTCTATCAACATGCCTTTCTATCTGCTTGTCTGTTAATCCACCAACCGTGGGGTTCTAGCGCTCCGTTTGCAGAGATTTTGAAAAACCTCTTACACCATTTCCACATCCGTCCTTGAGGGGCGAATCCCGGGGAAACCCCCGCCGCAAGCAGTGCTGGGGGGCCGTGCGCCCCCTGCGGGCTTAAATCAAAGGCTCCTTGCCCTCTGTGTGCGCGAGGGCTGCGCGTCGCTGAAATATCTTTATATGTGGATTCACTTACCGCCTCCATGCATCCTCTTTGTTTTTATTAAAACGATGTTCCTTGGATCTTTCCCGGTTCAAAGCCTTTTGGTGGCACCCGCTTGGCATTCGTCCCGCCGCCTATTTTACGGCTTCCC
>NC_051418.1:4809837-4810094 GCF_015228065.2 Penaeus monodon | reverse complement strand
GCAACATTTATACAATTATTTTCACTTTTTTCTTATTTGAACTCTTTCTAATTTTCTTCCCTTGTTTCTCTGTCTCTTTTGACTTTCGTTGTCCTTTATCTTAGTTCTCCGACTCCTCTCATTATTATTCTTTTCTCTTGTACTTCCTCTGCATCGGCGTCTTCTTTTTGTCTTCTTCGTGCACCTTCTGCTTCTCCTTAATCTCCTCACAACTATGCTCCCTTCCAGAGATGTCGCGTTCACCCATACCTGATTCC
>NC_051418.1:4809381-4809788 GCF_015228065.2 Penaeus monodon | reverse complement strand
TCTTATTCTCTTGTATTCTTTACATCCTGCTTTTCCATTCTTCTACTTCTCTTATTTTTTGTATTCTCTTTCCTCCTCTATTTTCCTGCCTTTCTTTTTTTTCTATATACTTAACTTCCCCCTTTTCCCTCCCATTTCTCTTGCACCTTTCCCTTATCTTCATGTACTTCTCTCTCCCTTCTCCTGTGTGTATCCCCCATCTCTTTCTCTTCTCACTTCTTCCTTCGCACCTTCTACAGTGTCTCCTTCGCCCATGTTATTGAGATTACTTTCTTTTGCCCTTTCCCGCACCGGCCTGCCCTCGGTGCATCCCCTTCAAATAGCTTCCCTGCTTTTTCCTTATCTTTTCTATCTTTGCCTTCTTGTTTCCGCCTTTCCCTTCTCTGCCCCGTGATCTTATTTTAACT
>NC_051418.1:4805216-4805653 GCF_015228065.2 Penaeus monodon | reverse complement strand
GGATAGCTCATGCGGAAGTGTGTTAGCCACGAAAGTCCTGTTCAGCTCCACGGAATTGCCTTCGTGTCGCCTTACGCCCTTGCTTTTGGCACTGTTATTCTTCTTTGCTTAGAGGTTTGGTGCGTTAACACAATCAGAAAGTAGGTCCACTTTCAATGTGGTTTATTTTGATTTCTTGGGATCGTTATTTCCTTTTGTGTCTTAAATAATTGATCCACTTCGTTTATCAGTTTTCCAGTCCTGTGTCTCTTAAACATTGATTTATGGAGACCTTCCTTGATGAATTTGTCTTTAAAAAGATAACTTAACTCCGGTGCTTTAGTTTTTCGTCTTTCCAAGTTCACGTTTGGCGTTGATTCAACTGCGATTCATAACTGCCCGGCAGTGTGGAAAGTATTCCTTAATGGAAATTTTGAATCCACGAAGAGTTCATCGTT
>NC_051418.1:4789156-4789242 GCF_015228065.2 Penaeus monodon | reverse complement strand
GTCAAAAAGGGAAAAAAATTTTATTACCCAAAAGGGTTTTTTAATTTTTTTAGGGGGAATTTTTAAATTAAACCCTATTTTTAATT
>NC_051418.1:4788700-4789056 GCF_015228065.2 Penaeus monodon | reverse complement strand
TTTTTCCCCCTTTTTTTCCTTTTTCCCTTTGGTTTCTTTTCTAATTTTCCCTTTTTTTCTCCAGACCTCCCCGTTTTTTTTTTGTATTCCTGCCTCCCCCTTTTCACCCTCTCCTTTGTGTGCGCTTCTCTGCGTCTTTTCTAATCTTTCCCTCTTCCTTTTCGGTCACTAGATTCCTCTCCGTTTGTTTTTCCTTTTTTTCTTCCGTCCTTCGTGTCTCCTTTCTTTGAATTCCTTCTCTCGAGGGAGTTTTCATCTCCGCGTCTGTCTTTCTCATTCTTTCAGTCGTGGGAAGGTTATCATCAGTACCTTCCTCTGCTGACTTCTGCTTCGTTTTGTCTCCCGCCCCTCTCTCC
>NC_051418.1:4787750-4788332 GCF_015228065.2 Penaeus monodon | reverse complement strand
TTCCATTATCTCTTTCTTTTTAAATGAAAAGAAACTCATCAAAGCTCTTTTTAAACACGTTTTCTTGGTCAGGCAAGACAAGGCGCACTGGAAGCACAGAAAAAATTCTTTTCTTGAAGTAATTTCCCACGATTTCATGAGGACACGGAAGATTTATCCTTTGTTGGAAGATTAAAACATTCTTGATTTGTTTCCTTTGGACTTATTGCACATTTTTTATTATTATTCTGCGTCTTGGGGTATAGGAGCGAGTGTATTACCTTAAAAAAGGAGTGACATGAATAAGGATTATGTGCAGTGAGGAGAACAATAGCTCATGGAAGCGATATTGGTGCGTTTCTGTTGCAACTTAGCAAACAGTTTCGAGGGGAATAATCTGTTAAGTGAGCGCTGATTGTGAGGGCATCGGGATAAAAGCCGCAGCCCAGTAATGATGGTGACAATAGTGAAGAGTCTGGAAGTCTTCACCATCCTCATTTCCGTCTAAGGCAGCTTCTTCATTATATTGGACCCCACCCCCTCTTTACTCTTTGCTAAAGGCTTTCATCAGTGCCTTTTATTCCTGCGTTTTGTCTATATTTC
>NC_051418.1:4787468-4787563 GCF_015228065.2 Penaeus monodon | reverse complement strand
GCTTGAAAGTTTGAAGAAATTTTCTTGTGATTGCGAAATCCTGTTTAAAGTCTACGGACATGTGAACTCGCATTTCATAACATTTCGGCGAACAT
>NC_051418.1:4784436-4784619 GCF_015228065.2 Penaeus monodon | reverse complement strand
GACTTTCGGCGAATGTTTATTTTAGTAATTGGAATGTTGTAAACAAACTTTTGAAAGTACTTTCATTCTTTCTGTATCAAATACGTTTCCTAATTCTTTAACACCGATTCTTAATAGTTTCTGGTCTCTTTAATTTCTCACAGTATCATTGTTTTTATTTTTCCCTTTGTCCTTTTTCCCCTT
>NC_051418.1:4782481-4782629 GCF_015228065.2 Penaeus monodon | reverse complement strand
ATAAAAATTTTAATAATATTATAAATATTTAAAAAAATTAATTAAATAAATTTATATATATAATTATATGGAAAATTTTTTTTTTTTTTTAAAATAATATAGAAAATTATTATATATATTATTATATATATTATATATAAAATATATA
>NC_051418.1:4782305-4782388 GCF_015228065.2 Penaeus monodon | reverse complement strand
GGGGGCCTTTTTAATAATAATATATTCTATTATATATATTTAAATATATAATATAATATATTTATATATTATAAAGGGGTGGG
>NC_051418.1:4781882-4782038 GCF_015228065.2 Penaeus monodon | reverse complement strand
CTATTTTTATAATTTTATATTTTTTTTAAAAAAATTTTTTATATTAAAAAATATTTATATATTATATATAGTATATATATATAATTATATTATTTTAATTTTAAAAATATATATATTTTATATAAATTTTTTGGGGGTGTAAGGATAATTTTGTTT
>NC_051418.1:4776717-4776812 GCF_015228065.2 Penaeus monodon | reverse complement strand
GCTTGAAAGTTGAAAAAATTTTCTGTGATTGCGAAATCCTTTTAAAAAGTCTACGGACATGTGAACTCGCATTTCAAAAACATTTCGGCGAACAT
>NC_051418.1:4773742-4773885 GCF_015228065.2 Penaeus monodon | reverse complement strand
AACTTTCGGCAAAATGTTTATTTTAGTAATTGGAATGTTGGTAAACAAACTTTTGAAAGTACTTTCATTCTTTCTGTATAAAATTTCTTTAACACCGATTCTTAATAGTTTCTGGTCTCTTTAATTTCTCACAGTATCATTGT
>NC_051418.1:4768655-4768770 GCF_015228065.2 Penaeus monodon | reverse complement strand
CGAACATAAGCCAAGACATATATTTAATTACTATATGTTTCTTACCCTCCGTTCTTATCTCTTTCTTATCCTCGCTCTTTTCCTCCTCCCCCCCTTCCATAGCCTCCCCCTCCAC
>NC_051418.1:4768531-4768631 GCF_015228065.2 Penaeus monodon | reverse complement strand
CTCTATCACTCTGTTCCGTCATCCGGGAAAACACTGTCCGATGAAGCAAGAATATTTTCATCGTTGTTGTTGTGTTAGGTATCGACTCTGTTCCCCTTCA
>NC_051418.1:4768360-4768471 GCF_015228065.2 Penaeus monodon | reverse complement strand
GGCGTCGTGCTCTCTCTCTCTGCTTGAAAGTTGAAGAAATTTTCGTGGATTGCGAAATCTGTTAAGTCTACGGACATGTGAACTCGCATTTATAAACATTTCGGCGAACAT
>NC_051418.1:4765396-4765522 GCF_015228065.2 Penaeus monodon | reverse complement strand
AACTTTCGGCGAATGTTGATTTTAGTAATTGGAATGTTGTAAAACAAACACTTTTGAAAGTAACTTTCATTCTTTCGTATCAAATCTTTAACACGATTTTATAGTTCTGGTCTCTTTAATTTCTAC
>NC_051418.1:4760144-4760270 GCF_015228065.2 Penaeus monodon | reverse complement strand
GACGAACATAAGCCAAGACATATATTTAAGTACTATATGTGTTTCTTACCCTCCGGTCTCTTATCTCTTTTCTGTATCCCTCGCTCTTTCTCCTCCTCCCCTCCCTTCCATAGCCTCCCCCTCCAC
>NC_051418.1:4759605-4760119 GCF_015228065.2 Penaeus monodon | reverse complement strand
CTCTATCACTCTGCTTCCTGTCATCCGGGAAAACACTGTCCGATGGAGCAAGAATATTTTCATCGTTTGTGTGTTAGTATCGGACCTCTATAGGAAAGCGCTCTAACACTGATATTTCCTGTGGGGCGACAGGGGGGATTGGTCCGGGGGAGAGGCAAGACGCGTGGGGGGGGGAGAGTAGGAGAGGAGAGGCCTTCCGGGGAAAGGTTGGGGGGGGGTTAGAAACATCAGCTTGTGAATTGTGGGTAATTTGTTATGATGCTACCGAGGCATTGCTACGGTCGGGTTTTCTTCAAATCTTTTTCCTGTCCCTCGTCGCGCTTTTTTATATTTTTATTCCTTTTATCTCTTTTTTATTCCCTCTCTCACTGTTCTCCTTGCCGTTGCCGTTCTCTCTCTTCATTCATTCCTAATTCATCGTTTTTTCTCCTCTCTTTCTCGTACTATCCTTTTTCGTTCGCACTTTTTCTAGCTATGTCCCTCTTTACATAATTTAAGTCGGTTTATCCATTGT
>NC_051418.1:4759110-4759512 GCF_015228065.2 Penaeus monodon | reverse complement strand
CTTTTGATATGCATGATTCAGTGTAAGCGTTTGATGTATGCTAACCAGGCACATCCACCCTCGCATATATGCACATATACATATAGTAAGTACTTCCGTGAATATTTGCGTGAGAGAATATCGTCGAGCACTTTCTTGCTTGCGTTGCTGTCATGCAACAAAGTTTCATGACACAGTTTAGGTACTTGGGGATCGCTACTCATGGCAGGAACTGGCAAGGGGAAATAAGGGGAGAAAAAGCAAATGGGGTTACTCCTTCTTCATCAAAATTGTCTTCTATTTTCTCTCTCTTTTGCCACCATATCAGAGTGAGAGAGAGAGGAAAATTGTAAAATAAAAGGAGAAAGAAAAAGAGGAAGACGGAGCAAGAAGAGAGAGAGAGAGGAGGAGACTGTGGGATGG
>NC_051418.1:4758757-4759036 GCF_015228065.2 Penaeus monodon | reverse complement strand
GACCGGGGGGATAGGTAAAAGAAAAAGATATGGAAAGAGTCAGAAAGAGAGAGAGGCGAGGGGCAAAATTCACTCCCAAGGACAGGGCGGAGAGCGCGGCGCGGCAACTTTTTTCCACCTGTGACTTGGTCTCGAAGCTAAATAAAGTGTTGTTTTGCGGTTGTTAAGAGTGATTGGGCGGCTCCCCAAGAGGCCGGCGAAAGGATACCGACGAGGGCGATAAGTGGTCGCAAGTAGCAGTGCGATCGAGGGAGATAGCTCACGCGCTCCGACCCGCCA
>NC_051418.1:4758393-4758661 GCF_015228065.2 Penaeus monodon | reverse complement strand
TTGCTAGGAGGGCGGGGGGAGCGATTTAAAGAGGAGGGAAAAAGCGGGAAGATTAGAGAGGGATGAGGAGGGGGAACGAGGAACTTGGGCCCGAAAGGGATAAAGTGGAAGGCGCAGAATGCGAATGAAGAGGGACGATAAAAGAAAAGGAAGAGGGGCGATAAAAGAGAAACGGAAGAGGGAGGACACGGACGAAAATGAAAGGAAAGTTTAGGGCGGTGAGGTGGGGGAAAGAAGGGAAGGAGAAGAGCGAGGGACGCCGAGTGTT
>NC_051418.1:4755377-4755554 GCF_015228065.2 Penaeus monodon | reverse complement strand
ATGCTATTCATCAGGATTCGTGTTTCCCCCCCCCCTGTGTCGTATCTCTTATCAATTCGACCTGTCAAAAAAATTTCATGAAATTTTCTATACACTGGAAAAAGAAAACATCAGTCCCAGGCAGAGGACACATGCATGCAAAATGAATCTATGAAACAGTGCAAACAAATGTATAAC
>NC_051418.1:4754301-4755263 GCF_015228065.2 Penaeus monodon | reverse complement strand
TAATCCTAATGACATATAATGAGGTTTATAAAATGTGCAGAGTTCAAGAGACAAAAAAGTCTGCAACACAATAAATCAAATAAAAAGGCACTCACAACATGGCCGCACTAGCTCTCTTAATCGATAAATAAAAGGGAGTCCACCAGGTCTGCATTTGATCAACCAATAGAAAGCAATCGCCAGGGAAGCTGTCAGTTCCAGTCTAAAAGCCATCGCAAATCTTTAAAATCAATCACATAACACTGGTTACACAACTATATCACAATAAACAAATAGAATAATATAGCATAAAACTATGTGAATTCCTTACAAAGAATCAGTCTAGATATATACCAACACAAGCAAATGTAAATATTGCAAATAAAGTAAACCAAAATTAATCGTTTACACATAATGAGAATCACCGAATCATCTTGAATCACAAACAACAATGGGCATATAGAGCATGCAAAAGAGGATCAATAAGGAAATCAAATTCAATTTCTGTAATGCATAAATTAGTATAAGATTCCCAATAAATTTATAAAACCAATCAACAAACCAAAGAAATTTCCACATTAAAAAGCATCCAACATGAGAGAGGCTGTTAACCTGGCTCAAATTTAATGTGTCCACTTAACTATTAAAAGCGAGCAAACAGTATTTGTACATAACCTCGATGCGAATGTCAATTTCACAGAGTAAAGCAGAGGCAAGGACACTTCAAAAATCTCTCGCTGGCCAGGCGCATACAAAATCTTGCGCCAGGGGGCAGCGCCCTCGCTCCTGCGCTCACAAATTCCGTAGAATACGCTTCAACTAAAACATGTTGTATATCACATCTATATTCAAGGATACACATTCTGACTAAAACATATAAAGAAAGGCAAATAGAGTGTATTTCCGCAAGATCCAAGGCTATGAATTATTGTACGACTCAAAACACGTAATCCAAGCCGTAATGCATATCTACTATACCATAC
>NC_051418.1:4753857-4753979 GCF_015228065.2 Penaeus monodon | reverse complement strand
CACTTGTGTAATTGTGTCAAGGTCCGTCATTTAATAATTTAATATAGTATTTCGTTCGATAAACATCAGGTCTCCTATTGACAGACTTGTCAGAAAAAAAAAATTACCATGATCTACCTCTT
>NC_051418.1:4752401-4752521 GCF_015228065.2 Penaeus monodon | reverse complement strand
AAAAGTGGCCGCTCCGATAGAGCCCGTGTCTGCCTTCCTTGTATGTAAAACTACAGTGGTTATGGCATCACAGAAACATGGAGTTAATATAACACATTCCACACAAGCATACTCTAACAT
>NC_051418.1:4752041-4752377 GCF_015228065.2 Penaeus monodon | reverse complement strand
ATGACCGCGACCCCTGAACTCTCGCTTTTCCCTCCCCCTCTCCCTCCTTTGACTCCCCCCCGGTAGCTGTTCCTCTCTACCCCCCCCCCTCCCATATCCCTCAGCCAAATCCTACCTAATCCCTCCCTTCCCTTCACCTGACGCACAAGCTCGTCCCTCCCCCTCTCCCTGACCCCTAACCCCTCCTCCCCATATCCCTCCTGACCTGGCCGAGACCCCAACCCCTCTCTCCGCCCTGCAGGAAATGTTTCGGGATTTTAGCCAGCGAATATTGAGGGCCAGGCCTGTAGCCCCGCCAGTGATACAGCCGCACTGTTAGCCCACAAGCAGGAGTTT
>NC_051418.1:4751733-4751990 GCF_015228065.2 Penaeus monodon | reverse complement strand
TGCCTCAGGAAGTAGGGATAGTTAGAATAATGGAGGAGACAAGAGGGAGAAGGAGAACGAGAGAAAAAGGGAGAATGGTGAGGAGGAGAGGGAGGGAGAGCATAGACAGTTGCGTAGTCCTGAGCGTGGTAGGACTACAGGTGGGAGTGGAGGGGCTACTATTAAGAAATACTTAGGCAAGCGGGAAGAAGATCGGATGTGGCTGTGAGGTAAGAAACTCACGGGGCCCGCCTCTCCTTTGCACACTGATGTGAAGA
>NC_051418.1:4751513-4751638 GCF_015228065.2 Penaeus monodon | reverse complement strand
GTAATAGTGGATATTACTTAATAAAGGATTTAAGCGCCCCCATAAAAAATAAACAGTAGAAAGAATAACAGCATTAGTAGAATGATGGGAGTATAAGAAACACTCGTTGCAGTAGTACAAAAAGG
>NC_051418.1:4748333-4748846 GCF_015228065.2 Penaeus monodon | reverse complement strand
AACTATTGCCCACAAGCAGGAGTTATATCATATTCTACCATCTTTTTGTTACATGAACAGTTGTTCAATAGGATGAAGTATGAATGCGAATGAATATTCACAACTCCAAATAAAAATGTACGCGGTTAGATATGTTTACATTTGTCCATATCTCTTCTTCCTGGTTTAATTTTAACATTTCTTATTTTCTTTTAATGTGTATTGTCTTATCCTTATTCAGTTCGTATTCTTATGCTTTGTTTTGTTCTCTTTTACCAGTTATCCTTATTTTAATCATATCTTCCTAATATTTTATCATTATTTTTATTATTATTATCGGGTGTTGTTGTTAGTATTACTGGATTATTTGCATCATTATTATTATCTTTATGATACCCAATTACTCTTGTTACCTAGTACTACAACTATTCCTGTTATACTTACTGCACACTAAGTGTTACTTAACTCCCATCATTACTACTAATGCTGTTATTTCTTTTTACGGTTTAATTTTTTTATGCTCTTAAATCCTTT
>NC_051418.1:4748055-4748213 GCF_015228065.2 Penaeus monodon | reverse complement strand
TCTTCAACATCAGTGTGCAAAGGAGAGGCGGCCCCGTGAGTTTTTCTACTCACAGACACATCCGGTCTTTTGTACCCGATGTGCCCTAAGTAGTCTTAATAGTAGCCCCTCCACTCCCACCTGTAGTCCCTACCCGCTAGGACTACGCAAACTGTCTA
>NC_051418.1:4747612-4747999 GCF_015228065.2 Penaeus monodon | reverse complement strand
TGTATCCTACCCTTATTCTAAACTATTTCCCCTACTTACTGAGGCACCCCGTTCCCTCCCTGGGCCACACCTCCCCACTCTCCCCCTTACCCCAAACTCCTGCTTGTTGGGTAACAGTGCGGCTGTATCACTGCCGGGGGCTATCAGGCCTGGCCCTCAATATCGTGGCTAAAATCCCGAAAACATTTCTGCAGGGCCGGAGGAGGGTGGGTTCTTCGGCCGGCGGGTCATGGGATATGGGGGAGGGAGGGTTAGGGTCAGGGAAGAGGGGAAGGGACGAGCTGTGCGTAAGGGTGAAGTAAGGGAAGGGATAGAGGTAGGATGTGGCTGAGGGAGTATGGAGGGGGGGGGGGCTAGAGAGGAACAGCTAACCGGGGGGGAGTCAAG
>NC_051418.1:4747315-4747533 GCF_015228065.2 Penaeus monodon | reverse complement strand
AAATGTTAGAGTAGGCGGGTGGTGGCATGTGTTATATTAACTCCAGTTTTTGTGATGCCATAAACCACTGTAGTTGTATACAAGGAAAGGGCAGACATTAGCTTCTAGCGGAGCTGACACTTTGATCATTAGTACTTTTATAATATCATAATTTTCATCATCATTAGTATCAGTATTTATCATCTTTCAGTGTATTTTTTTTTGTGTGTGTGTGGTGT
>NC_051418.1:4745858-4745962 GCF_015228065.2 Penaeus monodon | reverse complement strand
AGATCATGTAAGTTGACAAGTCTGTCAAATAGGAGACTGATTTATCGAACGACATTACTATATGAATATTAAAATGACCGGAACTTGGACCACAAATGACACAA
>NC_051418.1:4744581-4745512 GCF_015228065.2 Penaeus monodon | reverse complement strand
AGAATATGCATTTACGGCTTGGATTACGTGTTTGAGTGTACAATAATTCATAGCATTGGATCTTGCGAACTAAAATATTTGCTTTTTTATAGTTTAGTCGAATGTGTATCCGTGAAATATATAATGTGATATTACAACATGTTTAGTGAGCCGTATTCTACGGAATTGTGAGCGCAGGAGCGAGGGGACGCTCTGGCCGGCAGATTTGTATGCGCCTGGCCAAGCGAGAGGATTTTGAAGTGTCATTGCTCTGCTTTACTCTGTGGAAATTGACATGCGCATACGAGGTATGTACAAATACTGTTTGCATCGCTTTTAAGTTAAGTGACACATGTAATTGAGCAATGTTAACAGCCTCTATTCAATGATGAGATGCTTTAATGTGAAATTCTTTGGTTGTGATTGTTTCTAAAATTTATTGGAATCTTTAAACTAATTATGCATTACAGAAATTGAATTTGATTTCCTTATTGATTCTATTTTGCATGATCCTATATGGACCATTGTTGTGTGATTCAGATTGATTCGGTGATCTCATTAAATGTGTAAACGATTTATGTGGTTACTTTATTTGCAATATTTTAATTTGGCTTGTGTTGGTATATATCTAGATGATTTCTGTAAGGAATTCACATAGTTTTATGCATAGTATTCTATTTTGTTTATTGTGATATAGTTGTGAACCAGTGTTATGTGATGGATTTTAAAGATTGCGATGGCTTTTAGACTGGGAACTGACAGCTTCCATGGAGATTGCTTTCTAATGGTGATCAAATGAAGACCTGGTGACTCCCTTTTATTTATCGATTAGAGATAGTGCGGCCGTGGTGAAGTGCTTTTATTTGATGATTGTTGTTGCCGACTTTTTGTCTCCTTGAAACTCTTGCACATTTTTATAAACCTCATATATGTATTAGTGGAATTAATAATA
>NC_051418.1:4744320-4744460 GCF_015228065.2 Penaeus monodon | reverse complement strand
GCACGTTTCATAGATTCATTTTGCATGGCATTTGTCTCTGCCTGGGACTGATGTTGCTTTTGCAGTGTATAGAATTTCATGAAATTTATTTTGACAGGTCGAAATGATAAAGAGATACGACACCGCACACGAATCTGAGA
>NC_051418.1:4743803-4743890 GCF_015228065.2 Penaeus monodon | reverse complement strand
TGCACATCACACAAACAAAACAATACGAGAGATGTATATATAACCGGTTCGATTCTACAGTGACACGACAGCACAAAGAAAACACTA
>NC_051418.1:4740543-4741187 GCF_015228065.2 Penaeus monodon | reverse complement strand
AACACTCGGCTTCCCTCCGCTCTTCTCCCTTCCCTTCTTTCCCCCACCTCCACCGACCTAAACTTTCCTTTCATTTCGTCTTTGTCTCCTCTTTCGTTTCTCTTTTATCGTCCCCTATTCCGTTTTTCCTTTTATCGTCCTCTTCATTCGCATTCTGCGCCTCTCAACCTTATCCCTTTTCGCCCAAGTTTCGTATCCCACTTCCTCATCCCCCTCTCATCTTCCGCTTTTTTCCCTCTCTCTTTTAAATCTCCCCTCCCCTTCCCTAGCAATTCCTCTCTCTCCTACTCCACCCCCTTACTCCTCCTTATCTCCCCCTTCTCCACATTTCTCCCCACCTCCCCCCCCCCTACCTCCCTTCTCACCATCGTCCTGGCGGGTGGAGGCGGTGAGCTATCTCCCTTCGCATCAGCACCTGCTACTGCGCCCACCTTATCGCCCTCGTCTGTATCCCTGCCGGCCTTTGGGAGCCGCCCAATCCCTCTTAACGACCGCAAAACAAAACCTTTATTTAGCTTCAGGACCACGCAAGTGGAAAAAAGTTGGGCCGCGCCGCGCTCTAGCCCTGTCCTTGGATAGTGAATTTTGCCTCTTCGCTCTCTCTCTTCGACTCTTCCATATTTTTCTAATTACTATCCCACCGG
>NC_051418.1:4739463-4740402 GCF_015228065.2 Penaeus monodon | reverse complement strand
GATGATGTGGCAAAGAGAGAGAAAATAGAAGACAATTTTGATGAAGAAGGAATAACACCATTTGCTTTTTCTCCCTTATTTCCCCCTTGCCAGTCCGTGCCATGTAGTAGCGATCCCCAAGTACCTTAAACTGTGTCATGAAAACTTTGTGCATGAAAGCACGCAAGCAGAAAGTGCTCGACTATATTCTCTCCACGCAAATATCATGGAAGTACTTATCTGGATGTATTGCATATATGCGAAGGGTGGATGTGCTCGGTGAGCTACATAAAACCGCTACACTGAATCATGCATAATCAAAAGGAGAGAAGAAGAAAAGCAAACTGAGAAAAGGAGAGAGCGGGGAGAGAAAAAGAGAGAGATATATAGAAATATAAAGAAAGAGAGGAGTATACAGATAGCACAATGGAAATACCCGACCGAAAATTATGTAAAAGAGGGACATAGCTAGAAAAAGTAGGCGAACGAAAAAAAGGATAGTACGAGAAAGAGAGAGAGAAAAAAACGATGAGAGTTAGGAATTGACGAAAGAGAGAGAACGGCACAAACGGCAAGGACAGACCGAGTGAGAGAGGGAATAAAACAGAGAGAGAAAGAGAATAAAAAGATAAAAAAAGCGCGACGAGGGACAGGAGAAAGATTTAAGAAAAGACCCGACCGTAGCAAAGCACTCCGGTAAGCATGGAATACAAAAACCCACAAATCACAAGTGATGCTATTAACCCCACCCCCAACACTTTCCGGAAGGCCCATCTACCCTCCTACTCACCCCCCCCCACGAGTATTGACTCTCCCCGGACCAATCCCCCCCTTTCGCCCCACAGGAATATCAGTGTATATCGGCTTTCCTATAGAGGTCGATATAACACACAAAACGATGAAAATATCTTGCTTATCGGACAGTGTTCCCGGATGACAGGAAGCAGGCCGTAGATAGAG
>NC_051418.1:4739350-4739438 GCF_015228065.2 Penaeus monodon | reverse complement strand
GTGGAGGGGGAGCTATGGAAAAGGGTGGGAGGAGGAGAAAGAGAGAGGTAAAGAAGAGAGTAAAGCGGACGGAGGGTTAAGACACCAT
>NC_051418.1:4737773-4737926 GCF_015228065.2 Penaeus monodon | reverse complement strand
GTTTCTCCGAGTAATGCATGTGATCAAAAATATGCATAGGGTCTGGAAGTCTTCCATCCTCATTTCCGTCTAAGCAGCTCTTCATTATAGGACCCACCCTCTTTACCTTGCTAAGCTTTCATCAGTCTTTTATTCCTCGTTTTGTTATTTCCC
>NC_051418.1:4737522-4737592 GCF_015228065.2 Penaeus monodon | reverse complement strand
TGAAGTTGAAGAATTTTCTGTGTTCAATCCTGTTAAGTCTCGAATTGAACTCGCATTTCATACTTTGGCG
>NC_051418.1:4734498-4734686 GCF_015228065.2 Penaeus monodon | reverse complement strand
GACTTTCGGCGAATGTTTATTTTAGTATTGAATTTGTAAACAAAATTTTTAAAGTCTTTCATTCTTTCGTATCAAAAAACGTTTTTTCCCAAATTTTTTAACACCGATTCTTATGTTTCTGGGGCTCTTTAATTTTTCACGTACATGTTTTTTTTTTCCTTTGTCCTTTTTTTCCCCTTTTTTACGTG
>NC_051418.1:4733042-4733222 GCF_015228065.2 Penaeus monodon | reverse complement strand
CTTTATATAAAATTTTATATATATATATTTTTTAAAAAATTATATATAATTATTTTTATTTATTTTTAGGGGGGGTTTTTTGTGTGGTGTGGTGTGGTGTGGGGTTTTGGTTGGGGGTTGGTGTGTTGTGTTTGGGGTTGTGTTTTGGTTGGGGTGTGTTGGGGGTTTGTTTTTTGGTTG
>NC_051418.1:4731796-4732170 GCF_015228065.2 Penaeus monodon | reverse complement strand
TAGTAAAATTTTATAAAATTTTTAAAATATAGTAAAATTTTTATATAATATAATAATAATATTAAGATTTTATATATATATTAAAATTATATATATGTATGTAATGTTTTTTTTTTATTATTGTATATAAAATAATTATATAAAATCTAATTTTTTAAAATATTATTTTAAAAATTTTTATATATATTAAAAATATATGTATGTATAGGGATATGTGTAAAATTATATATATAATTTTAAATAGATTTTAAAATTATAATATATATAATAATATTATAAAATATATTTTATATATAAAATATAGTAAAAAAAAAGAAGAGTTTTACTGGATAATTTTTTTTTTTAAGTGTGTAACTAGAATGGTAACTGAATAG
>NC_051418.1:4731504-4731639 GCF_015228065.2 Penaeus monodon | reverse complement strand
GAGAGATAAAGAGAGAAGAAAAACAGAAAAAAAAATTGGACACGGTTTTAAATAGCTAAGTAAGCAGTTCTCGGAGCAGTAACGTAATCGATACTAAATAATTAATAAGGATTAATTATCGCCTGGAAACACCGT
>NC_051418.1:4730491-4730634 GCF_015228065.2 Penaeus monodon | reverse complement strand
CGGGCTTTTTAATGAGCGAACACCACCCTCCAATATTAGCAAATGACGTCTTTAGATTTAATTGCATCAACACCTTTAGTCTTTTCGCCATAGCTAATTAATGGTATCTTAGTTTGTAGCAGGTGTGTGATACGAGCCTTGGC
>NC_051418.1:4728982-4729108 GCF_015228065.2 Penaeus monodon | reverse complement strand
GGCGGACACACACACAAATAATCGCACACATTTACTAACACGCGCCCCAATGCCATAACAATAACACGTTATGGCCAACACCATAAGCAAAATCATCACCATCACAAGCTATGCCTCCCAGACTGC
>NC_051418.1:4728259-4728375 GCF_015228065.2 Penaeus monodon | reverse complement strand
CATCGAAGTCCATCCATCTAAGATCCGGAGCTATAAAGGCAGAAGATGCACTTTCTTGGACATTCTTAACTTTGGCTGCATGGCCATTGGGCGTTTCGATCGCATTTCTGGTCTGC
>NC_051418.1:4728023-4728101 GCF_015228065.2 Penaeus monodon | reverse complement strand
TGTTTATGTGTAGTGTATTGTTGTTATTTGTTGTGCTATGTATTATGTGATGTATAGTGTTGTGGGTATTTAGTTTTT
>NC_051418.1:4727644-4727941 GCF_015228065.2 Penaeus monodon | reverse complement strand
TGAAAGTGTGTGTGTGAACATACCATAATTCTGAATTGTAAAAAAAAGAGAGAAAAAAAATCCACCGCTCCACCCCCTCCCCCTCCCCTCCCCCCCAACACCTCCCTCCCCCCACCCCCGCCTTGAACCCCCCCCCTCTCCCAAAGACCTCCTTAGGCTGGCCCCGAACCCGGCCATCGCCTCGGAAGACACGCCTCACAAATCACGCTTTATGAGAACGACTGAAGTTATGAATGAGGGACAGTCGACGCCATGAGGTAGAAACGTCTACTGGAACTGGCGCAGATCTACATGAAA
>NC_051418.1:4727079-4727261 GCF_015228065.2 Penaeus monodon | reverse complement strand
TTGACGTTTATTTTGAATGTAGGTCATTCCGGAAGAAGGAAAAAAAAAATCATCTCTAAAAAAGAAGATTAAATCACACGCTCCCGGGGCAAGAATCTCCGGGAAAAAAAGTTAATTTTGCTAACTTGCATTTCCTTATTATCTCTTTGTCTTTTTGTCATTCGTTTATTCCCTTGTCATTC
>NC_051418.1:4722910-4723083 GCF_015228065.2 Penaeus monodon | reverse complement strand
CTTGACAGTATATCTAAACAGTTGCGCGCCAGCATCCGCGCTCCGTGACCGAGCAAGCAACACGTGCATTTCACTTGACGCTGCCTAACAAAAGACCGACACAAAACATTTTGTAATATTTCCCAGAAGGGGAAGCAACACACAAGCCTCGAATCCCCTCTTTAAAATATATG
>NC_051418.1:4722267-4722874 GCF_015228065.2 Penaeus monodon | reverse complement strand
GGGGGAAAAAAGCGAAGTCACAAATCCGTCATCTCTTCCGGAGCGCTGATTGGCTCTCTAAATCATCGTCGTCCTCATTCCATCCCACGGGATCACAATGACGTCCTTCCCTCCTTCCATATTTTCTAATAAACAGCTAATCATTAGGGAAGGGATAGGTTTTGTGCGTCTTTTTTCCCCCGTGCGACTCTGGCCATTGTGAGCGGGATCAGCACTTCTCCTGATCATTGTTTTCGCCATTATGACTATTATACACACTTGCCTGCCCGCTCGACTGCAGCGCCATCATGCCCATAGCGGCCGCTGGGGATACTATTGACCTCTTTTTTTTTCTCTTTTTCAGACGCGATTGTTCTATGGCTACTTTTAAGAAATAGAAGAGAAAAGAATGAGTAATATCTGACATAGAGCGTCTTCAAACTTTATTCTTAAGAAAACAAAACAAGAAACAAAATGGTGCATGGAAAAGCGAGAATTTATTTTTTTCTCCCTCGCATATTTTTTTCAGCTTTTTTCATCTGTTTTTATAATGACATGCAACAGTCATTGATGTCTTATTTCTATCATAAAAGCGGAAGAAGTAACATACATTCTGATTTTTCCATCA
>NC_051418.1:4722075-4722182 GCF_015228065.2 Penaeus monodon | reverse complement strand
ATTGGTTCCTTTGCAGAACTGCGCACTGCCGTCAATCACAGGTGGCGCTGACACCAGGAAATGACAAAACTACGTCTGAACCGAAACATAAATGAAATCTGCACTCA
>NC_051418.1:4721356-4721621 GCF_015228065.2 Penaeus monodon | reverse complement strand
TTCCTTTCCCTTTCCTTGTGCAAAAATCATCATCTTTGTCTTCCTCCTCCTTTCGTCTTGTCACATTTCTCAGGACTTTCCCCATCCACGCTGTTATCAATCTATTTTCTAATTATCGTTACTCTTGTTCATGACTTCCTTTCTCCTTTTCTTCTCTCAAAATTCTTTTTTCTTTCTAACCTAAATCTAGAAATGCTTTGGTGTTCGGTCGTTATTCTCTCTGCTGGATATTCCTTTTTTATCTTTGTTTCGCTTTTTGTTTGCT
>NC_051418.1:4720080-4720973 GCF_015228065.2 Penaeus monodon | reverse complement strand
CTTTACTTCTCTACGTGTGTTTATCTGCCAAGAAAAGAAACTATTGTATTTCTCTATAACTCAACAAAAGACCTGGCCTCCCCCCCCCCTCCCCTCCCCGTCACACATTTACCAACATTATTTTCCTTCTTTCTCAGTTTTCCATTTTGCTCTTGTTTATTTTTCATTTATCTTCTTTTTTAGTGTCAACCTTTCGTTTATATTTCTTCGTCATTTTCCTTTTTTTTTTATTTACGTTTTCTTTTCTTTTAATTTTTCCCCTTTAATATCTGATATAAGGATTCTACAGGTGGCGTGAGGCGAAAGAGAGGGAGAGGGGAAGAAGATAAGAAAGGAGGAGGGAGAAAAAGGGGAGAGGCAACAGGGTAAAAAGGGGAGAAAAAGGGGAGAGGCAACAGGATAAAAAGGAGAGAAAGGGGAGAGGCAAACAGTGAAAAAAGGGAGATACAACATGGGAAAAAAGAGTAAGAGAGAGATGCAACGGAGGAAGAGGGGAGAAAAGGAAAGGCAACAGGTGAAGAGGGATAAAAAGGGGGAGGGAACATGGAAAAAAAATTGGGTGGAAGAGGAGAGAAAAGGGGAATAAGAAGAGAAACAAGAAAAGAACAAGGAAAAGCTGAATGGAAAGGAAGAAAGAAAGGAGCAAGGAAAGAGGAAGATAAGTGGAAAGGGAGATAAAAGCAAGGGAGACCTCAAGCAAGAAAGGAAGAGGGAGGAAAAGGAAGAAGACAAGGAAGAGGGGAAAAGGAGGAGAGGAGGGGAAAAGAGACAAGAGAAAAAACAAGAGATAACTGAGCTTAGAAAAAGACGAAAGGGAGAAATTGATAGAAAAGGGAATAAGGCAAGGAAGAGGGGAAAAGGAGACAAAGAAGAGAGAAAATCAAGGTGAAGGG
>NC_051418.1:4719828-4720044 GCF_015228065.2 Penaeus monodon | reverse complement strand
CAGGGAAACAGAAAGCGAAAGACATGAAACGTGAAAGGAAAGGAAACAGGAAGGAAGGAGGGAAGAGGGAGAGGAAGAAGGGACAGAAGGAGAGACGAGAATGGCGAAGGAGAGGGAAAGGGACAGCGAGAAGCAACGATCCAGGAAAAGGGGTCTTTGGTGCCGAAACTGGCTAACGTCCTCCTCACTCATTGGGAATCGAACTCCAGCGAAAAA
>NC_051418.1:4719504-4719686 GCF_015228065.2 Penaeus monodon | reverse complement strand
TAACAATATTAGCTAATATATTTTCTTTCATCAAAATATCAAAACAAATTTCTTCCACTAAAACATCAAAAAAGAAGAAGAAGAAAAAAAAATCTTTCATTAATTTTTTTTTTTTTTTAAATAAAACATAAAAAATTTTTAATAAAAACAACAAAAAAACCCCCCCCAAAACAAAATAATAA
>NC_051418.1:4719239-4719391 GCF_015228065.2 Penaeus monodon | reverse complement strand
AATTTATGGGGAGGGTTAGGGGAAAAGGAAAAAAGGGGAGGTTTTCCCGGGGAAAAGAAGGAAAATGGAAAAAGGTGTTTGATTTTATTTTTTTTTAAAAGGTTTTTGTGATTTAAGAAAGAAGAGGTAAAAAGGGTAAAAGGGAAAAGGGG
>NC_051418.1:4719024-4719110 GCF_015228065.2 Penaeus monodon | reverse complement strand
GAAATGATGGGGAGGAAGAGGAGGGAAAAAAGAGGAAAAAAAGAGGAGGGGGAAAGGCGGGGAAAAAGGGGAGAGGAATTTTTTTG
>NC_051418.1:4715773-4716682 GCF_015228065.2 Penaeus monodon | reverse complement strand
ATTAACGCGGCAAATAAAGAAAACACAAATATACTGATAATAATCGTCGTTGATATTAGTAAAAAGCTTTTAGTGTTAAATTTAGCGTAGGAAATTTAACTGCGATAATACAGTAACAATTAAAACAATAAGAAACATGTAACAGTATGATAACGAGGATAAATATCATTGATGATCAAAAAAACGAACAACAAAATGAAGGAACAGAAGCAACAAAATGATAATAAGGACAATGATGGACACGCGATCAAAATACATCCCGAGATACACTAAATTCTACGGGCACGCAACCCACGTTTAAATTATACCCCGAACAAGTTTAATGTGTTCAACAACGATCGTATTAATATTAATAGAAACATTGACGACAAGCTATTCAACACGATGGAATAAGAATCAGGTATCAAACAAACATAAATATGGCAATAAAAAAGAAAATTGATAAAACTTTATGCATACATACGACAAAAGAAATATACAGAAGCACACATACACTTATACAAACATAAGTCAAGATATTAGCATCTCCAATTTCAGTGTTCCATAATTTGATTTTGTGGTACACTTTATTGAATAACAAATAACATTTACATACATACAGTATGCATTGTAAATAAAGTGATTTTTTAGCTTTATATTCTACATTATAGAATACAAAAGAAAATTCAAAGGCGAAAGACGCTACGGTCCCACAACCCACATTTCAGTAACTCTTAAGAAAATTTTCACTGGGGTTCATGCATTGGCAGTAATAGCGTGACTTTGAATGTACATAGGAGTCTCACGCTCTTTAAGGACACAATGCGAGCTGTGTTTTCATGACAGTCATTCAGATCTTGGGAATCATGCAGAGGTTGCTGATGCATTGATCCCTCCCCTTGGGATGTTTATCTATTGTTGATCAAATCA
>NC_051418.1:4715226-4715484 GCF_015228065.2 Penaeus monodon | reverse complement strand
ACCGGCAGTCACGCTAACACGCCATCGCCAGGCCTTGGAACTCTCCCTCCCTTCCTCATCTTTGATTCTTTGCCCTTAGCAGCAACTCGCCTACGACACCCTTTTTGGGCGCTTCGTGGAGAGAGGGAATTGATGGGAAATGCGTAGATGGTGTAAATTTAGGTGTGGAACATGTTATAATCAGATAGCTGCACATACGTACGTTGAAATAAAATATCAAATTATATGCAGATACACAAACATACATATATATACTAT
>NC_051418.1:4714343-4715106 GCF_015228065.2 Penaeus monodon | reverse complement strand
TGACCTTCCGTCTGGCACACGCATATACACACAGTTCCTCCCTTTCTCCCCCCTCCTCCTCCCCCTTTATGTTTTACTCCCCTTCCCCCCCCTTTGGTTCAGCCCCCTTCTCTCACCCTCCCTTTCCCCTCAGCTACGATTTATGGCCTATTACCTGCACAAGGTGGCCTGGCTACAACAAGCGACGCCTTTAAAAAAATGTCTCGGGAATCTGGGATTTTAAGGGCCTGATTTATAAGGAAGTTTGAAGTTTGTTTTGAGCTCAAGGACCAGTTACTACCCTCCTCCTCCTCCTCCCCTCTCTCCTTCCTTCACCTTGCTCTCTCCCTTCTTATTTTCCCTCCTCCTCCCTCTTCCCTCGTTCTCCTTTTTCCATCGTCTTCCCTCTTCCCTCGTTCTCCCTCTTCCATCGTCTTCTCTCTTCCATCGTCTTCTCTCTTCCCTCGTTCTCTCTCTTCCCTCGTCCATGCTCCGTTTATCCAGCCTTTCCTCTGTTCCTTTTCTTCCTCCCCCATTTTCCTTCTCTCTTAGCTTCCTCTTGTTTATCTCTTACTCTGTTCATTGTTTTTTTATTCCTCTCATTTCCCGTTTCCTTAATCTATTGGTTTGTTCTTTCTTCCTTATTTTCTTTCACTTCCCTGTTGCATTTTTTTTATATATTCTGTGTTCTCTGATATTTCGTTCTCTCTTTCTTTTCACTCTTTTCTTCTAAATACCAAATCTTTTCGTTAAGTAGCATTTGATAATGTGGGATTCGGTGCAT
>NC_051418.1:4713949-4714217 GCF_015228065.2 Penaeus monodon | reverse complement strand
GGAGGAAGAACATGAAATGTGAGGATAATTTTGTAATAAAACAAAGCAAAAATGAGAAAAGAGTAGAGGAAAATAGATTAAAAAAGGAGGTAGGAGAAGACAATAATGGAATATTTTACGTTTGTTTCCCTTTTATGTCTTACATCCTGTTTACCTGTACAGAGATTACGCAGCGCCGATTACATTGTAAAGCATGTTGGCTAAATTGTTTGTACAGTCATTATGATAATTTTGCTCAGATGATTACTTCGCTGGTGATATGATTCAT
>NC_051418.1:4713081-4713265 GCF_015228065.2 Penaeus monodon | reverse complement strand
GTGTGTATAACATGATAAAAACCATTTTAATCTCACGAGCGACCAACACCGGGCAGATAATAGAAAAAAGGCAGATAATCATGGCAAATGATTAAATGTAGTATACACAGAATATATACATCCACAGTCAATCATGGCGCTGTCCTGTAATTAAATCAAAGTGAATTCAATTTAGTAAGCTTGA
>NC_051418.1:4712539-4712622 GCF_015228065.2 Penaeus monodon | reverse complement strand
TGAAGGATATTGAAGTTGAAGTCAATTATTCCCCTATCCACCTGGAGGATGTCACGCCCACCAACTTCAAGGGGGAACGAGGT
>NC_051418.1:4712074-4712188 GCF_015228065.2 Penaeus monodon | reverse complement strand
ATAACTGTGGGGTGTGGGGTTAGTCGACCACCCACACTCCTCTCATTACCGCGACAATAATTAAGCCAATAAAATAGTATATTCTTATTCAAGAGAACCTCATTAGACCACAAG
>NC_051418.1:4711209-4711407 GCF_015228065.2 Penaeus monodon | reverse complement strand
CAATTAGCATATACCCCCCCCCCCGCCCACACCTGCCTCTCCTCGCAAGGGCAAGACACAACACTCTTCCATAAGCAACACTTACACCCTTATTACACTCACTCATCAACACTCGTTGTTCTGGACTACAATTAAGCTAAATTTAGAACCGTTTTGATATATGAAGCAAAAATAGAAAGGAATTTGTTCGAAGGCTTC
>NC_051418.1:4711100-4711181 GCF_015228065.2 Penaeus monodon | reverse complement strand
AAAAGAGGAAATGGGATTTAAAAAGATATATATATTATTGGGAGTGACTGGTGGAATTTGTAATGATTTTCATTATACGGA
>NC_051418.1:4710333-4710494 GCF_015228065.2 Penaeus monodon | reverse complement strand
TCAGATATATTCGAGGCCGAGAGAGAAGATTCGAAACTCAATAAGAGCGAATTATCTTAAGATCTTCATCAAACATTCTTTCTCATTGGAAAAGTCTGATGAAGTGGTTCTCTCTCTCTCCTTGGTGGACAGTTTTAATTATGAACTTATCAACCGTGGAG
>NC_051418.1:4709989-4710057 GCF_015228065.2 Penaeus monodon | reverse complement strand
GCACGTATCGCGAACAAGCCACCAAAACTAGTGAAAGTATGAGGTTGGGAAGACACGTGGATGCAGCA
>NC_051418.1:4709822-4709959 GCF_015228065.2 Penaeus monodon | reverse complement strand
TTCCTTTTTCTCGGGGGTCATAAGATCGTGACTTGTAGAAATTCTCGGATGAACTCGCCCTGAAGTCAAAGAAGTGAAGAGCATTTTGCGCACCGAGGACCAGCAGGAGGGCAGGACGAGATGGTGAAAGGAACCCG
>NC_051418.1:4708376-4708505 GCF_015228065.2 Penaeus monodon | reverse complement strand
ATGAAATGACTTTATGCTAATCTATAGAAGCGCCAGGAGTAAAGAAAAAAATATCTCTCTTGTTTTATTATCCTCTCAAATAATGCGATTTCCGTGAATTTCGTTAAAAGATCCGGTGAGCTTTGTTCC
>NC_051418.1:4706651-4707011 GCF_015228065.2 Penaeus monodon | reverse complement strand
CAACAGAAAAAAAAATATCGCGATAAAGCAAAGATCCACTTCAGCAAAACCATTTCTCTTTACTTTTACAACTGAAAACAAGAATGATAAAAGTAACAACAACAATTAGAACACAGAGACAGAATGAAGCAGAGAGTAACCCCCGGGACCGCCTCTCCATCCCCCTCCCCCCTCCCCCGCTGATTTCGCACTTTGCAAAAACTTCCTTCACAAACTTCAAAGCAACGCAGAAGGACTTAGATGAACAGGCGAACTTGCGCCGACGAAGAAGGACGATTACGACTTTATGTGAACTTAGATAATCATCAAAACTTAAATAAACTTGAATAGGCTTTAATCAACGGGGATAAACTTTGACAT
>NC_051418.1:4705840-4706206 GCF_015228065.2 Penaeus monodon | reverse complement strand
GCAATGGAAAAGAAGTGCCCGGCAAAGCGGCAACACTCCCCGTATCAGCTGTTGCTATTTTTGGCACAAGTCCCTCTTCCTTTTTCGACCTCATAATAACGGTGCAACACCCCACCCCCCTTTGGCATTATTTTTAGAATATGCAGATTACTGATTACTCTATCAATTTCTCGGCGTCATGTGAGCTGACGATTAGCGCTTGTGGACAGGCTAATTACTGTTCTAATTGCATTAATCACCTTTCATTCCCTTGGCTGCTTATTAGGCCGTCTTTGGAAATGTAATTAGGCGAGATTCTTGCCCGTGTCATTTTTATATCTATTTTCTCAATCGATAAGGATGTTATGTAAGAGGAAGTATGGAAAA
>NC_051418.1:4703683-4704846 GCF_015228065.2 Penaeus monodon | reverse complement strand
AGCTTCTTCTTCATTAGAATTTATATTCGTAACTTCAATGATATTATAATTAATGTCCTGTATTTTATAGCTATGAGGAGATAAGTAAATATATATTAATTTTTTTCGTTATTCTAAACAAGCTCCGTAGCGTGAAAACGGCAGGTTTCTGGTCCCACTGAATTTTACCTGCGTCTCTCCTTTCGTTATTATGATTTTTTTCTACCCTCGCTATATTCGGCGATTTCAGCCCTGGCGCACGCGAGCTCTCATGAAATTCAGGCCTTAACGCCCACTCTCGCGTAGGGGGCGCGAAGAAAAAGAGGCGGTTTGTGGGCGCCCATGAAGTCGCTTCGTTTTGATTCACACCCACTGGGACCCGCGCCTCGACTCTGCGTCTGCCTGCGCCGTTTTTATTCCCTGCAGTCACTTACTTATATGGGCGAATGTGTGTATATAAATATATATATGTAAGCCGAGGAACCGTCTCCATGCAACATTGCAGCATTGAACTACAAAGCGATATGCATACTCATTAGTCTGCTTTCTTAACGAGCTTACTTGCCTGATTGCTTGGCTTGTACTGTTTCTCCCCATACATAAATACCTAAACCATACCTGTTTTTTTTTACATCTCGGTTTTATTCTCTTAGCATTTTTTACAATGTCTTCTAAGTCTTTTACTTGTTTTTCATTATCCGAGTCAGGTATTTTGCTTGCATTATAAATAAGATCAGCGGAGTAGCTGAATGCCCACACGAAACAAGTGGCCGCACTGATTTGCGTCTCGCGAAAAAATGGCGACAGCAGTTTTCGCACATACTGTGTACAAAGTAAGAGAAAATAAATCCGTCGGCTCCGAGACACGGGCGTGTTTCTCTCTCCTCCCAACCCAAGGAACTTTACAGTGGCGTACCACAGCCGTCACAGATTCATACTTAGAGGATAAGTAGTTGGCTGTTCATTTTCATCCATGCAACTATTTTATGCCTGTTCTCAAACGCTACACGAACCATATGCTTATTTCGCAAGCGTCTCTGCCAATGATTAGCCGTCCACATAAGGTTTTAGCCGGCCAGTTTAGCGTTTTAATTCGCATTCTCAGTTATTTCGTTTGCCTTATTTTTACCTTTTATATCATATGATTTTACTCACGTGTTTTATTGCTTTGGCTTTGTTTTTAT
>NC_051418.1:4700910-4701555 GCF_015228065.2 Penaeus monodon | reverse complement strand
TGTGTGAAAAAGGAACAGAGAAGTTTGTTGTTTTCCTTTTCTCCTTTGTTGTTTATTATCACTATTCCTCAAATCCCCGAATTACCGAAGGAAAGAGGAGTTAACAGCGTCAGTTAATTGATCATCAGCAGCTCGTTTCATCCTTCTTCAGGAGCCATTTCTGACTTTAAACAAAAGCCAAACGCTATCACAACCCGGAAGAAAGTGAACTCGAGTCTAATGATGTTCCATTTAATACGGGCCACGCTAATGAGTCTTGGGCGGTGCTCGTGAGATTGCTGGAGTGCGAAGGACATATATTTTCCATGTTTACGTGCGTGTGATTAATTCATTTTTTTCATTAGATGGAAGTTATGGAGGAGTATTTTGATGTTTGGGTATGTGTGCTTACAAAGTCATAAACACACAGCCTCATAATGCATTTACAATACACACGTGAAATACAGACATATATAGTGAGAAAGAGGTACACAAATCTCTTTAACTTTCTTTGTCATTAAAATGCAAGGATTACTGTATTTCCTTTTCTTCATTAATAATCACAGGGTTTCATCTTATCACTTACTTTTGGGCATTTCGGGAAACTTTATTTCATCAACAAGTAAGTCGTTATTACACACAAACAGAAACGACACACACATTGGT
>NC_051418.1:4698790-4698942 GCF_015228065.2 Penaeus monodon | reverse complement strand
CCTCCCCCTCCCCTCCTTCTCAACCCCTCACAAGAGAACCACCTTTCCCCTCCTTCCCCTCGTCCTCAGCGCTCACACTTCACTTCCCCTCACACCAATTTCACCATATTTTCTGCCTCGTGTTTTCCCCTCAGGTGGTTCCTCTCCTTTCG
>NC_051418.1:4698101-4698273 GCF_015228065.2 Penaeus monodon | reverse complement strand
CGATGAAATCAGGGACTTATGATGAATGGGAGAAAGAGTGTACAACGAAAAGAAATGAGTAGACGAGAGGTGAAAAGTGAACTCAGAAGAGGTGACGTCACGTTAAATGTTAAATGATCGTGAGAACCAATTAGAAAGTCATGGTAAATTATGGTAAAATAAATCATAATGG
>NC_051418.1:4697136-4697921 GCF_015228065.2 Penaeus monodon | reverse complement strand
AAGTATTGCCGTAAAAGGTTCTGTGGATAATCTTCTATATAATTGTGCATGCGAAACAAAACAACGATAGTTAAGAAGCTACAATCATAGAATTAAAACAAGTTAAATTAAAATGATATCTGAAAAAAAGATTTATGCTACTTTTTACAAACCTTATTTTTACAACAATGCAAACAACCTGAGAATAACATACGGCTTCTGAGACATATGATTGCAGAAACGATTGCAGGAAAGAATAGCAGTCCCAAGGTAGTTTACTGAGTGATAGAATTTGCAACCGATTAATCTTTCGTTCAACCTCAACCCACCGATCACAGTCACTGATCAGCTGACCAGGTGACCAGCTGTGGGGACGGGTGTGTGTGTTGCTGCAACGAACCTTGTTGCGAGAGAAATTGAAAATTCGATTACAATTTAAGCTCTCCGATCCCGTATGATCGTGTGAATGTGATTCACGATGAATGAGACATGTTATTATTCATTGTTGAAAGTGCCGACTTGAGGAGAAACAAATAAATTTACCCAAAGTAGAAGTCAAATTCTATCATCATTTATTAGTAATATAATACCAGCTTGCCCACTACCCACATTTTAACAAGAATAACAATTCCGATTGTATAATTTACACTTTACGAGCATCAGTAACACTTTAATCAGTGGCGTATGACAAATATAATAACGAATTATTGAAAAATGGAAACTTGAGAGAAAAAAAAACACTAATATCAAAATTAAGTCAAATATCATCTTTTTTTTAAATCGTGAGACAGCCCCGGAAGGCGCGT
>NC_051418.1:4695481-4695561 GCF_015228065.2 Penaeus monodon | reverse complement strand
CTTAATCATAAGGGATTCCAATAACGTTATTTATATTAATCATGCTACTGCTTTTGCAATACAGGTTCTAGCAATTTGCA
>NC_051418.1:4694876-4695038 GCF_015228065.2 Penaeus monodon | reverse complement strand
TACCTTTCGCTCTGACATGCCCTAAGGGTCATCTGCAATTAGGGGATCAATTGCAGCATCGCCTTTGCAATCAACCGTATAATTGAATTTAAAGCCTGGTCTTGTCTGAGCCACAGGTAGCCCGAGTTGCTTAGGTCTCGCTCTCGACGCTCCTTGTAGGCC
>NC_051418.1:4693088-4694256 GCF_015228065.2 Penaeus monodon | reverse complement strand
AACTGATAAAGAAGCAGAAAATAAAAGTATATAGAGAAAGGACAGAAAGATAGACAGAAGATAGACAGGGAACCATATAACAATAAATAAAGCAAAGCAAATAAAGGTGGAGATAGGGAAGCAGGTAGGGAGAAAGAGAGATATAGAGAAAGAGAGATAGAAAGAAAAGTAATAAAGAAAGCAATAAACAGAAGCACATGGATAGAAAAAGACAGAACGATAAGAAGAAATATGGATAGAGAAACAAAACAGAAGGATAAAAAAGGGACAAAAGAGAGACAAAGACTGACAAAAAAGAAAAAAAAAGAAAAAAAGGGATAGAGAGAAAAGAGACAAAAACATACAAAAATAGAGAGAAAAGAGAGACAGAGACAGAGACAGAAATAGATAAATGGAGAGAAAACCAACACAAAGAGAGATAGAGAAAGGTAAGAGAACACAGTGGGTAGAAACAGAGAGAGAAGAGACAGAAATAGAGACTTAAACAGAGAGAAAAGAAACAGAAATAGAGAGAGAGAGAAGAGTTAGAAACAAAGAGAGAAGAGGCAATAAAAGAGATAGAACCAAAGAGAGAAGAACACAGAGGAAAAAAACTGAAATAGAGAGACAAAAAATAGAGACAAAGACAGAGACAAAAACAGAGAGACAAACAGAGAGAGAGAAAAAAAACGACAAAAATGGAAACAAGAAAAGATACAAAAAACAGAGAGAGAAAATAGACAAACAACAGAGAGAGAAGAAACAGAATTAGGGAGACAAATCAGAGACAAAAAAACAGACAAAAACAGAGAAAAAAACAGAAACAGAGAGACAGAAAGCAGAGACAAGAAAAACCAAACAAACAGAAACAGAGAGAAGAGAAGACACAAAGAGAGACAGAGAAAGCCATCGAGAGGCCAGAGTGGCCACAGAAATAACAAGCTTAATTTCTCTTCCCTCAGCAGCGCGGGCCAGAGGCAGAAAGAGCTCCCTCGTGACTCCACGAATCAGTAATATATATTCCACAATTTATATATTCCACAATATATTCCACAATTTATATATTCCACAATTTTGTATATTCCACAATTTATATATTCCACAATATATTCCACAATTTTCATTTCCCTCGCTTCTCTTACGCTCGCAGTGCAACCACTTCGGATGCTGGGGCTGGAAATTCCGGTTT
>NC_051418.1:4691874-4692091 GCF_015228065.2 Penaeus monodon | reverse complement strand
CGGCTTAAGCTCATTACCGGATCCCCTTCAGATCAGCAGGATTCAGCCGAGAGAAAGAGAGTTCGGCCGAGCAAGAAACGAACGAATGAGTAAATAACCTAATTGATAAAGAAGCGAAGAGAGGAAATAGTAAAGACGGTGATTTACGTAAGGATAGAGAACGAAACGAGACAAGAAAGAAAGTCAGAAAGATAGAAACAGGAAAAAGGGATAGAAA
>NC_051418.1:4691560-4691706 GCF_015228065.2 Penaeus monodon | reverse complement strand
GTAAGAGCAAGAGATCCTCATTCCAATTTGCATGTCTGTCTGATGCTGCTTTGATATGGGAAATTTACGACGCGGCGAAAAGTCTTTAAGAAGTAAAGCTGTTTCGTTTGTGCTTTTGCCTTCCTGCTTTGTGGGCGATGTCGGGC
>NC_051418.1:4690839-4690963 GCF_015228065.2 Penaeus monodon | reverse complement strand
AATCCGACGAACTGGCAACCCTTTCTCCCCCCCCCCCTTTCCATCAAAATCAAATGTTGCAAATCGGAAGGAATTGCTGACTTTTACTTAGCCGTTCTAAAACACGCTGTGAAGTTTGGTCGTA
>NC_051418.1:4688757-4688942 GCF_015228065.2 Penaeus monodon | reverse complement strand
CGTTATCTTCTCCAAAGAATTGTCTATCTATATATTTTATTCGGTCTATAAAGAGATAAGGAAAGAGAGATAAACAGACATTATGAAAAAATGAAGAGATGATTTTTCTCTTCTTTTCTCTCTCTGTTTCTCTATTTGTATGTTCTATTTTAGTTTGTCTCTTTTTTCCCTCTATGTCTGTCTAA
>NC_051418.1:4688609-4688719 GCF_015228065.2 Penaeus monodon | reverse complement strand
TTTATCTATTTTCCAATCTCCTCCTCTCGCTCTTTCATAATCTATCTGTGTATATCAACGTCTGTATTTTTTGCGTGCATTTTTGTCTGCCTATGTGTCTATAGCCCTAA
>NC_051418.1:4687819-4688410 GCF_015228065.2 Penaeus monodon | reverse complement strand
CTTCACCCACATTCTGATTTTGATGCCAACATATTTCTTTGTTTAAAACATTAAACATTCACCCACATTCCATGTTGTACACTTCCCACTATCATTACCCTCCCCCCCTCATTCTCTACACATCTCTCTCCCAAACATTCCATCTAACACTTCCTTCTCCTCTCCCCCATCTCCCTATCACTCCCCTTCCCCTCCTCTCTCTCCCCCACCCACGCACTGTACATAGTGTCTCGATACATCTAACTTCCCCTCAAGTCATTAAAAGTCATGATATACTCCAAGGTCTTCTTGGACGAGGCTCGAGTAATCCTTATAACTTTCTCAGAGGACTTTTCTCCTTGCCAAGGATCTTATCGCATGGCAGAGATGGAGATGAATTCCGGAATTTGCATTTTGAAAAGGACCGGTTTCCTTGGTGTGGTTCTTGTTGTTTTTTTTGGGGGGGGTGTTTCTTTGTCAATTTGTGGAGAGGAATTGTATGTATGAATATAATTGTATGAGCTTAATGAAGAGAGATATTGTGTTATGGGGCGAGGTTATTATCATCAGTAATAAGTATTGCTTAAAAATTGAGGATGATAAATAAAAAAA
>NC_051418.1:4684209-4684371 GCF_015228065.2 Penaeus monodon | reverse complement strand
ACAGTTACTGAACACCAAAATGAAAACCAAAAACCGAATTGAAGAATTTTGTTGAATGACTATCAGTGTTGCCAACTCTAGCGATTTTCCCGCTAGATCTAGACTTTTTGCGCTATGATCTAACCGGGGGGGATTTTTTTCTTTTTTGCAAAGTTTACTCTA
>NC_051418.1:4683853-4684166 GCF_015228065.2 Penaeus monodon | reverse complement strand
TTAGCGGCGGGATGAGAAGCATTTACTCTAGTGTCTAGCGGTCTTTGAAGTCCAGACTAGCGGTTTGGTGGAAATATCAGATGGCAACACTGATGACTATTCCTGCAAATGATCAACGGAACAATTGCAATTCGCGCTTATGTATCACGTGATACCGCAATTTAAGAAGATTAATTTTAATAGCACTTGCAAATTGTGTAATAATTAACCGACTGCAATTACTGACGCGTAATTCCAGTGATGTGGTGTGTATTGTGACGTAGTGATTCAGCAAAATTAGTGTCCGTATGTTTTTGTTGCTTTTGTTGTGTTT
>NC_051418.1:4683031-4683180 GCF_015228065.2 Penaeus monodon | reverse complement strand
TCACGAAAACATACATTCTTGACCTTCACAAACAGGACACATTGCATGAAATATTGATCAAGGTCAGTCTATATTGAGTTCCTGACATGTAGGCCTATTGTTAGTTTTGGAGAAATCTAATATGAAGCTTTATTTAATCGATACTCTAA
>NC_051418.1:4681856-4681996 GCF_015228065.2 Penaeus monodon | reverse complement strand
AACACGTCAGGGTATATCTAATAAAAACCGCCGGTCCAGACTGAGTGGCAAAAAATCTTCGCATTTCTCCCGAAACAAAAACTTGTAACTAACGGTCCCGGCGCTCACTTAGTCCAATCGCGAAATACCTTAAAGACACT
>NC_051418.1:4680958-4681090 GCF_015228065.2 Penaeus monodon | reverse complement strand
CGAAAGTACAGAAACTCTAATAAGACCCGAAGTTCCGCGAAGCTTCGACTCCTGGCAGTTCCGCTGTGAAATACTGTTCGTTTTGTAAGTTTTAATTGCAGTTTTCCTTGGCGGAGGGAACGCGCGACTGGA
>NC_051418.1:4680775-4680885 GCF_015228065.2 Penaeus monodon | reverse complement strand
TAAAGGAATATTAAATAGTAAACTCACGACGTCATGTATGAATCATGTACATATGAGCAAAGTTCCGGTACACAGAAACACAGACATGACATATCTCCTCATTTATTTAT
>NC_051418.1:4680410-4680576 GCF_015228065.2 Penaeus monodon | reverse complement strand
ACCCTATTTATCCCTAAGGAATTGTCCGGAACCAACCATGCTCCCCGGGCCCACACTTTCACCTAGAACCTAAAATGTCTAGACACAAGATAAACCTCAGGAACAGAACATTAAACCAATGTAATAAAAATTTAACTGGATTGCAGCCTTGAGCGTTGAAGGCATG
>NC_051418.1:4679024-4679311 GCF_015228065.2 Penaeus monodon | reverse complement strand
GATTGAAAACGAGAACATAAAGAAAACGGAGCTGTTTTCGCGCACCATTTGCATGCACTTAAATCATGCTTCCCCTTCCTCCTCTTCCCCCTCTTTCCTCCTCCTACACCCTCCACCCCCACCCATTGTCTCTCTTATCCCTCCTCCTCCACCTCCTCCTTCACCCTCCTCCCACCCATTCTCCCTCTCATCCCTCCTCCACTTTCTCCCCCACCCCTAAACCCCCAACACTACCTCTCCGTTAAATATTGTTGGTGGAGACACTGCCAGTGGGAGCCATTATAACG
>NC_051418.1:4678412-4678997 GCF_015228065.2 Penaeus monodon | reverse complement strand
CCCCGCAGTCTCTAAACTCCGTCTCCGCGAATGGTTCTCGCGTTTATAGTCTCGCTTATTGAGTCGTCTTGGATCCTATAAACATCGGCATTTCGCGCAGTGACGCTTGGCCCGATTCGATGCGCTAACTTGCCCTAAACGTGGTTTATGATTCGATTTTTTTTTTATTAGTAGTTAGATTTAGGTAACTTGTGTTGATTGTGAAGGCAGGATCTTTCGTTGTCAAAGTTTACCCTTTTAGATGTATTAATATAAACTCAAGAATAGCTTTGGATTTATTACACAACTTAAAATAAAAAAAATCAATACACTCACAAACGAAATATCTAATAAACTATCAACGAGAAACAACACATACAAAATATAATGATTTTCACGGTTCGCTGTTTATTCCTTGTACAGTCCACTGCTTGTCATTTGCCACAGCGCCAGATGGTGAGGGAACTTGCGGCCGCTTGGTGAAAAATCTCCATGACAGAGTGGCTGGATCCTTATGCGATGGAGGAATATCGCATTAGATCCGTTTGGAAATTAAATTACTTTTGCCTTTACATTGATTTGTGTCATTTATTGTGGAAGTTTTTG
>NC_051418.1:4677690-4677897 GCF_015228065.2 Penaeus monodon | reverse complement strand
CGATGTTTATGTCTTGTAGGAAACTGCAATAGATGAACCTTTTAATCTCAATTTCCTCATTTGGGATTTGTAACTATTTCTCAAAGTTGATGGATGATGGCCAGTTCTCATGGCAAATTCTCTTGGGTGTCTGATACATTAAGCATTCATTGTTTTTTTTTTCTATTTTCGACGTAGGAATAAGAAAGTGTAAGACAAAAATTGAGG
>NC_051418.1:4676551-4676689 GCF_015228065.2 Penaeus monodon | reverse complement strand
CCAAAAAACCTTTCCACAGAGGTCATTTAAATCCAAATTAGAGTTTTTCCGAACGGCAAACCCGAAGGAACATTTGTCACCCGGTAATTCCTGAAGGCAAAATTCCCTTGCAGTCCTGGCAACTTTTGCAAGAAGTAT
>NC_051418.1:4676364-4676532 GCF_015228065.2 Penaeus monodon | reverse complement strand
GCCTCACGCAAAACGACATGATGCAGGTAATATGCGAAACGCTGTGGGATGTATTGCTTTTGGTTCTGCGTCTCCGATTGCATATATTGTTCAACACGTAAAAGTTATTTGTCTTGCATGCACATAAACACACACACATATTTACACAGGCTTTCGTAAACTACTAAA
>NC_051418.1:4675196-4675533 GCF_015228065.2 Penaeus monodon | reverse complement strand
TGATCCCGAATGATTCTTTGTGGTTCAATAACCTAATTGGACATGAGTGTTGCCATCCGCTGGTCATTCCAATCACGGGCGGGACACACCCAAGAGTCCCATACGTATCCCGACGCCAGAGTCTAAATGGCATCTTCAGTGCACCTGCTCCCTCGTACATCTTGGGGCCGAGAGAGGGGAGAGGAGGGCCGAGAGCGAGGGGAGAGGAGGGCCGAGAGCGAGGGGAGAGGAGGGCCGAGAGAGAGGGGAGAGGAGGGCCGAGAGAGAGGGGAGAGGAGGGCCGAGAGAGAGGGGAGAGGAAGGGAGAGATATAGAGGGGAGAGGAGGACCGAACCGA
>NC_051418.1:4674521-4674697 GCF_015228065.2 Penaeus monodon | reverse complement strand
GGGGAAAGAGGAAGATGAAAGGATGCTGTAGTAACGTGGAAATAGAGGAGAGAAGTGAATGAGGTGGATGAGAGAGGGGAATAAGAGAGAAATAAATCTTCTTGTGATGAAAGGGTGAGGAGCGAAAGGGGGAAATAGATCAAGGGGAAATACGGATTATAGGAAGAGCCTAAAAG
>NC_051418.1:4673942-4674188 GCF_015228065.2 Penaeus monodon | reverse complement strand
TTCTTTGTAGCTCTGACGTCAATCATTCGCCCAAGCAACCCCCGTTTTCTTTACGCCGTTTTCTCCCTCGTCCTCCGTCCATCCATCATCACCAAAGATCACAGAGCATGGGAAATGCCTGACCTGTCTGGGTTGCCGAGCTGCTAACATGATCTCCGCCCCACAGGTATTTCCTATCTTTATTCCCTTCCCTCTCCTCCGTCCCCTGCGTTCTAAACACACGAGGCCGAAACAGAGGCTTTGGAG
>NC_051418.1:4673756-4673849 GCF_015228065.2 Penaeus monodon | reverse complement strand
TGCGGCCAATTTACTAATTTACTATTAATAGACACAATCCAGAAACAGAAAAAAGATCCTACAGAATCTAAATATCGCAAAGAAATTGATAGT
>NC_051418.1:4673654-4673734 GCF_015228065.2 Penaeus monodon | reverse complement strand
AAAAAAAGCAGCGCCATCAGCTTGCAGTGGAGGAAGTGCGAACTACACGCCCTCCCTACCTTCCTGTCTTCCCATCCATT
>NC_051418.1:4672905-4673607 GCF_015228065.2 Penaeus monodon | reverse complement strand
ATAGGTGATAAAAGTGTAAAAGAGTCTTTCTGCTCACACTCAAAAATCAACAGTTATTCCCTCCATCTCTCTAATCCCCTCCCCCCCCGGGCCCCCCAACAAAATAGTTTTTTTTTAGGCCACTACCTTCGTTTTTTTCGGTTTTAAAACAATCTCACGGGTTGCAGTGTTGCAGAACAATGGACGTCGCAATAACACGGTGATAAAGTACGTAGAGCTGCTATTGGAAAACGGCCCAAATATGAAATTTTATTTGGCCCCAACAGTTTACCCCCCCCCGATTTAAAATTCCCCTGGCCCAAATTTTTGGGCCGTTTTGGTTTTTTTTTATTTTTCCCGAAAAAATCTTTTTGTAGTTGTCTTGAGTTTTTTTTTTTCCCCTTTTGATCTTCATTCGAAACAGTGTCAAAAGTAGGGAGAAAGGATTTTTTTAAAGTGGGTAAAAAAATCCCCCGGAGTAATCTTTTTAAGGACATTACGTAAAATCTGTTTGAAATTTAAAAATTTTGGGAATATCTTTCTCGATAGGGCTTTTTATTTCTTTTCCCTTGGCCAGATTATCGTTCCTTAATGTATTAAGAAAATGTGTTTACTTGCTTTAAACAATGTAAAATGTTGAATGTTGAAAGTAAATGACACTTGTCATATAATATCCTTTTTTTAATTGGCCAAATAGAATAATAGCACACAACCCCCCCCCCC
>NC_051418.1:4672612-4672707 GCF_015228065.2 Penaeus monodon | reverse complement strand
TGGAAAGCCCAATTTTAAAACCACTTTCCCATAAAATAAACACAATCCATGGACAGAAAAATATACTACAGAATTTAAATATCGAAACTGATAGT
>NC_051418.1:4671550-4671909 GCF_015228065.2 Penaeus monodon | reverse complement strand
TATATACACACATGTCTATAGATCAACCCCCATCTCCTCCATCCCCCCCCCCTATCTGACCAAGAAGTGCCAGAGTCGAGGGGAAACGAAGCTAAAACTAGGAGAGGAAACTCCTCGTGAGGGGAAACAGCCACACCTGAGACTCCCGTTAATTACCATGGGACTGAGGACGAGCGAGGGGAAGGGGCTGAGGGGAAGGGCCTGAGGGGAAGGACAGAGAGGGGGGGAGGAGGGCAAGGGGAAGGAAGGGAAGTAGAGGAATTGGAAAAAAGGTAAAGTGGTTGGGTTTTCTTTTGGCGAGAAGAGAAGAGGGGAAAAAGGATGTTCGGAGATGGACAGAGGAAAGCGAGGGAGATGAT
>NC_051418.1:4669941-4670088 GCF_015228065.2 Penaeus monodon | reverse complement strand
AATTTTAATTTTTGGGGTTGTGTGGCGGTGTGTGTGTTAACCCAAGCACGCACAACCCAAAAACAAACAAACATATTAAAATATATAAAGTAATAATTAAATAGAATAATTAATACAATATAAAACCTGATTTTTATAATATATATT
>NC_051418.1:4669727-4669867 GCF_015228065.2 Penaeus monodon | reverse complement strand
CAAAAAAATATTAATAAAATAATAAAATTAATAATAATAAAAAATTATAGTTAAAAAAATACACAAAAAAATTTTAAGAAAATATAAGATATAATAATAATAAAATAAAATAGATAAATATAAATATAAACAAAAACAAC
>NC_051418.1:4669578-4669670 GCF_015228065.2 Penaeus monodon | reverse complement strand
AAATATAAAAAATTTATAAAGAAATATAATAAAAAATTTTAATATAATAGTTAATTATAACCAAATTTAATAGAAAATTACTTACAATAATA
>NC_051418.1:4667977-4668099 GCF_015228065.2 Penaeus monodon | reverse complement strand
CACACACAAGAAGAAGAAGAGAGAAAGGGGGGGACAGAGACAGGGGAAAAATCGCCGAGCGCCGTCCGAGGGAGGCGGAGGAGCCCCCCTTTGGGCTTTGAGGGGAACGGCTCGCGCCGTGC
>NC_051418.1:4666939-4667442 GCF_015228065.2 Penaeus monodon | reverse complement strand
AAAAGGGAAAAAGGATGGAAGGGGGGATAAGGGGGGAAAAAAAGGGGGAAAGAGGGGAGGAAAGAAGAAGAAAAGGGAAAAGGAAAAAAAAGGGGGAAATGAAAGAGGATGAGGAAGGAGAGAAGACAAGAGAAGGAAGAAAAGGGAATTAGAAGAAAGAAAAGAGGGGAAGAGGAGAAGGAGAAGAAAAAAGGAAGAGGAGAAAGATAAAAAAAGAAAGGGAGAGGAAAACGGGGAAGAAAAGAAGGAAAAAGGGAAGGGGAAGGAAGAAAAAACAGGTGAAGAGAAAAAGAAAAGAGAAAAAAGGAAAAAGGGGAGAGCAAAAAGAAAAGGGAAAAGAAAGAAAATTTGAAAAAAATAAGAGGAAAAAAGCGAGAGAAGGGGGAGGAGGAAAAAAGGGAAGAAGAGGTAGAAGAGAAAGAGGGAGGAGAAAGAATTTGAAGAAAAAGGGAAGAACGAAAGGGAGTGTAGAGAAGAAAAGGAGTAGAAAAAGGGGGAGAAAC
>NC_051418.1:4665575-4665698 GCF_015228065.2 Penaeus monodon | reverse complement strand
AGCCGCAGCGGCGTCGACCCGTCTCCCCTCAGACCCCAAAGGGGGAGTCCTCCGCCCCCCCTCGGAGGCGCTCGGCGATTTTCCGTGTTCTGTCCCTCTTTTTCTTTCGTCTTTCTCGTGTGT
>NC_051418.1:4661191-4661308 GCF_015228065.2 Penaeus monodon | reverse complement strand
CGGACAAATCGCCGAGCGCCGTCCGAGGGGAGGCGGAGGAGCTCCCCTTGGCGTCTGAGGGGAGACGGCTCGACGCCGCTGCGGCTGGAGGATGGGGAAGGGGAGGAGGGAGAGGAG
>NC_051418.1:4658583-4658792 GCF_015228065.2 Penaeus monodon | reverse complement strand
TATCGTTTACGCACAGACGTAAGTGAGGAAGCGGGAGGGGGGGGGGGTAATGGGAGGAGGGGTAAGGGAGAGAGGAAAGAGGGGAGAAAAGGGGGAGCGAAAGAGAGGAAAAGGGGGAGCGAAAGAGGGGAAAAGGGGATGAGGGAATAATTAGAATGAATGGCAAAGGGGGAATGAGAAAAGGCCTGTTGCGTCGGTAGTGTTGCGGA
>NC_051418.1:4657421-4657630 GCF_015228065.2 Penaeus monodon | reverse complement strand
AAAAGTAGCATAAAATTTGAAATATTTTGAACATGCGCGTGGGGGTTGTTTACCGCCCTCGCTTTCCTACCACACGTTCATCGCCCCCCCCCCCCCACAGCAAAACCACTTTGAAAACCCCCACAGCATTCTTTTTCCACATTTTAATTTTCCCCTGTAAGGGGCATTGTGGCTAAGGCGCGAGCACACGTAGTTTTTCCTGTATGTTT
>NC_051418.1:4656727-4656904 GCF_015228065.2 Penaeus monodon | reverse complement strand
TTCATTTTCATTTATTCATTCTTTTGTTTTATTTTTTTATTTTTCATTTTTTTTTACCAATTCTATCGGCATGTGGTCAGTCGGCTGGGTTAAAAAAAGCTTCAGGTTATGCCTACGACGAAAGTAAAATCCAGCTCATCAAAACAATTGTAATGTTGCTGGTAAATGTAAAACGAA
>NC_051418.1:4656364-4656454 GCF_015228065.2 Penaeus monodon | reverse complement strand
CCGCATTCGAGTAAAACCAAAATTCTTTTATAGAGAAATGAAAGAAATTGAAAAACCTCAAAAGTGATAGACACCTGACAAGTCACCCGG
>NC_051418.1:4656179-4656288 GCF_015228065.2 Penaeus monodon | reverse complement strand
TCTTTCTCAGAAATCATGCACGCAATATCGACTGGAATTTCACGCTGATGCAGCAGCAGTTGTAAGTACAGATCTAAATGTATCTGTCTTTTGTGCCTTGGATGTTCGC
>NC_051418.1:4655415-4655629 GCF_015228065.2 Penaeus monodon | reverse complement strand
TAATATCATTATAATCCTTATCATCATCGGTATTGATAAAATATTTTGATACCAATGCCATTATCATCACTTATTCAGTGATAGAAAAAACGATTTGTTCATATTTTGGTGCAGGGGAGGAGAAAGGAGAAAGGGAGTCTACTGTGTTCGTAATTAGTCTTCATTTTTCTCATTCATATCTCCCCCTCGCTTTCTCTCTGTCTCTTTTTGTCTG
>NC_051418.1:4652841-4653547 GCF_015228065.2 Penaeus monodon | reverse complement strand
GTTGAAACGAGAAGAAACCGTCATATGAAGCAACAGTGAAATAAAACAAAATAGATAGTTAATAAATATTAGAGTTACCCCTCCCTCCACGTGTTATACAGAAAATGTTAAGTTATTGGCCATGATTATAGGCTCAAGACTAATGCTTAGTCAGTCTGTACCAGTTTTCATACTAGTGATTAAGCTTGACCTAATTAATGGTTTGTTAATTGCCTTTGAGAGGTAAAATGTTTATCTATTAACTACTTACCTCTCTATCTATTCATTATCATTATAGGAAACTGTTTAGTCCTTCATTTCGTTTCATTAAGAAGATATTAAGGACCGGAAATGAATACAGAATGTGTAAAAGGATTAATTGAAAATAGATTAGTAAAAGAAAAATTAATCGATTGATTGTTTACGAAAAATAAACTAATTGATATACAAATCTATAAACTAGATTACTGAAGATATGATTGAATGCGTGACTATAAATAATCATTTTTCATTTTTCTTTTTTAGGATCAATGATTGACATGATACATGTATATATTTTTTCATTAAAAAAAATTGAAATGTGAAATGCTTTTCAATTAAAAGGAATTGGAAAAGGATCAGATTAATGTCTATGAAAACTCTTAACAACTTCTCATAACAAGGAAAATGGCATATTTATAATATGAAAGAAAAATATATATATTTTTTATCTCCTTTTAGCTATGAC
>NC_051418.1:4652247-4652338 GCF_015228065.2 Penaeus monodon | reverse complement strand
AGTGGGGATGGAGAGCACAGAAAAAGTAAAAGAAAGATATAAAGAAAAATCCAAAGATTAAGCTTCTCCAAAAACCAAAGTCCCCCTTTTC
>NC_051418.1:4651542-4652225 GCF_015228065.2 Penaeus monodon | reverse complement strand
TGGCGGATGGAAAAGCGCTCAACCTAATTGCGATTGGGGAAAAATACAAAAAAATAGCGAAAAAAAAACTTGGTCTAACGAGGCAATTCTGTCGTTTAGTCATCAGATAAAATCATCGATGCGTCACCCAGACAGTCGTTAGGGAGCGTGTGTTGGTAAATATTTTAACACGGCGGACCTTAACATCCCCGAATGGACTTATCTCCCCAAAGTTATCTTTGAACACCTGAAACATCCAAGGTAAAAACTGAAAGCCGTCGAGAAATAGCCCTTGACGCGAGAGGTAATTATGGTCTATTTTAGCATACGGGGATCGTCTCTGATTACGGTTTAAGCGGGTTTGATCCTTATGTCAGGAGTACATTAGGGCGGGAGTTCCTCGTGGAGATGGTGGTTGGTCGGCGCGGTTGAGGAATGATCCTTATGATTTACGGACAGAAGGGTGATTATTGCCTGCGCGCGACGACCATATGGCACGTGCCGCCTCCACCTGGCCATCCGTCCTCGTGTTGCCATATCGAGAGCACTGGTTTACTGCCTAATTTTTTTTTATCATTTACTTCCATTTCACACCATATGGCATTCATTTCCACCTACACCGAAAGAAAGGTATATATCGAAGATCGACAGCCGTACATGACTCACTAAACGATAAAAAAAATCATACTAACAACATACCAAAG
>NC_051418.1:4651241-4651491 GCF_015228065.2 Penaeus monodon | reverse complement strand
AAATCCATAAATGTAAAGAATGCCTAACAAACGTAACGGAAGCCAAAGCAATTGATAATTTATAAATGTCTGATGCACGGCTGCCCATACCGCAGGCATCATGGAATACTCTTAATAAACTTGACTGCTAAAGGCTTGCAATTTATCGTGAGTCCTTTTGAAGTTTTTACTTCTTATGGGATTAATAGTTATTAATAAGTTACTATTAATTGTTTTAATTAATTTGATGCTAAGTTCGGCTTTTTGAAAG
>NC_051418.1:4650495-4650944 GCF_015228065.2 Penaeus monodon | reverse complement strand
CCATATCTGCATTGTGACCCCTTAGAAATTTAAAAAATCCATATATATGTATTAAAAATCGTTTTCTGGTTTCGTTGTGTAAATAATTTATGAATATATTTATTAAAGACACGATATACTGTAACCATTCGTTTGAAGAATAAAACATTATAACTCGCGAGTACTTTCTCCGAAATCATCAAAAATATCCTCTTCAGACAAAATTTACCGTTTCTTTTTACTTAGTTTTACACACACCTTACCAAATTGATTCAAAATCAAGCACTTATTGACCAGTGCCCCTCTCCATCTTATAATATTTTCAGACAGACAAATTCTCTTTCTATTTCTTTCTTTTTCTAAAACCTTCCTATATTTGAATTCATTACATTTTCCTGTAAACTTTTTGATATCCATGATTTTATTCATTATTCATATCAATATTACTTATTTTTATCTCACTTAAATGA
>NC_051418.1:4650236-4650359 GCF_015228065.2 Penaeus monodon | reverse complement strand
CATCTATATGCATATATTATTACATCCATGCTCACGAATCATCGTAATGCTCCTTATGCGAATATGTTCTTAGTGGAAATCTCTTTTCCTTTTGCATGAGCAGGATGCAGCATCATTGCCAGT
>NC_051418.1:4649498-4649673 GCF_015228065.2 Penaeus monodon | reverse complement strand
TGAAAAAAAAATAACGCAATCATTAAAAAATAGAGTAAAATATGTAACATCTTCAGTGTAATTATGACAAATGGATAACAGGAAATACACAGAAAATAATAACTGCCAATTATGATGTGATATATAATTATGGAGAAATTTAAACATATGTCGAACACGATCATATCACTCAGTC
>NC_051418.1:4649103-4649330 GCF_015228065.2 Penaeus monodon | reverse complement strand
TCTACGCGGTGGAAAGAAAATGTATTCTAGGGGAAGCTACGGTAAAGTGAGACCTTAACAAACGTTTTCCGATACGCCTCATACTGCACCGAAATAAGGCGAAGAAAAAGTTTAATTATGTGAAATGTTATAGACTATTTTGCGCTTACACAGCATAAAATTCCTTTTCAGTATAGATTAGTTGTGCGGTTAACTGTCAGTCAACACGGTATTTCTGATTTTGCAGA
>NC_051418.1:4648531-4649057 GCF_015228065.2 Penaeus monodon | reverse complement strand
CACCAATTTCTATCGGCATGTGGTCAGTCGGCTGGGTTAAAAAAAGCTTCAGGTTATGCCTACGACGAAAGTAAAATTCTCCGCTCATAAAACAATTGTAATGTTCCTGGTAAATGTAAAACGAATATTGGTATTTTTTTAATTGATAATGGAATAAAATACCGTAATGACAAAAAGATAACAGATAAATTGTTCATTCCTACCTCTCTTAACAATTTGTTATTTATTATTAATAATTATTTGTGACATTTAGCACTATCCAATTTTATCTATCATTTTATTCGATCACCGTTATCATAAATTGTAATTACCAATCTCATTATTTCTCAAAATACCCTAATTTCATTACATGATCACTTGCCATTCACTATCAAATAGGATAATTCTGCTATCCAATAACATGACTTTCTCATCACTTCCGCATTCGGTAAAACCCCAAATTCTTTTCATACGCAGAAAACTCGCAAAGACACCTTAGCCACAAAACCCCACAAATTGATAGACACCTGTGGACAAGTCACACCTT
>NC_051418.1:4647325-4648460 GCF_015228065.2 Penaeus monodon | reverse complement strand
AATATCTTCTCAGAAATCATGCACGAAATATCGACTGGAATTTCACGCTGATGCAGCAGCAGTTGTAGTACAGATCTAAATGTATCCTTCTTTTGTGCTTGGATGTTCGCACAACACTCTATATGCGCATTCAATTGGGAACTAACTATGCATCACACATCAAACACTGTACTACTATAGCACTTACACAAATAGTAAAACTACGTACATACGGGATTTCCCGATTGTTCGCCGCATACTGATATGCACATAAACGCACCATGTGAACATACACATTACACAACATTTCTCTATACATTTACCAGATGCATATAAGCAGGCATATATACATACGGGGTCTGTCTTTTGTACTCTGAATCTTCGTATCGCTCGATATGTGCACATCTAACGCCCTACAAATAAACGACGCGCTAGCACATAAATCCACAATCGCAACACCACATTCCACGTATACCGCTCACACGATGTCTGCACTTAATCAAGCGCCTACTTAGCTTACGCAATCTCATAAAGAACACATAAACATACACACTCACACCAGTACGGCAGGTACACGCTCGCAATATACGTCACACAGCATAGCTACACACAACACATAATCCACATCCAACACTACTCCACCTACAGATCGGACACGTACAACCATACAAACAAGCCTTATTCTACAGACATGCCATGGACAGGCACACACACATTTCATATATTCCAATATATCATTCTATGAATATCTTATCAAACCTTCATCATCATCGTATGCATCAAACTCTGCTGACTGAGACCACATGCGGCAGGCATCACACGGATGCAGGAGCCGTAAAACGATACGGGGTGCTCTACATATTGGGGTGGGTGCAGGAGGAGGAGAACAGGAACGAAAGGGAGTCTCTACTGTTTCGGAATTGGAGTCGTCAGGTTCTCTACATTCTTATCGCCCCCTCGCTTTGCTCCAAAAAAAAAAGCGGTCTCTCGGACTGGGACATCTGGGGGATCTGGTGTACGGGGCCAAGCGGGCACGGCAGCCCTGCCCACAGCCGCGTGCGATCGGTCTCTGTCTCGTCGTTGTGTGGCGGCACGGGCCTGATCTGGGTGGTAGTGTCGGTGGGCGCAGGAGGCGCGAGTCTCCTGCGCCTTCGCG
>NC_051418.1:4647026-4647145 GCF_015228065.2 Penaeus monodon | reverse complement strand
TGTCGTGTGTACTGTGTCGTTGGGTATAACTAACACTGTGCAACATCCTCCTACTCATACAGCACATAGACACACTCAACATGATCCCTATATAGAACCACCTAATACCTATACACTTA
>NC_051418.1:4646498-4646578 GCF_015228065.2 Penaeus monodon | reverse complement strand
ACCACCAGTACCACACACATACCACAACTAACTAATACACCATCACACAACCACCACACCCCACATAGCTTATACATCTA
>NC_051418.1:4645575-4645830 GCF_015228065.2 Penaeus monodon | reverse complement strand
ATCACTACACACTTTTACTTATCAGTTCTACACCACACACTACAGCTCTTATCGACAGTACCTACACTACATCATTAATCACTTACGAGTATTTCTCACAACTTTACCACTACAAGCATCACTGATGTCTGTTAAGCACTTTCTCTTACTTCTTTTTATCACACACCACTCTAGCTACATACACATCTATCACACATCACACACATCAGTACACGTACACATGATTTTTTTCTTTTCGTATGGTAAATTGAGGGA
>NC_051418.1:4645324-4645489 GCF_015228065.2 Penaeus monodon | reverse complement strand
CGAGCCTCACATAAATAATTCCAAACGCTACCTTTACTACACACAGACGACACACCAACGTTATACATTAGACTACACACACAACTTTATTTGTTTTTTTTCTTATTCTACACAAAGTACTTATCATCAAACTTATTCTTTTTTATGGAATTTCTTTCATACACA
>NC_051418.1:4644637-4644949 GCF_015228065.2 Penaeus monodon | reverse complement strand
AGTTAACTTTTATTTCCGACACATGCACTACTACATCGTACACTTTATGACACACAGACACTTACACACTTCTAGACACCAGGATCTCTTACTGACTACACCACACGACTACAGACATTTGACACACAGTTACTCATCAACACACATCACAGAATACACACCACTTTTTTGAGCACAACATTACCATCACATATTTTTTTTTTCTAATTTTCACTTCACACTCACTATCTTACACCTACTACACACACTAGCTTACAACGGACTCATCACCCACTTTTTTACTACTACACACTCAGTTACTCAGCACAGACT
>NC_051418.1:4643612-4644449 GCF_015228065.2 Penaeus monodon | reverse complement strand
ACTACATCGTGGTAATTTTTTTTTTATTTGTTTCCTTTGTTTTACTATTCTTCCGATTCACAACAGACACACTTACATTCGCTATTTTTTATTTATTATTTGTATTTTCTTACATCCACAGATTACATCCATATTTTTTTGTAATTATTCCTTTTTTTTTTCCTTACTATCACACTACGTATCACTGACGTCATTACGACGGACCCTCATCGTACATACAACACACTGGGAACAGGTATTGGGGTTTGAGTGGGCCGTTGTTTGTTGCACTACACGACCCAGCCTACACCTACGGACAACACAGTGGGAAGATGCCCTGGCGTTAGCTCACACACCAGGATGTTCACGAATTTGTTGTTGGATATCTGTTTCGGTCGGGTACCTACTACACTCCCATCGTTGCTGTGTTTTTTGCACTATGGAAATCTTGCGTCACTTACACTGCAGACACACAACACAGGAGTCGGAGCTGTTTGATCACAGCACATAACCCACACACACTACACTGCACGACACATCCTGTAGGGTTGTGGTTTGGAGGTTAAGGCCGTGGTGGGTGTTTGGGCGAACACACTACCACAAACACCGATGACACAACGACACACAAACACACACAGACATAGCGTCAATACCGGGGGGGAACACTCGACACAATACAACACACTAGTCACATGACTCACTACTTACTACAGACACAGACACAGACCATCTATTCCAGATCAACACGCATAGACACACTACGACACACAGACACAGAACACACACGACCACAGCACTCATCTTACATGTTACACTACCACACACATGTGTTTTATTTTTTTTTTGGAATTTTCTTCT
>NC_051418.1:4643303-4643409 GCF_015228065.2 Penaeus monodon | reverse complement strand
TGTATCGATCTTATATTTTTTTGGTTTGTGGCAAATCACTCTACATCTGCTTCTTTTTTTTTTCCGATTTACTTATGCACTACTGACTACACACATATTTTTTTTT
>NC_051418.1:4642397-4642993 GCF_015228065.2 Penaeus monodon | reverse complement strand
CTCTTTTGACAATATATTGTTTTGTGTAATTCTCCACACACACACTATATTTTCGTATTTCTTTTTTTGTGATATTATACATTGTTTTCCACACACACACTTACCTACACAACGTCATCACATTACCACTACCGAACACACTTATCACTCCACTCTACACACTCTACTACACACACACACACTACTACACACACACACTTACAACACACACATTTTTTTTGATAGTGAATATATTTTCATCTCTCCACACACTACACACATCATTATCACATACACACAGCACTACTACCAGTACACACTCACACAGACACACTCCTTACTAGATCACACCCACGAGCCCATTCACAAACACACATTTTCTCTTTACACACACTCACAGACCCCTAACACAACCACTAGACACACACACAAAATGACACAGACACCACTATTCTTTTGGAAACACACATACACATTGACACACACACACCTTTGCCACACAGCCACACTCCATCATATCAACATCGTGGATTGAATTCCTTTTTTTTCGGGCGCTAATTCACACATCTATCCTGACAAACACAATTATGGTCACCGACACACTAGTCTACGCTCTT
>NC_051418.1:4642259-4642340 GCF_015228065.2 Penaeus monodon | reverse complement strand
TTTTGTTTTACTACTACACACGTACTCCGACACTACACGCACAGCTACACCATCTACTACAACACACATTTTTCGATCGTG
>NC_051418.1:4640731-4642201 GCF_015228065.2 Penaeus monodon | reverse complement strand
TCATTGGTAATATCATCTTTCTACACGACACGGACTTACATTACACACACTTCCTACTACACACAGCAACACACTCCACACACTGATATTTGTTGTTTTATTTTGGGGGGGAGAGGGGGTATATAATTTTCACACACTACACCTACACACATATTTCTTTTCAGATTTTTTTTTCTCGACACACGCACTACACATTGGGTTACATCGAAACACACATCTTACACACCCAACGCCTACATCTTAGGTAAGCATATATTATTGTGTATATCTATTTATATTTCTTATTTTTGTTATGAACTCGCCATAACATTTTTCTGTTCACGGTAATGTCTTGGAACGGACAGAAACATGTGACCCTTTCAAACAAAGTCAAGGGGATCTTTGCCTTGTGACGAGTCGTCCAACATTGGCATTGGTATCGATGTTTCCCATTGCTGACCAATGCAGCACCAAGTGCTTCTCGTACTAGTTTCCCATTTGTAGTTTTCTAGGGGAAGAAGGCATGGTGCCGCTGTTTCGTCTCCGGGCTTATTGATCAGTGTATGGGGGTTGATTTGGATTTTGAGGGTGCGTATTTTCTGTTTTTTTTTTTAATAATATGACTGAATAATACTTGTTTACGAGGAGCTCTGTGTCATGTGATAGCATCTCGCAGTTCTACATTTTTATTTTGTTTATACTCCTCTCCTATACCTACAGGATCCGTATCGTTTCCTGGATTACTCGCTGACAGTGGCCCCGAGAATAGGGTACCGGAAAGCTCTCGCCCTCTCCACACTCGACCTTTTATCTTCCCAGCCTTTGCAGGGAGCGAGCACCATACTGAGTGCCTTCCGTGAGACTAAACTTTTCCTCCATACTATTCCTTTGACGGACCCTGGCAACCAATCAAAAAGAAGTCGAGCTGTTGCTTTTTTTGACATAGTGCATGATAATTAAATTATTATGTAATATTCATCCTACTTTATGTGTGACGTGACGTGTGTTAGTGTTAGAGAGTTGTGTGAGAGTGTGAGTGTGTGAGTAGTGAGAGAGTGTGTGAGAGTGAGAGAGTGGGAGTGTGAGAGTATTGTGTGAGATGTGATGAGACACTATAGTGGTGAGAGTCGAGAGAGTGTGTGAGAGTGAGAGATTCGTTGAGGTGGTGAAGAGTGTGTGAGTGTGAGAGTGTGTGTGCGAGTGAGAGAGTGTGTGGATTGAGAGACGTGTGAGAGTGAGAGAGTGGTGGTGAGAGTGAGATAGAGTGTGTGAGAGTTTGTAGTAGTGTGGTGAGAGTGTAGAGAGTGTGTGATTGAAGTGAGGATGAGTGTGTGTATGAGTGAGTAGTGTGTGCTGAGAGTGAGAGAGTGTGCTTAGGTGATAGTGAGTGTGTGAGAGTGAGAGAGTTGTGTGGAGTGGAAGAGATGGTGTGTAGAGTTAGAGAGTGTGTGAGAGTGAGAGAGTGTGCTGAGAGTGAGAGAGTGTGCTGAT
>NC_051418.1:4640618-4640688 GCF_015228065.2 Penaeus monodon | reverse complement strand
GAGATAGAGTGAGGGCGTGTGTGTGTTCTCTGTGTGAGTCGCAGTGATGAGTGTAGTGTTCGTGGAGTGA
>NC_051418.1:4638436-4640472 GCF_015228065.2 Penaeus monodon | reverse complement strand
TGGGGGGGGGTGAGAGGGTGTGGAGAGTAAGCAAGTGTACATAATGTTTGGGAGTGGTGTGTGTGTGTGCAAATTTTACCCACTGTGAAAACTAGTAACTTTGCAGCTCAACCAGTAACGGCATTGGGATGAGGCAGGGGCACCAACACCGAAGGGTGCGCTGAGAGACCATAGTTAGGACTCTTCATCTCAGGATCACAGCTCACATCATCGACCAGCAACGCTTATTCCTTCGAGCACTAGTTACAAGGATCGCATCTAGTATGGACCACACATAAAACAGTGATTGGATATACACCCCCCTAACGAATATGCAACGTCCTTACATGTTTTTGGCAGGGCGTGAAAATTGTACTGGCCGGGTTATGGAGTGTGCCCAAGGGTTGGTTTTGTAAGCTGAATTGTCTAAGGCTAAAACCAGAGTAGTAGGCTTGACGGAAACCAAAGGCCCTTAACCTGGGGTGGGGTTTCTTACCATACCCATGGCTAAGAGTGTATCTTTCCCAGCCAGTTATTCTCCTAGATCTACCATTTACATGCACATCAAATAGAATTTGATAGTTTATGTTGATATTGTTGTTAAACAATCTAAAATTGTTTTGCATAATAGGATGGACAATTACTATCTGCTCGCCCTTATTATTCTGCTGATCTCCGTATTCGGAAAGTTTGCATTTTGAACTCACTTTGTATGATCATTATCAATAAAAATAATTATCATTAACTTCCCCACAGATGCAACAAATATGCATTCCTCCTGTTGTGGAAGATGATAGCGTATTGAGGAGCACGGGAAAAACGGAGGAGACTGTGAAGGGTAGGATATGTGTCGTACATGTACCTAACCTTCTGCTTTTAAGAAGAATGATGCAAATTTAGAGGGATGCGTCGCCACACTAAGTATTACCACAGCACTTAATGCTCACGCTAGGAGAGCTTAACGGCTGAGCTTATTCCAGGTCTGTATAACATCACCACTATATTATGTGTACGTATTGTTGTATTATTACTCAGCGTGTCTGTGAGAACGCAGTACCTCCTCATTTGCTGTGGTAATGCAATAATTGTTGTCACCTTTCCTGGAAATTTAGAGTCTTGTTTCTGTGCAGGCAGTAGATGTGCTTGTATCAAAAAGAATAAATTTTTATGGTAAAAAATATTCAATAAGACTGAGGTGTCTTTCAAGACAACTGTAACAGATTCAAAGATTATTCAGGTATTCGGTAATGTGTAAAGTGAGCAAGAAATTATTATACATTCGACCCCTGCCAGATTCCCGCTTTCTAAAGGAATTTCTTTCCATTGTTGGTGTCCTTTGTTGAAGAATTGTTCCGGAACTTCTGTAGGAATTCTCCTCAGTTCAGCAATCCGAAGATATAAGGCTTCCACTATATAATGGTCTCTCTGGGGTGCTACTGAACATGCTCTTTGAAACCTATTTTACTAAGAGATCTCTTGAACTTGGGACAAGAAACTGGAATGAACCTGAGATTCATGTTTTGCTCGTATCATTTTTGGTTTGCTTCTCTGTTAGTCTTGTACAAGTGTTGTGATAAATGAGTGTAAAATATCCTATGCACAAGATACACCCGGTGTACAGATTCTCGGAGATTTTATATTCAAGTGCATTGGTGTGTGGAGCTATCGTGTCAAGAGCTTCTGGCTCGAAGCTCATCGAAGAAAAGAAATGGACTGAAGATCTTGTTAAAGAATACATGAAACCCCGGCCTTTTAAATTTCTGATGGTGGTAGACCCTTGTAGCTAGTTTGGCAATTTTCAGCAGTTTTATATTGCTGTGCTGTCCTTAAGTGGGTTATGATAGTGCAAGATCCCAGGTGGATCTAGCAGAGCACCGAGTGTAGTTGAAATTTACATTTGTATTAATTAATTCTCTTTCAGCTCATATTAGAAAGAACATGTTTGTTTTTGTTTTGTTTTTACAGACTGTTATGTAATTGTAATTATGATAATAATAATAGTTTGTAATCCCGCATATTTCAATCTTGATACCATATGAAATAAAATAGGCAATTAC
>NC_051418.1:4636779-4638413 GCF_015228065.2 Penaeus monodon | reverse complement strand
CAAAATTTCTTTTATCATCTTGAAGAATTTTTTTTTTCATACTTCATGTATTTAGCACTTGTTTAAGCTTCACATGGCATCTAAACTTTGATTGCAGATTGTGTAAAATATACAAATAAATTATTCTAAATCTAGGTTTTTGTATCACTTTGTTGATACTGTCACTGTGTGACCTATATATCATATTGTTTGCCATTAGAAAATAAGTATTTAAACTAATATAAAGTGTTAGATTTACATTATGTTTGATAATGCATCACAATCATGTTACACTATGTAATTTTTGTTAAGCATTGCTTTTCAGTATTACCAAGGTATTTTTAAGGTGATTACCAAGTACCATACAAAGAAAGTATCCATGATCATATCCATATCTGTTGTAAAAAAGGCACCATACATGATCTATTCTGTTTATATTCGTATTTGGATAATTGGGTGCACACAAATCTTCGGCTGGTCTCGTTTGCTGTTATGCAAACAGGTGAAGAATGTTGGGTTTTCAGTAGGAATAGGGAGTCATTTTGGTCACCTATGAAAAGAGAGGCGTGTTAAGCTTAACTAATGGGCTTGCTTGCAAGGGAGCTGGGTCCTTGTAGCATTCAGGCTGCTTTAATATAGCCTCAGCCTGTTTCCTCAGTCTCTCCATATCTTTGGCATTCCTGATGTATCTTAGAAATTACATTGATAAGGATAAATTCGTGGAAACACATATATGTTATATTTCCTTAATTTCTCAAACAAGCATGTATCAAAATTTGTTAAAGAATAATTAACTGGGAAAAAAAATTATGCGCAGCAATGCAGCTGCTTTCCTGGTCCCTCTTTTGCTTACTGCAAAGGCACTAAATGTTTTCTCTGACTACAGGAAACTAAAACAAACCTTACAGCAAAATTGGTGCGACACATCATTGGGAATTGCACAGTTTTGAGTCTTTCTTTGAGTGGTCTTTGCTGTTATTTGTATACCTTTGTTAAGTAGTTTTTATTTGATCACTACCCTTTATCTAATTTATGCAATTAATGAATCCAATATATAAAATTTTACAGTAATTCAGTATTAGCGCGGGGTTTCTGCCTTCTCTCCACTTGGGACTGTGTAAGGGCACCTCATAATTAAAAAGGTGAATGTTTGACTTTATAGTTATTTATGACTTTGTAGTACAAACATCAGTCCCTTTTACTGAGTGTTTTATTTCATATCCTTTGGAAAAAAATGGTGCTTAATTCAGGTAGTCAAGAAAATGGCATTTAGTTTGTGTTCACACTGGTATACCCTTTGAAACCAACCACACAATTTTTGATGGATTATACATGGAAGTTGTAGCTGAATGTCTTAATCTAAGACTAACTAAACTAAAAATGCTATATGAGCAAAATGTGGCTCTCAAGGACACAACACCTCTCCTTGCCCAGCAACAGAGTTAACAAAGCTTGCAGATAAACAAATTTTGATCACAAAGCACTTCCAAGGAGTGTCCTAATGTGTTTTTAAGAAAAAGGGATGGCAGGGGAATACAGTGGTATGCATAACTCAAAAAGCACCTCAAATGCAGTGGGAAATTTTTTTTTAATTTTTGAAGATATTTATATCCTGAATATTTAAGTCCGCATTTGTATGGTTGTTATGATAATGA
>NC_051418.1:4633388-4633644 GCF_015228065.2 Penaeus monodon | reverse complement strand
TCTGACTGTGCCAAGATCCGGGTATTCTGTCGAGCCATACTGGACCCAGTAATCCGAGGAGATCTCATCTGAAGTCAGAAAGCCAGGGTATGATAGTATTTATGTGCCATCATCATATGAAGGTGAATCAGAGACTCTGATTGTGCCAAGACGCAGGTATCCTGTCGAGCCATACAGGACCCGGAAATACGAAAGAGAGAAAGCCAGGGCCAGAAAGGTAGGGTATGATAGTAGATTTTTATATATGTTTTTATAT
>NC_051418.1:4632662-4632778 GCF_015228065.2 Penaeus monodon | reverse complement strand
AAGGATCCGCTATGGCGAGAGGTCATTCAGTAGCTGGAGGAAAGAGCTGTGCCACGACGAAAGTTACCTCAGCCCTTGGAAGGGTTCGAATTGTATCTAGGTCTTTGGGATATTTT
>NC_051418.1:4632522-4632590 GCF_015228065.2 Penaeus monodon | reverse complement strand
AGACACTTAATCTACCTGAGAAAAGGCTTCGGGGCCTGTGTCTCTTGCGACTTCCTTCTGGCAACTTC
>NC_051418.1:4631092-4632052 GCF_015228065.2 Penaeus monodon | reverse complement strand
AAAACAGTGTGATGATGTCCATAGTACATAATAAAACTAAATAATACCCAAATGCTATGTGTATTTGGGTATTATTTAGTTTTATTATGTACTATGGAAATCTTTTTCCTTTCACAGTATCAAGGTAATACATAAAACATTGTTTACTAATCATGAACAATTCAGTGCGAATTACTAAATAAAAATTCCAGCAGCCAAGGTCTGACAAGTCTCCGATGAAGATACATCTTAATTGGAAAGATGGATAAAGGATTGGTTCTGCTGAGTTAGCATTGCCTGAGGGTAGTTACAATATAAGGCTCTCACTCCAAGAGGGTATCTCAACCAACGCCGCACAGCTGACTTCCTGAGAGTCCACATCTCCTGGCGACAAAGAGAGGGCAGAATCGTAAGGAAGACTGTCTTTCTCCCTGCAGGAGCCATGGATATTGTGGGTACGTATCATTATGAGTCAGACATGCAAAAAGAGGTTTCTGCCATTATCATACGAAACTGAATCAACTTCATCTGAGTATGATAGTACGTATGTGCCATCACCATATGAAGGTGAATCAGAGACTTCTGACTGTGCCAAGATCTGGGTATTCTGTCGAGCCATACTGGACCTGGTAATCCGAGAAGGAGATCTCATCTGAAGTCAGAAAGAACAGGGTATGATAGTACGTATGTGCCATCATTATATGAAGGTGACTCAGAGAGTCTGATTGTGCCAAGATCCGGGTATTCTGTCGAGCCATACTGGACCCAGTAATCCGAGTAGGAGGTCTCATCTGAAGTCAGAAAGCCAGGGTATGATAGTACTTATGTGCCATCATCATATGAAGGTGACTCAGAGAGTCTGATTGTGCCAAGACGCAGGTATTCTGTCGAGCCATACAGGACCCGGTAATCCGAAAGAAAGAAAGCCAGTGCCAGAAAGGCAGGGTATGATAGTATATTTTTATATATATGTTTTTATAT
>NC_051418.1:4617267-4618216 GCF_015228065.2 Penaeus monodon | reverse complement strand
ATTTAAAAAAATATATATAAAAATATACTATCATACCCTGCCTTTCTGGCACTGGCTTTCTTTCTTTCGGATTACCGGTCTGTATGGCTCGACAGAATACCTGCGTCTTGGCACAATCAGACTCTCTGATTCACCTTCATATGATAGCACATACGTACTATCATACCCTGTCTTCTGACTTCAGATGAGAACCTCCTACTCGATTACTGGGTCCAGTATGGCTCGACTTAATACCCGCGTCTTGGCACAGTCAGAGTCTCTGATTCACCTTCATATGATGATGGCACATACGTACTATCATACCCTGGCTTTCTGACTTCAGATGAGACCTCCTACTTGGATTACTGGGTCCAGTATGGCTCGACAGAATACCCGGATCTTGGCAAAGTCAGAGTCTCTGATTCACCTTCATATGATGATGGCACATACGTACTATCATACTCAGATGAAGTTGATTCAGTTTCGTATGATAATGGCGGAACCTCATTTTGCATGTCTGACTCATAATGATACGTACCCACAATATCCATGGCTCCTGCAGGGAGAAAGACAGTCTTGCTTACAATTCTGCCCTCTCTTTGTCGCCAGGAGATGTGGACTCTCAGGAAGTCAGCTGTGCGGCGTGTTGAGATACCCTCTTGGAGTGAGAGCCTTATATTGTAACTACCCTCAGGCAATGCTAACTCAGCAGAACCAATCCTTTATCCATCTTTCCAATTAAGATGTATCTTCATCGGAGACTTGTCAGACCTTGGCTGCTGGAATTTTTATTTAGTAATTCGCACTGAATTGTTCATGATTAGTAAACAATGTTTTATGTATTACCTTGATACTGTGAAAGGAAAAAGATTTCCATAGTACATAATAAAACTAAATAATACCCAAATACACATAGCATTTGGGTATTATTTAGTTTTATTATGTACTATGGACATCATCACACTGTTTT
>NC_051418.1:4616730-4616847 GCF_015228065.2 Penaeus monodon | reverse complement strand
GGATGTGTATATATAGATATATGGGCCCGGTAGGCGAGTGGTAGAGCAGAAGTTGCCAGAAGGAAGTCGCAAGAGACTCAGGCTCCCGAAGCCTTTTCTCAGGTAGATTAAGTGTCT
>NC_051418.1:4616542-4616658 GCF_015228065.2 Penaeus monodon | reverse complement strand
AAAATATCCCAAAGACCTAGATACAATTCGAACCCTTCCAAGGGCTGAGGTAACTTTCGTCGTGGCACAGCTCTTTCCTCCAGCTACTGAATGACCTCTCGCCATAGCGGATCCTT
>NC_051418.1:4615849-4615937 GCF_015228065.2 Penaeus monodon | reverse complement strand
ATATAAAAACATATATAAAAATCTACTATCATACCCTACCTTTCTGGCCCTGGCTTTCTCTCTTTCGTATTTCCGGGTCCTGTATGGC
>NC_051418.1:4615050-4615248 GCF_015228065.2 Penaeus monodon | reverse complement strand
CACACATCACTGACCCTCGCTAATGTCTTTACTTTTCTATATTATAACATTCTAATATATTTCTATTAGACAACAGAAAACTTTGTTACACCCCATGGAAAGCGTATCCACTCTTTGATCGGGGGGGCCGGCAATGGTAATCCTATAAGATCAGTCATCGTACTCACAGCATGTTTGACGACAACGCTAATTAACTTC
>NC_051418.1:4614402-4615015 GCF_015228065.2 Penaeus monodon | reverse complement strand
TTTTCACGATCTGTTTCATTTAATTAGTGGACGGCATTGTTCTTGATTCTAGGAACACAATCCCGGAGAATCTCAATATGGACCAAACTTTCACTTTCATCTCTATGAGGGCTGACCATCTGAAATACTGTAAGGATTGTGAAGAAATTCGACTCCATAATTCTGTTCACTGTGACCCCTGTCATAGTTACATCACTAACGGGCTTGGACACTGCCCGTTTATTGGGATCTGCATTACTAAGTCAAATTTCGCGCCGGTAACATACTTAGCTTTCTTTTTCGTCTTTGTGAATGCTTTATTGGCAGTTGGTGCATTATTCTCGTTTTTTACGTTCAGCATTTTCAGTACGTGGCAACTGATTGTCCTTGAGATTGACACGCACATACACACACACTCTTGATCCACAGAGGGTTCGTGATGCTCAGCTGAAGGATCCGCTATGGCGAGAGGTCATTCAGTAGCTGGAGGAAAGAGCTGTGCCACGACGAAAGTTACCTCAGCCCTTGGAAGGGTTCGAATTAATTAATGGCATTCTTTACCATGTTCGACATTGCATTATATTTTACGGTCAGTAAAAATTTTGTATTTGTATCCAGGTCTTTGGGATATTTT
>NC_051418.1:4614235-4614330 GCF_015228065.2 Penaeus monodon | reverse complement strand
AGACACTTAATCTACCTGAGAAAAGGCTTCGGGAGCCTGAGTCTCTTGCGACTTCCTTCTGGCAACTTCTGCTCTACCACTCGCCTACCGGGCCC
>NC_051418.1:4612839-4613678 GCF_015228065.2 Penaeus monodon | reverse complement strand
GAAGTATCAAGGTAATACATAAAAACATTGTTTACTAATCATGAACAATTCAGTGCGAATTACTAAAAAAAAATTCCAGCAGCCAAGGTCTGACAAGTCTCCGAAGAAGATACATCTAAATTGGAAAGAAGCAAAAAGGGATTGGTTCTGCTGAGTTAGCATAGCCTGAGGGTAGTTAAAATATAAGGCTCTCACTCCAAGAGGGTATCTCAACACGCCGCACAGCTGACTTCCTGAGAGTCCACATCTCCTGGCGACAAAGAGAGGCAGAATCGTAAGGAAGACTGTCTTTCTCCCTGCAGGAGCCATGGATATTGTGGGTACGTATCATTATGAGTCAGACATGCAAAATGAGGTTCAACCATTATCATACGAAACTGAATCAACTTTATATGAGTATGATAGTACGTATGTGCCATCATCATATGAAGGTGAATCAGTGACTCTGACTGTGCCAAGATCCGGGTATTCTGTCGAGCCATACTGGACCTGGTAATCCGAGAAGGAGATCTCATCTGAAGTCATTAAGCCAGGGTATGATAGTACGTATGTGCCATCATCATATGAAGGTGACTCAGAGAGTCTGATTGTGCCAAGACGCGGGTATTCTGTCGAGCCATACTGGACCCGGTAATCCGAGAAGGAGATCTCATCTGAAGTCAGAAAGCCAGGGGATGATAGTACGTATGTGCCATCATCATATGAGGTGACTCAGAGAGTCTGATTGTGCCAAGACGCAGGTATTCTGTCGAGCATACAGGACCGGTAATCCGAAAGAAAGAAAGCCAGGGCCAGAAAGGCAGGGTATGATAGTATATTTTTATATATGTTTTTTATAT
>NC_051418.1:4612125-4612242 GCF_015228065.2 Penaeus monodon | reverse complement strand
AAAGATCCGCTATGGCGAGAGGTCATTCAGTAGCTGGAGGAAAGAGCTGTGCCAGGGACGAAAGTTACCTCAGCCCTTGGAAGGGTTCGAATTGTATCCAGGTCTTTGGGATATTTT
>NC_051418.1:4611959-4612053 GCF_015228065.2 Penaeus monodon | reverse complement strand
AGACACTTAATCTACCTGAGAAAAGGCTTCGGGAGCCTGAGTCTCTTGAGACTTCCTTCTGGCAACTTCTGCTCTACCACTCGCCTACCGGGCC
>NC_051418.1:4610708-4611509 GCF_015228065.2 Penaeus monodon | reverse complement strand
AAAACAGTGTGATGATGTCTTTTCCATAGTACAAAATAAAACTAAATAATACCCAATTACTATGTGTATTTGGGTATTATTTAGTTTTATTATGTACTAGGGAAGTATCAAGGTAATACATAAAACATTGTTACTAATCATGAACAATTCAGTGCGAATTACTAAATAAAAATTCCAGCAGCCAAGGTCTGACAAGTCTCCGATGAAGATACATCTTAATTGGAAAGATGGATAAAGGATTGGTTCTGCTGAGTTAGCATTGCCTGAGGGTAGTTACAATATAAGGCTCTCACTCCAAGAGGGTATCTCAACACGCCGCACAGCTGACTTCCTGAGAGTCCACATCTCCTGGCGACAAAGAGAGGGCAGAATCGTAAGGAAGACTGTTTTTCCCCCTGCAGGAGCCATGGATATTGTGGGTACGTATCATTATGAGTCAGACATGCAAAATGAGGTTCAACCATTATCATACGAAACTGAATCAACTTTATATGAGTATGATAGTACGTATGTGCCATCATCATATGAAGGTGAATCAGTGACTCTGACTGTGCCAAGATCCGGGTATTCTGTCGAGCCATACTGGACCCATTATCCGAGTAGGAGGTCTCATCTGAAGTCATTAAGCCAGGGTATGATAGTACGTATGTGCCATCATCATATGAAGGTGAATCAGAGAGTCTGATTGTGCCAAGACGCAGGGATTCTGTCGAGCCATACAGGACCCGGTAATCCGAAAGAAAGAAAGCCAGGGCCAGAAAGGCAGGGTATGATAGTAGATTTTTATATATGTTTTTATAT
>NC_051418.1:4609979-4610094 GCF_015228065.2 Penaeus monodon | reverse complement strand
AAAGATCCGCTATGGCGAGAGGTCATTCAGTAGCTGGAGGAAAGAGCTGTGCCACGACGAAAGTTACCTCAGCCTTGGGAAGGGTTCGAATTGTATCCAGGTCTTTGGATATTTT
>NC_051418.1:4609812-4609907 GCF_015228065.2 Penaeus monodon | reverse complement strand
AGACACTTAATCTACCTGAGAAAAGGCTTCGGGAGCCTAAGTCTCTTGCGACTTCCTTCTGGCAACTTCTGCTCTACCACTCGCCTACCGGGCCC
>NC_051418.1:4608566-4609361 GCF_015228065.2 Penaeus monodon | reverse complement strand
AAAACAGTGTGATGATGTCCATAGTACATAATAAAACTAAATAATACCCAATTACTATGTGTATTTGGGTATTTTAGTTTTATTATGTACTATGGAAGTATCAAGGTAATACATAAAACATTGTTTACTAATCATGAACAATTCAGTGCGAATTACTAAATAAAAATTCCAGCAGCCAAGGTCTGACAAGTCTCCGATGAAGATACATCTTAATTGGAAAGATGGATAAAGGATTGGTTCTGCTGAGTTAGCATTGCCTGAGGGTAGTTACAATATAAGGCTCTCACTCCAAGAGGGTATCTCAACACGCCGCACAGCTGACTTCCTGAGAGTCCACATCTCCTGGCGACAAAGAGAGGGCAGAATCGTAAGGAAGACTGTCTTTCTCCCTGCAGGAGCCATGGATATTGTGGGTACGTATCATTATGAGTCAGACATGCAAAATGAGGTTCAACCATTATCATACGAAACTGAATCAACTTTATATGAGTATGATAGTACATATGTGCCATCATCATATGAAGGTGAATCAGTGACTCTGACTGTGCCAAGATCCGGGGATTCTGTCGAGCCATACTGGACCTGGTAATCCGAGAAGGAGATCTCATCTGAAGTCAGAAAGCCAGGGTATGATAGTACGTATGTGCCATCATCATATGAAGGTGACTTAGAGAGTCTGATTGTGCCAAGATGCAGGTATTCTGTCGAGCCATACAGGACCCGGTAATCCGAAAGAAAGAAAGCCAGGGCCAGAAGGCAGGGTATGATAGTAGATTTTTATATATGTTTTTATAT
>NC_051418.1:4607649-4607955 GCF_015228065.2 Penaeus monodon | reverse complement strand
AAGGATCCGCTATGGCGAGAGGTCATTCATAGCTGGAGGAAAGAGCTGTGCCACGAACGAAAGTTACCTCACCCTTGGAAGGGTTCGAATTGTATCCAGGTCTTTGGGATATTTTTAGGCAGCCGAGGGGGAAGTTCCTTTCCAACGTACGCGAGTCAGGATTCAACCCTCGACCTCAGATTGCTGAGACACTTAATCAAACCTGAGAAAAGGCTTCGGGAGCCTGAGTCTCTTTCCCGACTTCCCTTCTGGCAACTTCTGCCTACCACTCGCCTACCGGGCCCATATATCTATATATACACATCC
>NC_051418.1:4606292-4607250 GCF_015228065.2 Penaeus monodon | reverse complement strand
GTTACCTACCATATAAAAATTCACATATAAAACAGTGTGATGATGTCTTTTCCATAGTACATAATAAAAACTAAATAATACCCAATTACTATGTGTTTTGGGTATTATTTAGTTTTATTATGTACTATGGAAGTATCAAGGTAATACATAAAACATTGTTTACTAATCATGAAAAATTCAGTGCGAATTACAAAATAAAAATTCCAGCAGCCAAGGTCTACAAGTCTCCGATGAAGATACATCTTAATTGGAAAGATGGATAAAGGATTGGTTCTGCTGAGTTAGCATTGCCTGAGGGTAGTTACAATAAAAAGGCTCTCACTCCAAGAGGGTATCTCAACACGCCGCACAGCTGACTTCCTGAGATCCACATCTCCTGGCGAAAAAGAGGGGGCAGAATCGTAAGGAGACTGTCTTTCTCCCTGCAGGAGCCATGGATATTGTGGGTACGTATCATTATGATCAGACATGCAAAATGAGGTTCAACCATTATCATACGAAACGAATCAACTTTATTGAGTATGATAGTACGTATGTGCCATCATCATATGAAGGGAATCAGTGACTCTGACTGTGCCAAGATCCGGTATTCTGTCGAGCCATACTGGACCTGGTAATCCGAAAAGATCTCATCTGAAGTCAAAAGCCCAGGGTATGATAGTACGTATGTGCCATCATCATATGAAGGTGACTCAGAGAGTCTGATTGTGCAAGATCCGGGTATTTGTCGAGTCATACTGACCCAGTAATCCGAGTAGGAGGTCTCATCTGAAGTCGAAAGACAGGGTTATGATAGTACGATGTGCTATCATAGAAGGTGAATCAGAGAGTCTATTGGGCCAAGACGGAAGGTATTCTTGTCGAGCCATACAGGACCCGGTAATAATCGAAAGAAAGAAACCAGTACAGTGCCAGAAAGGCAGGGATGATAGTACTATTTTTATATATAGTTTTATAT
>NC_051418.1:4597053-4597394 GCF_015228065.2 Penaeus monodon | reverse complement strand
GCTCATTTCTTTCTCTTCATCTCCTCTTGGAGTTTTCTCTTCTCTTTCACTCGTATATTCTCGCAGCTTATTCAAATAAACTCATTTGCCTAATTCGGCCATTCCTCATCTCCTCTGTTTACATTTCGTTGACTAATTCCCCTATTATTTTGCTGTCTTTCTTTCCCTTCCCTTTCTTTCCCCTCTCTTTTCCTAGCCCCCTTTCACCCCTTTTATCCGCTGACTTTTTCCATCTCCTCGTTTCATTGTTTGGATTTGTTTAGAATATTTTTCTTTTGTCTCCTGTGTATAATTTTATTCCTGTTGGTCTGGTTTTCTTTCACTTTTTTTGTTTGTTTGTT
>NC_051418.1:4596894-4596963 GCF_015228065.2 Penaeus monodon | reverse complement strand
GTAATTTCTATCCGTTTATATCTCCCCTATCCGTACTCCTTTTCTCCCTTTCTCCCTCCTCATATCTCT
>NC_051418.1:4596533-4596664 GCF_015228065.2 Penaeus monodon | reverse complement strand
CGTTAGCACTCCCTTGGCACCGGCGGGATATACCCTCACAGCACGGGACGGAACACACATCTGTCGCTGATATGGGCATCGGGGCACATCTGTGCGTGACTGGCTGAGGGGACTGGCGCCCTCAGAGTCTG
>NC_051418.1:4594382-4595116 GCF_015228065.2 Penaeus monodon | reverse complement strand
GGAGAATTGGCCGATTCGATAAACAAGTAATTTGTAAATGAAGAAAAACCTAAAGATAGATAATCAAGCATATACATAGATAGATAAACAAGAAAATCAACATAAAAAGTCCGATAAACAAGAGAATCCAGATAAATAAACAAGAAAATCACCATAAGAAAGAGACGATAATATAAGAAATAAATCGTAATAAAAACACCAACAAACAACCAAGTAGAAATCAAATAACTACAAAGAAAGTACGATAATCCATGTAAGAGCAAACAAACAAAGCAGAAATCAGAAGCGGGATGTGAGAAAACTGACCCACGAGACAATGCCGTCGACGGAGGCTGGGCACGCGTGGGCAGATGAGGGGGGGTGGGGGGGAGAATAGGCGGGTGTGGGGGGTGAGAAAATAGGCAGAGGGGAGAGGGGGGGATAGGCAGGGGGAGGTGGGGAGAGAATAGGCAGGCGGAGGGGGAGGGGGGAATAGGCAGAGGGGAGGGTGGAGAATAGGCGGGGGGGAGGGGGGAGAGAATAGGCAGAGGGGAGGGGGGAGAATAGGCGGGGGGGAGGGGGGAGAGAATAGGCAGAGGGGGGAGGTAAGGGTAAGCGTAAGGGAGGGAGGGAAAGAGTGAAAGAAAAAAGAGGGAGAGAGGGTGGGAGGATCGAGGTGAAATGGAGGGAAGGAAAGGAGGAGAGAAATAGAGATAGATGGATAGATGGAGAGAGAGAGAAAGACAGACAGACAG
>NC_051418.1:4594014-4594250 GCF_015228065.2 Penaeus monodon | reverse complement strand
AAAGAGACAAAAGAAGAAAGCGAAAGACCTAGAGAGAGAGAGCAAGAAAGGAAAAGAGAACGAAAGACCTAGAGAGCAACAGAAACCGCAAAGAAGTGAGAGAGCTTGAGAGCAAGAGCCAGAGAGCGAAAAAAAACGAAACAAAAGGCATTCACAGCTGCTCCTAAACACACTCTTCCTGCCCGCCACGTGCGCGCTGACCACGTGACATCTGTCGGCGCTCTGATTGGTCCGTT
>NC_051418.1:4593786-4593947 GCF_015228065.2 Penaeus monodon | reverse complement strand
GTGAAGGTAATAAAGGGGGGGGGATAGGGGGAGCCTGATTACAGAGTTATGTTTGGTTAATAAATCTGAGTTACCAAACGTCGTTATTTTTGCTTTATTGCCCGGAAAGATAGTGAAATGAGATAAGGTGAATCTGCGTTCATTCCTTTTAAATATATATA
>NC_051418.1:4593639-4593736 GCF_015228065.2 Penaeus monodon | reverse complement strand
ATCTCGCGCGACAATTAATGGACGAAAATAAACGACTTCCTATTTCTAATTTTCGTAAAAAGTTGCTGACCTGCAGGAATTAAACGCCTCGGAATAG
>NC_051418.1:4593408-4593582 GCF_015228065.2 Penaeus monodon | reverse complement strand
ACGAACCCCGCCATAGTGACAGGGGAAATGGCTGTCATACATTGGAATGCAGAAATCAATAATGACAAGAGATGCAGGGTGACAATTCGCCGCGAGTTTATAGAAGCTTATCGTGTTCAGTCGCACGGCTGTAGTCGGTCAACAATGTGCGGGTGTCTGGCGGTGCGGGTTGGC
>NC_051418.1:4590584-4590903 GCF_015228065.2 Penaeus monodon | reverse complement strand
GAGTGTGATCGTCGTCGGCACCACTGGTGTACGTCCACATAAACAGGTAGGTTGTGTGTGTGCGTATAAATGTTTTTGTGCGTTTAGGCAAAAGAGAGAGATACAAAGTCAGAGACAAAAAGACAAACAAGACCAGGAAAACATCGTGTATAAATCTAAGGTTCCTATAAACACTCCACAGACTCCACCCCCCCCCCTCCTTCCCCTCACCCATGAACAATTGTACAGCCGCACAGCCGAGCGCCGATACAATAGTCCCTGGCGGTAGTTTTAAGATCCATGAACAACACGTGTTTGTCTGTCTGCTGGACTAGGTCTC
>NC_051418.1:4589931-4590135 GCF_015228065.2 Penaeus monodon | reverse complement strand
CATTATCATTACCGCTATACATCCTGTCACCTGGCGACTGCAAACGGCATCAGAGGGAGAGGTGCGTATGCTAATGTAAGGTCAAACCTGAGGTCAATCCGGGTCAAAAAGGACACAGAAGGAAATGGGTTTTGATGAATGGCGCGAGCGATAACAGGAAACAGACTTCATTGTGTTCTTTTCGGAATTTTGTTAACTTTTTTG
>NC_051418.1:4588725-4589088 GCF_015228065.2 Penaeus monodon | reverse complement strand
CTATCCAAGTAAATCCTATCATCCTATCGCAAATGGATAATTTACTCATAGAAATACCCATATGCATACAAATGTATCCACTGTAATGCTAAATACATCACAGAATCCCATACGCAGCACAACAAATCCAACAGATACATAATACATGATAATAAACGATCTCCCCCCCCCTGAATTCCAATGCTGTGATTAGATTCTTGTTAAATTCTTTCACTGATTCTTTGATATTTACAGTCCTTGGTCTCCTTGCCTCGACACTGTCAAGTTGTAGACAAATATGCTACCACTTTCCTCCTTACATGAAAAAGGATGGTGCAAGTTGGGTCAATTATTCACAGGATTTAATGGGTGGCATGTAATAAA
>NC_051418.1:4588376-4588601 GCF_015228065.2 Penaeus monodon | reverse complement strand
GAATGATGGCGATGTAATAGTATACAGGGCTTTGTCTACGCACACAAGGCGGTGAACTATTCACTGGAGTGGATGGATCCGCAAACTGGGGTCCGCACAAACGCTGTAACACCATATAAGAAGAAATATAAAGTTCAACTGAAGTAATTAATTTCAAGTCAGTTGAAATCTCAGTTCAAGGGTAAGTCTGTTATGTGTTACATATGTGCAATAGAGCGGGAAAAC
>NC_051418.1:4587502-4587672 GCF_015228065.2 Penaeus monodon | reverse complement strand
ACGATGTGTCTCCTAAACATAAATAACCAGAACTTTGCACAAAAACCTAAATAAAGATTACAGCAGCATTCGTAGATAGTAAAAGAGTGAAGTAAACAAATAGATTAAAAAACACGAGCATGTAAATATAGATATTAGCCAATCGATTCTCCGAATTACATTATCAGTTA
>NC_051418.1:4587292-4587463 GCF_015228065.2 Penaeus monodon | reverse complement strand
TTCTTGGCCAGCGACCTGTTTGTGTGCTTTTATGATAGATCCATCCATCTATTTCTGTGAAGGGTAGAGGGCTTGTCTGTTCACTGAGTCAGTAGGAGTTGACAATTGTTTATCTGGACTTATTGTAAACGCAATGTGGACCTGCGTGCGTTTGTGTTGAGGATTTAGATA
>NC_051418.1:4586881-4587077 GCF_015228065.2 Penaeus monodon | reverse complement strand
CAAGGTCCATATAAGTAGGAGTTCACTGATGAGACCTTACTTACATAGACCTTGTTTGTATGTAGGCATCAACCTATGTGGATTTGTACGTAAGTTAATTATGAACGTGTAGACTTGCGTTAATTTAAGTAATACGAATTCGAACTCTCCTTTCCCTCATGCTCTTCCCACACCCCACACATCCTTTCGAGCACAA
>NC_051418.1:4586749-4586833 GCF_015228065.2 Penaeus monodon | reverse complement strand
TCACAACTTCCTCCTTACCCTCGCAAACCTGACTTACAATCGTTCAGAGAAAACCCCTACATTCAACTTCCGGCCTATCCTACT
>NC_051418.1:4586591-4586690 GCF_015228065.2 Penaeus monodon | reverse complement strand
GGAAGCAGAACCGGCGGAAATATCAGTGTCCGGGAAGCTGTACAGATGCAGGAGTAATTCTGACGAGGAAGAACCTTTGCTATACAACGTTTTTTTTTC
>NC_051418.1:4584749-4585237 GCF_015228065.2 Penaeus monodon | reverse complement strand
TCTGTATTCAACTTCGTTTCCAGTCTTTACAAAATTAACTGTTTATTTATGCATTAACTAATACGAAGTTTAATTTCATATCTCGTTCTTATTCATCATTATCCCACCTGCCTCACCCTCTCTGAAAAAAAGAGAGAGAGAAAAAAATAATTGGATTTTTATTTACATTTATTCATTCTTTACATTTTTGCATTCTGCGTGTGTTCATGGTGGGAAGGGGGGGGGGGGGGGGTAGATGTTAGCTGGGGAGGGGGGGGGGTGGAGGGTAAACCAAGGGAAAATAATTCAAAATCAAACACAATGGCTAAGCAAACCTCGCATGACTCCTTTCTCTTTTTTCACTTCCTTGTGTGTGCTTCCATTGCAGTCATGAATAACTTTATTAGTAAACAGAGTTACATTAAACCCGCTGGATGTGGCGTTGTTTGTGAATATGATATTTCTTACAACATATTTCCATTTCGCATGACGCTCATTGGTAGATAAAA
>NC_051418.1:4584630-4584724 GCF_015228065.2 Penaeus monodon | reverse complement strand
CTCTCTTCTCAGTGTGTGTCTTCATTGCAGCGTTTGTGCAACGCTTGGCACGACAACATTTTGCTTTGCCTTTGAAGTCTATTTTTTCTTTTGT
>NC_051418.1:4581839-4582500 GCF_015228065.2 Penaeus monodon | reverse complement strand
CCACTCTGTTGCGAGAGAGTACAGCTTGGTGCGACTTTGGCCCCAGCTTGAAGGATCTATGTCCCCAGTCGTATTTAAGTCTTACCCATTTCCGAAGATGAAACAGCTGTTCAGTAAGATGAGCTTTTCGTATTATGATGCTGTTTGTATGCATTTGTGTGTAGAAAGATAGACAAACTGATGGATAGATCGACGAACAAGAAACGAGATCACCTTCCATAATCCATTCTGCAGCTGCTAGTTACATTTCCTAGAGACAGTTCACCGAACCACACAGAAAAAGTGAAATAAAACCGATTCCCAAAACACAAAATAATAGCAACATTAACCACACGAAAGCCCCCACCCCCCCTCTAACGCTTCCCTTCCCCCCCCCCATCCAGCCCAATCGATAGAACCCCCTCTTCCCCCCCTCTAACCCCTCCCTCTACCACCCCTATTTTATAAGTAAAAGAAATGCAATTAAACTCCCGAATGTTAATTGCAGCCGGCACTGACCAGTTCCTTTGATGGCTTATGTCTCCGCCGACACGCGAGGCCGTTGATATCAAAATCATTAAAATATAGAAGAACAGGTTAAGTAAGTCCGACGTTTAAGCTTCTAAAAGGAGAGGAGAAAAACGATAATTCATAGTCAAAGTGAAAATGTGATAAAAATTCC
>NC_051418.1:4581480-4581805 GCF_015228065.2 Penaeus monodon | reverse complement strand
TATCCTTGTTCTAATTGCTTCGAATTTTTAATTTCTTTCTAAACTTTCTTCGGCGCTCTTTCCCTGTCGTTCCTTTCCTAGTTCCAGGTTTCAAAAATATCTTACAGGCCTTGAACGAAATTTTAAAACCCTCCCCCCCCCAATTTCTAAGCCTATAAGTAAAACTCGACAGAAAGTTTTCAGGATGATATGCCTTCCCTCTTTTTTCATGGCCGAAAGATGTCACGATTTTTTTCGATGCATAAACGAAAGAGCAAAAAAATCTCCACGTTATATAAGTTTTTGTCCTGATGTGTCGATGTTTTTTCTTATCGTGGGGAAGGAA
>NC_051418.1:4579536-4580088 GCF_015228065.2 Penaeus monodon | reverse complement strand
AAAACTCCGTCCTTCCTTATACGGTTCACCCTTTACTCTCTCACACAGTTTACGTGTTTGAGGTCAAACACGAATTAATTATATATCGAAATCTGTCATTTTCCTCCCCGTGATTCGTTTAAAAACTGCGTGTTTGTGATTGGAGAGATATTCACTCCTGATTGGTTGAGAATTAGGATACCCTCGTTGTCCATGTTAAGGAATCAATAAAGCGTTTTATACTAACGAATATCTCCCCTCTTTCATGTCTACAAAGAAATGGGAAGAAAAAATAACTCTCTGTTTAATAATCTATAATCGCGTGCTGTATATATAGGGTTATCACCACGAATAATTCCCTATGATGATTCAGATATATAAAGATTTTCCTATCATCCGAGAAAAGGAAAGGAACCGTGATGTTTTGTTTACCTGAAAGGCGCGAGATATCATCCCGTTTTCTATGCGGACACAGGATAAACTCTTTGATTTTTTAAAAAATTTATGAACTGTTGTAGGTAATAAATAATCTCTATTGTGTTTTTTTGTTTTCTCTCTTTTCTGTACAGCAAT
>NC_051418.1:4576061-4578110 GCF_015228065.2 Penaeus monodon | reverse complement strand
ACTAAATATAACATATTCAATAACATACAATATGTCACGCAATAAGCACGCACAATCACACACATCTTGATTACATCATCTATCCAGCATATCCACATTAACGCTACTGGAGCAGCCGAACACACACATCACTGACACTAACCATCTACCTTTCATTATCACATATACCATCGACAACACGAAAACTTTGACACAAGACAAGAGTTCACTCTATCCCTGACCTATAACATCACGTACAAGTTTTCACAAACACTATACCACATACAACTTACATTCATACTTGTTCACAGATCGTCAAAGTCGGCACATTATCTTATTCTAGACACACACACCCGAGCAATACGCAATATGCGCCCACACAAACTTTACTTTATGCATATACAACACACTAAATACATAAATTAAAAATACGACTCATATTCACTTACACCTCAACACCTTATACTCATACTAACACAACCACTACACACTACGCTAATTCTTCACTTTATCCCATTAACAATCTACGCATACTACACATGCTAACAACAGAACTATACAATGAAACACATACACACACTTTGATCACAATTTGTGATCTATAAGATTATCAGTTCATCAGTATAGAAAGCTTAGAGAAAGTATATTAATCATATAATTATGATCTACATATGAATTTCATATATTTACGTCAGTAATTTATTAGGACGGATTGGATTTAGGACACAATCCGGTGAGATATCTCATCAACGTAAACCGGTCATTCGACTCTTGACAGGGCTGGACCTCTAATCTGAAAAGCTTCGGACTAGTACCTTCACTCCTTTCAATTCTGTTACTACTCGACACCGGCCATATATCTATATATAACGTCGCTTATCCGTTTACTGGTTGCATACTTAGCTCTGTTTCGCGCATAATAATTTAGTTTCTCGTCTCTTGTGTAGATGTTTCCATTAGGCAGTCGGTGTTACTTTTATATCTCAGTTCACTTATCTTTACGTCGTCTCTGGACAGCATAATAGCAGTCGTCTGAACCCCCACATGCTCAGCTAGGATCGTATGCTTGTCTATCATAGGGAAAAACGCCCCCAAGTACTCAGAACCCTTGAGCTCAATTGGGATTAATGGCATCTAACATGGCACGTTCAATACTCAGCTTTTGATGTTTGTAATGCCACGGATATAGGCAGCATTGCGGGTTTGGATGTCTTTCCAAGTACTGGAGTCTAGATCGTACCTCAATCGATTGTTGAGGAATGTTAATTACTGAGAAAACTTCACTGACGTCTCGCGAATCTAACTTTTCTAATCATGTAACAACTCTAGTGCATATTCTAAAAAAAAATCTTTGTTACACCGAAGGTTCCATTGTCGGTGAGGCATGGTAATCCTAAAGATCGTAATGTAGAAGATGTTCTGCGAAGCTTGAATTCATTAATCTATTCTTCACTAGTGTACTTTTCACGATCTGTTATTTATTTGGACGCATGTTCTGATTTGGACACAATCCGGGAATCCATGACCAAACACGCACCTTGAGGACCATTGAAATCTGAAGTTTGAGTTGACTCTAACCACTGGACCCGCCTCTTATTGGGTGATTACATAAATTTGCCCTAAATACTTACTTTTTTTTGTCTTGTAATCTTATTGATTGGGATTATTTGTTATTCAGATTCAGACTCAACATTGTTTGATCAGAAACAACATCTATCCCGAGGTCTGAGCTCGTGAGATCCTATGAGAGGTTTCGTGCGAGAGCTGCCGAGAGTTACTAGCCTAAAGGTTCAAAAATGATTCTTACAGTCACATGCAAAGGCAGTGAAAATGTTTTTCAGCTGGATATTGGGTAGCAGCGATGAATTCCTTTCACGAACTCGATCAACCCCCTTAGATGAAGATTCTACGAGCTCATCAAATTTTGAAGGTGAATCAGGACTATGATGTGCAAGATCAGGTATTCTGTGCGGGGACATAAATGGACCTAGGTAATCCGAGAAGGTCCATGATTCCCCCCAAAAATTTCCCCTTTTCTGCAACTTCTGCTCTACCACTGCTACCGGGCCC
>NC_051418.1:4574802-4575605 GCF_015228065.2 Penaeus monodon | reverse complement strand
AAAACAGTGTGATGATGTCTTTTCCATAGTACATAATAAAACTAAATAATACCCAATTACTATGTGTATTTGGGTATTATTTAGTTTTATTATGTACTATGGAAGTATCAAGGTAATACATAAAACATTGTTTACTAATCATGAACAATTCAGTGCGAATTACTAAATAAAAATTCCAGCAGCCAAGGTCTGACAAGTCTCCGATGAAGATACATCTTAATTGGAAAGATGGATAAAGGATTGGTTCTGCTGAGTTAGCATTGCCTGAGGGTAGTTACAATATAAGGCTCTCACTCCAAGAGGGTATCTCAACACGCCGCACAGCTGACTTCCTGAGAGTCCACATCTCCTGGCGACAAAGAGAGGGCAGAATCGTAAGGAAGACTGTCTTTCTCCCTGCAGGAGCCATGGATATTGTGGGTACGTATCATTATGAGTCAGACATGCAAAATGAGGTTCAACCATTATCATACGAAACTGAATCAACTTTATATGAGTATGATAGTACGTATGTGCCATCATCATATGAAGGTGAATCAGTGACTCTGACTGTGCCAAGATCCGGGTATTCTGTCGAGCCATACTGGACCCAGTAATCCGAGTAGGAGATCTCATCTGAAGTTAGAAAGCCAGGGTATGATAGTACGTATGTGCCATCATCATATGAAGGTGACTCAGAGAGTCTGATTGTGCCAAGACGCAGGTATTCTGTCGAGCCATACAGGACCCGGTAATCCGAAAGAAAGAAAGCCAGGGCCAGAAAGGCAGGGTATGATAGTAGATTTTTATATATGTTTTTATAT
>NC_051418.1:4574086-4574202 GCF_015228065.2 Penaeus monodon | reverse complement strand
AAAGATCCGCTATGGCGAGAGGTCATTCAGTAGCTGGAGGAAAGAGCTGTGCCACGACGAAAGTTACCTCAGCCCTTGGAAGGGTTCGAATTGTATCCAGGTCTTTGGGATATTTT
>NC_051418.1:4573919-4574014 GCF_015228065.2 Penaeus monodon | reverse complement strand
AGACACTTAATCTACCTGAGAAAAGGCTTCGGGAGCCTGAGTCTCTTGAGACTTCCTTCTGGCAACTTCTGCTCTACCACTCGCCTACCGGGCCC
>NC_051418.1:4572667-4573470 GCF_015228065.2 Penaeus monodon | reverse complement strand
AAAACAGTGTGATGATGTCTTTTCCATAGTACATAATAAAACTAAATAATACCCAATTACTATGTGTATTTGGGTATTATTTAGTTTTATTATGTACTATGGAAGTATCAAGGTAATACATAAAACATTGTTTACTAATCATGAACAATTCAGTGCGAATTACTAAATAAAAATTCCAGCAGCCAAGGTCTGACAAGTCTCCGATGAAGATACATCTTAATTGGAAAGATGGATAAAGGATTGGTTCTGCTGAGTTAGCATTGCCTGAGGGTAGTTACAATATAAGGCTCTCACTCCAAGAGGGTATCTCAACACGCCGCACAGCTGACTTCCTGAGAGTCCACATCTCCTGGCGACAAAGAGAGGGCAGAATCGTAAGGAAGACTGTTTTTCTCCCTGCAGGAGCCATGGATATTGTGGGTACGTATCATTATGAGTCAGACATGCAAAATGAGGTTCAACCATTATCATACGAAACTGAATCAACTTTATATGAGTATGATAGTACGTATGTGCCATCATCATATGAAGGTGAATCAGAGAGTCTGATTGTGCCAAGACGCGGGTATTCTGTCGAGCCATACTGGACCCAGTAATCCGAGTAGGAGGTCTCATCTGAAGTCAGAAAGCCAGGGTATGATAGTACGTATGTGCCATCATCATATGAAGGTGACTCAGAGAGTCTGATTGTGCCAAGACGCAGGTATTCTGTCGAGCCATACAGGACCCGGTAATCCGAAAGAAAGAAAGCCAGGGCCAGAAAGGCAGGGTATGATAGTAGATTTTTATATATGTTTTTATAT
>NC_051418.1:4571938-4572054 GCF_015228065.2 Penaeus monodon | reverse complement strand
AAAGATCCGCTATGGCGAGAGGTCATTCAGTAGCTGGAGGAAAGAGCTGTGCCACGACGAAAGTTACCTCAGCCCTTGGAAGGGTTCGAATTGTATCCAGGTCTTTGGGATATTTT
>NC_051418.1:4571771-4571866 GCF_015228065.2 Penaeus monodon | reverse complement strand
AGACACTTAATCTACCTGAGAAAAGGCTTCGGGAGCCTAAGTCTCTTGCGACTTCCTTCTGGCAACTTCTGCTCTACCACTCGCCTACCGGGCCC
>NC_051418.1:4570518-4571321 GCF_015228065.2 Penaeus monodon | reverse complement strand
AAAACAGTGTGATGATGTCTTTTCCATAGTACATAATAAAACTAAATAATACCCAATTACTATGTGTATTTGGGTATTATTTAGTTTTATTATGTACTATGGAAGTATCAAGGTAATACATAAAACATTGTTTACTAATCATGAACAATTCAGTGCGAATTACTAAATAAAAATTCCAGCAGCCAAGGTCTGACAAGTCTCCGATGAAGATACATCTTAATTGGAAAGATGGATAAAGGATTGGTTCTGCTGAGTTAGCATTGCCTGAGGGTAGTTACAATATAAGGCTCTCACTCCAAGAGGGTATCTCAACACGCCGCACAGCTGACTTCCTGAGAGTCCACATCTCCTGGCGACAAAGAGAGGGCAGAATCGTAAGGAAGACTGTCTTTCTCCCTGCAGGAGCCATGGATATTGTGGGTACGTATCATTATGAGTCAGACATGCAAAATGAGGTTCAACCATTATCATACGAAACTGAATCAACTTTATATGAGTATGATAGTACATATGTGCCATCATCATATGAAAGTGACTTAGAGAGTCTGATTGTGCCAAGATCTGGGTATTCTGTCGAGCCATACTGGACCCAATTATCCGAGACGGAGGTCTCATCTGAAGTCAGAAAGCCAGGGTATGATAGTACGTATGTGCCATCATCATATGAAGGTGACTCAGAGAGTCTGATTGTGCCAAGATGCAGGTATTCTGTCGAGCCATACAGGACCCGGTAATCCGAAAGAAAGAAAGCCAGGGCCAGAAAGGCAGGGTATGATAGTAGATTTTTATATATGTTTTTATAT
>NC_051418.1:4569790-4569906 GCF_015228065.2 Penaeus monodon | reverse complement strand
AAGGATCCGCTATGGCGAGAGGTCATTCAGTAGCTGGAGGAAAGAGCTGTGCCACGACGAAAGTTACCTCAGCCCTTGGAAGGGTTCGAATTGTATCCAGGTCTTTGGGATATTTT
>NC_051418.1:4569601-4569718 GCF_015228065.2 Penaeus monodon | reverse complement strand
AGACACTTAATCTACCTGAGAAAAGGCTTCGGGAGCCTGAGTCTCTTGCGACTTCCTTCTGGCAACTTCTGCTCTACCACTCGCCTACCGGGCCCATATATCTATATATACACATCC
>NC_051418.1:4568377-4569180 GCF_015228065.2 Penaeus monodon | reverse complement strand
AAAACAGTGTGATGATGTCTTTTCCATAGTACATAATAAAACTAAATAATACCCAATTACTATGTGTATTTGGGTATTATTTAGTTTTATTATGTACTATGGAAGTATCAAGGTAATACATAAAACATTGTTTACTAATCATGAACAATTCAGTGCGAATTACTAAATAAAAATTCCAGCAGCCAAGGTCTGACAAGTCTCCGATGAAGATACATCTTAATTGGAAAGATGGATAAAGGATTGGTTCTGCTGAGTTAGCATTGCCTGAGGGTAGTTACAATATAAGGCTCTCACTCCAAGAGGGTATCTCAACACGCCGCACAGCTGACTTCCTGAGAGTCCACATCTCCTGGCGACAAAGAGAGGGCAGAATCGTAAGGAAGACTGTCTTTCTCCCTGCAGGAGCCATGGATATTGTGGGTACGTATCATTATGAGTCAGACATGCAAAATGAGGTTCAACCATTATCATACGAAACTGAATCAACTTTATATGAGTATGATAGTACGTATGTGCCATCATCATATGAAGGTGAATCAGTGACTCTGATTGTGCCAAGATCTGGGTATTCTGTCGAGCCATACTGGACCCAATTATCCGAGTAGGAGGTCTCATCTGAAGTCAGAAAGCCAGGGTATGATAGTACGTATGTGCCATCATCATATGAAGGTGACTCAGAGAGTCTGATTGTGCCAAGACGCAGGTATTCTGTCGAGCCATACAGGACCCGGTAATCCGAAAGAAAGAAAGCCAGGGCCAGAAAGGCAGGGTATGATAGTAGATTTTTATATATGTTTTTATAT
>NC_051418.1:4567647-4567763 GCF_015228065.2 Penaeus monodon | reverse complement strand
AAGGATCCGCTATGGCGAGAGGTCATTCAGTAGCTGGAGGAAAGAGCTGTGCCACGACGAAAGTTACCTCAGCCCTTGGAAGGGTTCGAATTGTATCCAGGTCTTTGGGATATTTT
>NC_051418.1:4567458-4567575 GCF_015228065.2 Penaeus monodon | reverse complement strand
AGACACTTAATCTACCTGAGAAAAGGCTTCGGGAGCCTGAGTCTCTTGCGACTTCCTTCTGGCAACTTCTGCTCTACCACTCGCCTACCGGGCCCATATATCTATATATACACATCC
>NC_051418.1:4566097-4567037 GCF_015228065.2 Penaeus monodon | reverse complement strand
AAAACAGTGTGATGATGTCTTTTCCATAGTACATAATAAAACTAAATAATACCCAATTACTATGTGTATTTGGGTATTATTTAGTTTTATTATGTACTATGGAAGTATCAAGGTAATACATAAAACATTGTTTACTAATCATGAACAATTCAGTGCGAATTACTAAATAAAAATTCCAGCAGCCAAGGTCTGACAAGTCTCCGATGAAGATACATCTTAATTGGAAAGATGGATAAAGGATTGGTTCTGCTGAGTTAGCATTGCCTGAGGGTAGTTACAATATAAGGCTCTCACTCCAAGAGGGTATCTCAACACGCCGCACAGCTGACTTCCTGAGAGTCCACATCTCCTGGCGACAAAGAGAGGGCAGAATTGTAAGCAAGACTGTCTTTCTCCCTGCAGGAGCCATGGATATTGTGGGTACGTATCATTATGAGTCAGACATGCAAAATGAGGTTCCGCCATTATCATACGAAACTGAATCAACTTCATCTGAGTATGATAGTACGTATGTGCCATCATCATATGAAGGTGAATCAGAGACTCTGACTGTGCCAAGATCCGGGTATTCTGTCGAGCCATACTGGACCCAGTAATCCGAGTAGGAGGTCTCATCTGAAGTCAGAAAGCCAGGGTATGATAGTACTTATGTGCCATCATCATATGAAGGTGACTCAGAGAGTCTGATTGTGCCAAGATCCGGGTATTCTGTCGAGTCATACTGGACCCAGTAATCCGAGTAGGAGGTCTCATCTGAAGTCAGAAAGACAGGGTATGATAGTACGTATGTGCTATCATATGAAGGTGAATCAGAGAGTCTGATTGTGCCAAGACGCAGGTATTCTGTCGAGCCATACAGGACCCGGTAATCCGAAAGAAAGAAAGCCAGTGCCAGAAAGGCAGGGTATGATAGTATATTTTTATATATATGTTTTTATAT
>NC_051418.1:4557405-4557740 GCF_015228065.2 Penaeus monodon | reverse complement strand
GTATCATTTTAAAACTAGCAAATAATATAATAAAAAAAAAAATAAAATAATAAATAATAAGAATTAAAAAAAATAATAAAAAAAAAAAAATTTTTTTAAAAACATCTAAAAAAAAAAAATTTAAAAGATATATATAAAATTAAAAAAAAAAATAATATATATTAATATATTAAATTTTATATAAAATTATATATAAAAATTTTATAAAATAAATATAAATTAAATATATATATAAAAAATGAATTATAAAATAAAAAAATAAAATATTATAATATTAAAAATTTATTAATAATATTAATATATATATAAAATAATATTTTATATAATTAAATATA
>NC_051418.1:4557130-4557197 GCF_015228065.2 Penaeus monodon | reverse complement strand
AATATTATTCCAGACCTATATATATAGGTAAAATTTTTTATTATATAATAAATATAAAATATTTTTA
>NC_051418.1:4557024-4557090 GCF_015228065.2 Penaeus monodon | reverse complement strand
GTGTGGTGTGTTGGTGTGGGGGTGGGTGTGTTGAATAACATTATCTTCTATATACATGTATGCTAC
>NC_051418.1:4555465-4555564 GCF_015228065.2 Penaeus monodon | reverse complement strand
ACAGAATCATTAGAAGACAGATTTTAACGTATAAAAAATACAAAGATAATTGTTAAAGTATAAAGAGGAAGGTTTAAAAAGTAAGAGAGAAAAAAAAAA
>NC_051418.1:4555183-4555428 GCF_015228065.2 Penaeus monodon | reverse complement strand
GCGTGTCTCAGGTTTCTTCTGCTACCTCTCATGGTCATTATGAATACGAAAAGAAAACAGTAAAAACGAGGGAAAAGAGAGAAAGAAGAAAGACAAAAGAAGAAAAAACAAAGCAATTGATCATGTAAAAGGAGAAAGAAGAAGTAGGAACGAAAAACGAATAGAAAGCGAAAACAGGAAACAGAAAATGGATTATGCATCTTAATATTTCTTTTAGAAATATGATAAAGGAAGGAACAGTGGAA
>NC_051418.1:4555041-4555146 GCF_015228065.2 Penaeus monodon | reverse complement strand
GTTGATTCTAACCATTCGCCCCCTTTCCACCCTACCTCTCCCTCCCTCCCTTCCTGAGCGATGCCCGCCATATCAACATTGCTTTAAAATGGTGGCAGAGAATCA
>NC_051418.1:4554727-4554880 GCF_015228065.2 Penaeus monodon | reverse complement strand
CAAAAAGATGACGAAGGCCGTAGGAACACCTTGTGGCTACGAGTTCATTCTTCAGCGCAAGGCGGGGAGAGACTGCGGACACGCAACGGGTGGGAAGGCAAGCCACAAGTTGTTACTGTTGCATGCACTGCGCCATCCACTTGTACCCGCCTC
>NC_051418.1:4553943-4554681 GCF_015228065.2 Penaeus monodon | reverse complement strand
TCGCCGGGGAAACTCGTGGCGGAGAGAGAAAGGATAGAAGTGTTGAGAACGAGATATATGAAGGAACAGAAGTAAAAGCTCGAACAGCATCTTTCATTAACGTGTATTTTCAAACAGGGAGACAAAAATAAAAAGGAATGAACGAACGAAGGCCGAGAAGGAAGGTCCTGGAAACCAGAGGCAGGAGGGAGCCGAGCGAGGCCGAGCGCTGGGAGGAGGGCGCGGTGGAGGCCATTCAACAGTGGTGGTGAAACGGACGCGCGGCGTTGAGTGTCCGGTTGCCACTTTCGGGCCGCGATTTTATCCGACTAACCGGCGAGCCTTGTGTCTGGTTTGTCTCCACCGGTCGATACTATGTTTGATTATCGTTGTGAATAAATCTACCCATCCGCAATAAGCATCGGTCTTCAATTGTATTTAATTGTCGTTATCGGCGAAGTTGCGGCAGCAATCGAGACTCCGCCCCACCACGTGGCGCGCGTGCGTTGCCCCGCCCCCAACCCGCAACACGTACTCTATTTACCTATAGATGTACTTTATTCCTAAGAATTTAAAAGTCCAGTGACTTTAGATTAACGACAAAACCAGAATAAACATCAGTCCTCGGTCACAGGAGCCTAAGAAACGGAACACTGACATCGGCTAAATAGAGATAGCGACCGGCGGCATCACTCGAAGGGTATAAGAGGCAGCGGGTGAAGGGCGGCGCTACTGTGTGACGCGGGGAGCGGGGACGCC
>NC_051418.1:4553611-4553917 GCF_015228065.2 Penaeus monodon | reverse complement strand
ACGCCGCCCGTGTTGCCCCCGTGACCCGCTCCTGAATGTCGTGCACCGGCCGGCCCGCGCTGTGACACGCGGCACCCACCATGCCAAGGTGTTTCATGGCCAAGAAGGCAGGGGGCCGCCATTCCCCTTATCCATCTCCACCACCACCTCCACCTCCTCCACCAAATCCTCCCTCCAATCCACCTCCTCCACTCCCGAGGGATCGGTCGCCGTCCCCGATGGACCACCGAAGCGCCTGGACGCCCCGCTCGCCCACGGCAGGGGAGACGGCCCCCTCGCCGCCGCCCTCGCACGCCCACGACGACG
>NC_051418.1:4553294-4553569 GCF_015228065.2 Penaeus monodon | reverse complement strand
CACTCAACCTCCACGTGGCCAATCCCGGCCACCCGACGCCCGTTCCGCCGCACTACTACACGTCGGCGCCCTTGGACCTGGGTAGGGCGACCGGGGTACACGACGCGCCATACCAAGTGTACGCGCCCCCGCCGCCCCCCGCGCAGGAAGAGCCGCACCATCACGCCCTCCTCCACATGAGCCACCTGCCGAGGCCGAAGGTGGAGGCGTCTGAGGAGGAGCGGGTAGTGGAGGTCCACATCCCGGAGGTGGCGAGGCCAGACCCGCAGCGGCCG
>NC_051418.1:4553106-4553255 GCF_015228065.2 Penaeus monodon | reverse complement strand
GTCTATAACGGTAAGCTTCTCCCAATGAAAGAGTAACGACGCTAAGAGAACCCTTGGAATGCAACACAAAATCAAAATGGTGTGTATTAATAGCTTACGCTGCACCTTTCCGGCTTCTTCTGATTTTCGCAATTGCTTGATTCAGTCGC
>NC_051418.1:4552929-4553078 GCF_015228065.2 Penaeus monodon | reverse complement strand
AATTATGTGAGGAAAGTCCACTTGCTGAGAAATCAAAGTTTAACTCTTTCTGGCCCGCTACTTTTCGCTATATGGTTCAAAGATCGTTTTAGTTCATATTATTGATAAATAAGTCAGTGAAAATGATGACATTAGATAATAATAATGAT
>NC_051418.1:4552765-4552838 GCF_015228065.2 Penaeus monodon | reverse complement strand
AAACCGACAGTGTCCAAAAATCATAAATGTTACAACCTCTTCCTCCATTTCGCAAGACTCTCCCCACCCCACC
>NC_051418.1:4552571-4552732 GCF_015228065.2 Penaeus monodon | reverse complement strand
GAAAGTCAACAGTGATAAATAGCAACCAATGAATAAACGATAAAAAAAACAGGCCCCCCCAAAAAATATCCCCAAATTAGATAAAACTTAGGGGGGGAAGAAACAGGCAAATAAGCATGATTCGCAAGTGAACACAACTGAATTGGCTAAGCGCGAAAAAT
>NC_051418.1:4552276-4552534 GCF_015228065.2 Penaeus monodon | reverse complement strand
CGCTGCAACGCTGTCTTCTCTGCGTTGAAATTCAGGTCTGCCATTGGTCGCCGCTGCACTCTCTCTCTGTGAAAAGCTAAGAGCGAAGTTTAGCGTCGACGGGGTGATTGCAGAACGAAGTAGAGCGAAGGTGGGAGTGTGTTTGTGTATGTTTGTGTCTTGTTTATTATTATTATTTTTTGTTGTTGTAAGGATGATGATTATGAAGTTTTTGAGAGAGAGGAAAAGATGAAACGAGAATGATAGTTGGGCGAGCTG
>NC_051418.1:4551674-4551955 GCF_015228065.2 Penaeus monodon | reverse complement strand
TGTCTATCAGATATTTAATCCAATAACACATAGACGCGGATGCAATAGATAAAGAGACTGTCAGATAGATAGGCGAAACGTACCTTGATTACATATTAATAAAGAAAGTCATTGCATTAATACTGCCTTTCCCCCCCCCCCTTCTCAGCGCATACACGCAGGGGCACATCTTCGGTTTAATTATGAACAACGATGAACAACAATGAACAAAACATCCGTAGGTCATTTAGCCGGGTACAGCTGACGGCGGTACATTACGAGGCCCGCTTGAATAGGCCTAT
>NC_051418.1:4551393-4551581 GCF_015228065.2 Penaeus monodon | reverse complement strand
AAAATTATGAATGTGGAGAATTATCTTCATCCGTTTCATAATGTTCATTGATTCTGATTTCACAGGAAAGCATTTAATCTTACTAAGATTTAATTTTTCGTTCAATAAAACTCCTAGATTTTATTACGAACACCAAACGATTATTTAAAGAGAGAAAGTGAGAGAGTAAGAGTGGTAGAGTGAGTAGC
>NC_051418.1:4551221-4551289 GCF_015228065.2 Penaeus monodon | reverse complement strand
CAGACAGACAGACAGAAAGAGAATTAAAGAAACAGAGAATTCTCTTCTATCTCGGAAATGAACGTCAA
>NC_051418.1:4551053-4551181 GCF_015228065.2 Penaeus monodon | reverse complement strand
TATAGGGGAATAGGGGGTTAAGAGTGTGAATGCAGTTACCTGATTATGCAAATATTTTCCACAATATCGGCTATAGGCATGGCCAGCTGCCCATCCGGTGCACTGGCATGCGGAGTCATACGTAATCA
>NC_051418.1:4550661-4550781 GCF_015228065.2 Penaeus monodon | reverse complement strand
TCCGAATCAGGAGGCCATTTCGATTATTACTTTTTTTTCATCTTTTTCTTTCTTTCTAGTTATCACTGATTTTCCTTTGTATGGAGGAATCTTCATAAGTATGTGACTCCATGCTTTTAT
>NC_051418.1:4550188-4550311 GCF_015228065.2 Penaeus monodon | reverse complement strand
ACTGCTGTGTTTTAAAGTATACTTTAATATACTTATATTCAGTAAGACATTAGTTATATCCTTCTCTTTTCTCTTCTAAATCTCCAACCACCGCCAAAATATGAAAACAGGGAGAAACATAAC
>NC_051418.1:4549704-4549994 GCF_015228065.2 Penaeus monodon | reverse complement strand
CTTACCTCACACTATGTAATTAACCCTTTCATTTCATTTCCATCTTGAGGTATACAAGTTAGGCTTATTTTCCAGTCTTTGAGAACCATTCATTAATTTCAACGTCTTTCATTCATCCTTTTGATAGGGAGCTTTAGCATTAAGTTCTTTTTACGATCGACTACCAAAAAAGGCCTATCGAGAGGGGGCGAGGCAGGGGGGGAAGGGAGGGGGGGGGCGCAGGATGGGGGTGTGTTTACTTGCTCAGAATTGTCTTCCGGTTAAATTGTTCTTGTTTTGGGTAAAAAGCG
>NC_051418.1:4548064-4548198 GCF_015228065.2 Penaeus monodon | reverse complement strand
GGCGTAACCGATTCACGCGGTGCGGCAAAATATCCTTCCTCGCGGCGTGTGAAAATACACCACAGACGAGGCCGGATTAAACTTTTGTATCTACTATCGATCGCGCTTCCCATACGTTATAAATGATTTAAAAG
>NC_051418.1:4547958-4548030 GCF_015228065.2 Penaeus monodon | reverse complement strand
GGTATGCATCGATCTCTTGGCTCCGACTTTGACCGCAGACTCTCCAGGGTCCAATGCTCTCGGGCCTGAGGG
>NC_051418.1:4547755-4547831 GCF_015228065.2 Penaeus monodon | reverse complement strand
GTGGAAAGAGAAAAAAATTAATGTAGAGAGACAGAGATAGAGACGGAATTTTGGTGATAGACGGACAAAATTATAT
>NC_051418.1:4547203-4547565 GCF_015228065.2 Penaeus monodon | reverse complement strand
CAAATGAAATGGGAAACAACCCAGACAGCACCAGGCGACCCCCGGGCAAACACGCGTCCCATCCCGCAAACCTCAATAACAAACACCTCTCATCTCCATTAAGAATAAGGAACAAACACCTGAAGAAACGACAGCCTCCACTTCCCCCCTCCCTCCCCCCTCTCCTATCTCAAAAAGGGGTGGTAAGGGGGAGGGGTAAGGGGGGGGATCAAAATGCACCTTTAAGACAAAAGAAGCCACCTCTCTACCCCCCCCCCCCCGGAAAAGTCCCTAAGGCAAGATTGACGGCAAAATCTTCCTTGGCTTTTGGCATGTAAACATATATAAACCCAGGGTCTTGTGTCATCCTCAAGGACGTGCAG
>NC_051418.1:4546765-4546954 GCF_015228065.2 Penaeus monodon | reverse complement strand
GACTTTGCTTTTCATTGTGTAAATTACTAGGTATGTACAATCTGTCTATTTTCTGTATCTTTTTTAGCACCTGATGCCGATAATGTACTTTTAGGCGAATTGCACTGATCGCTAATGATCGGCCAGGATAGGCAGAAGTGCTTTTCCTTCTGGAAATCAGATACTTTATGATGATTTGAAATTTGATAT
>NC_051418.1:4546628-4546714 GCF_015228065.2 Penaeus monodon | reverse complement strand
CGTTTTTGGGCACTGTTAAGGACTTATTTGTCGAAAAATCATGTCAGTCCATAAATTGTAGACCCGGGCTCCTGACTACCGTTAAG
>NC_051418.1:4546388-4546548 GCF_015228065.2 Penaeus monodon | reverse complement strand
GCGTGTATGCGTTTAAGTATGTTTGTGTGTTTGTAAATACTTGTATTTTCAAAGTATTTACATACAACATTTCCCTGTCTGTCTGTTCTTCGTTCGACCTATCAAAATCGATTTAATTTTCACCAGTTTATCTATCGCCCAGCGTATGATTCCTTCAAAC
>NC_051418.1:4546211-4546354 GCF_015228065.2 Penaeus monodon | reverse complement strand
ACGAATAATTGGTTGTCCGACATTTATCATGATTGTAATCGAGTTTCCGAATCGGTATTTATTCATCTATTGCGATCGGCGCAGTTAATTAACTGGCAGAACCAACAATCTGTTTTGTCGGAAAAGATTAATGATTGTTCAGC
>NC_051418.1:4545113-4545985 GCF_015228065.2 Penaeus monodon | reverse complement strand
AGTATTCCTCCTCGCAGACACGCATTTTCTGAACCACCGCAAAGTAAGTCACAAACCAAACCCCATTTTATAGCGAACTGCAGTAATTTCCTGGCCATTCTTTTCCTTTAAAAATTCGATTCCCACACTCGACCGCAGTGGTTATCGACCCAGCATCGGTTCACTTTGACCGCATCTGCTACGGAGGAAACTGTCGGTCCGGTCATCTTCAGTCTTACCGCAGTGGCCATAAACCAGTGTTTTAGTGTGAAGGACTACCGAATGCTTTTTCCTATAACCTCGTATGTGTTTGGGCTCACACTTCACTCTTGACCGCAATGTGAGTGGATTTCTTCATTTTTCTCCCGTGAAGGAGAGGGCCGTCGATATCTTTTTATTGGTGTTAATGTTCTTTGTTTGATTAAAATGCTTTTCGCTTGTGTTTTCCTGCTGCGAACTTGATCAAGGCGTCTATAAAACGATGCGATTTTGTCATTCTCTTTTGCTCCGAATGCGATCATGTCGTCTATATCCCGAGGAGAATAAAAATAATTCGTTTCTTCTCTCACCACATCAAAATGATAACGCATTCTCTTTAGACAGCGCATTCGAACACTCCCAGAATCTCTTTCAAGGGTTCGAACGCTCCTCTCTCCTCTGCGTGTGGTAGCTGGGACGAGTTGGAAGGCTGCCAAGACGATCGTGGAGGAAATCGAACACTTTCCTCTCGCGAGATGGGAACGAATTCGGACACTTTCTCTTTAACGAATTATGAGAATGTCGGTTTTTATTGTTTCTTGTTCGAACACCTTATTCGGATTTCCGTTTATGTTTGTGTGTGTTCGATTTCTGTTCTGGTTTTATGGAGATGAGTCGTCTCCTAGAGCCGGAAC
>NC_051418.1:4544583-4544729 GCF_015228065.2 Penaeus monodon | reverse complement strand
GTCGCTGCTACCAGCATCTGCCGATCTGATTTTGAAAGCCGGATTTTTCGAGTCCCTGGGTCAAAAATCCGAAAATCACACACGCAGTTAAGGTTCTTATCTACATCTTCGTTAGCTCAATAAAATGAGATATTCAAATGCAAGAG
>NC_051418.1:4543822-4544136 GCF_015228065.2 Penaeus monodon | reverse complement strand
CTTATCACCACAGCACCGGAGGCGGCCTGCGCTCTCACCTCCGAAACCGCCGTCAACAAGTCCAAACATGTTGAAACTTGTCCGAATCCATATCAACAAGTCCCACCATGGTTCATCCCCCCCCCACCCCAACCCCACCTCGCTGACCTCCTACCCCCCACCCCCCCTTCCCCCATCTGTCCCTCCTACATCAGCTCCTTATCCTCTTTACCCCCTCCCCTCCCCCCCTATTTCTGGCCATGCCCGCAACAAGTCCCGACAGTTTCATCCACGAATGCGAACGCGAGACGAGCTGTGAGACACCGCCAAGTTCG
>NC_051418.1:4543705-4543786 GCF_015228065.2 Penaeus monodon | reverse complement strand
CGAAAACGGTTAGCTGGTTCAGAATCCATCCCCCTCCCCCCCTCTTTGATGTTCGGCACGCACATAGGACATTACACAAAC
>NC_051418.1:4543112-4543683 GCF_015228065.2 Penaeus monodon | reverse complement strand
CTCGCGGGGTTTAGTCACTATTTTCTTGTGTCATTTTAGGTTGGAAAGGCTGGTCACCTCTCTAGCTTTATCTATTTCAAGCTTGCGTGAGGTCAAGTTGGAATTCGCGAAAAAGGGTAAAATACAGAACGGAAAAAAGAGATACAGAGAGAAAAAAAAGGAAACAGTTGGCCGCCATTTTGTGAAATCGTTCGAATCCCTGTAAACGGCTTGTGGTTCTTGCCTCCGAAAGCCGCGATTTTGGAATTTTCGATTCCTTTGTTCTATCTATAGCGATCTAACGGTGAACCTCGACCTTCTACAAACGACTCATAATTCAAAAACAATCAGTAACAAGAAATAAGAGAACAATATAGCAAAATATGAAACCAAAGATATTTGAACACAGAAATCGACACCAGCGAAGCCAAAATCCTCCACTTCGAACCTCCGAATCTCCAAGCGAAGCCTCGAACCGTTAAGGGGATCAAATGCCGATAAATTGTTGATAGATGGAAGAAGAACAGCGCTTCTTTCTCGTAAGGAACTCGGAAGATTATTGAATCGTAGAGATGGCCATCACGTAAAAATA
>NC_051418.1:4542845-4542913 GCF_015228065.2 Penaeus monodon | reverse complement strand
GAGAACTAAAGTTGGTAAGAGAGGGGATCGAATCTCACCGCCCTCCCCCCCCCACATACAGATTTCAA
>NC_051418.1:4542690-4542775 GCF_015228065.2 Penaeus monodon | reverse complement strand
GCTTGCTGGATCTGAATCGTCTTCTGAACCAGTGGACTGAGTAAGTTGGTCAAAGGAACCAGGAAGGCGGTTCGGCCTCGCGTTT
>NC_051418.1:4542147-4542258 GCF_015228065.2 Penaeus monodon | reverse complement strand
CCTTTTCCCCCTTTATTCACGTTGTTTGTAAATGCTGTTGCAGTTACTAAAATTATTTTCTAAATTTTCAAAGATTAAATACACTAGATGAATATGCAAATCATAGAGATA
>NC_051418.1:4541679-4541895 GCF_015228065.2 Penaeus monodon | reverse complement strand
GAAGCTGCGCATTCCGACCTTCACATGTTTAGTGTAGAAAGCGCCGCGGTTGTGGCGTTGTTGGCGCTTTTTGAGTGCGGGGGGGTGAGGGAGGGGAAGAGGGGAGGGGGGGGGCGGTCCGGGGGGTCAGGCTGTGCAAGTCAACAAGGGACGCGTTTTTAGTTGCTTCGATTGCCAAAACATGTCCCTTTCCTTCCCTCTTCGCTTGTGACTCGG
>NC_051418.1:4540235-4540352 GCF_015228065.2 Penaeus monodon | reverse complement strand
CCAGCCGCCGTATCTCTCGGAGGCGACAAAGAAATGTTTTCCGTTTGAAATTATTTCCGGCAGAGTGAGTTGCACATAATTGCAGTGTCATGCCGGCCTGCAAAGTTTTTTAGCGCC
>NC_051418.1:4539731-4540095 GCF_015228065.2 Penaeus monodon | reverse complement strand
TGACACCAAACTAAGGGGGGAAGGGGAGGGGGTTAGGCTTGAATTAGAGGGCCTAAGGGGGGGGAGGGGTGTTGGGTGAACAGAAATACGGTGGGTGAAAATGAGCGCATGGATAGACGAGGGGAAATAAAGGGGAAATTGGATAAATGGAGAGAGAAGGAAGAAAAAAAAAGAGAGAATAAAACAGAAAGGATAAAACAAAAGAGAACAGATGTAGACAAAATTGAACAAAAGGGAAGGAAAGCCACGAGATGAGGGCTAGGGAGGGGATGGACGGGGGGGGGGGGGATTGGACACACATAGGCTTACGAAATGCCAATGAAAGTAATTCCTGGCACGAGAGTCGGTGGCGCGGCCGAGTGAC
>NC_051418.1:4538724-4538857 GCF_015228065.2 Penaeus monodon | reverse complement strand
CCAAGAGCATTGACCAGAGAGCGAAAGAGAAAGAGCGAAAGTTTCTCTGTCGAGCCTCATTAGCTGCTTAGCGCGTCGTGAGGATGAAGAGACACTTGGTGACGTCATAGCTAGATCTGGACATTTCGCTTCC
>NC_051418.1:4538368-4538660 GCF_015228065.2 Penaeus monodon | reverse complement strand
ATGTGGCGAAGAGAGGGATGGGGGAGACGTGGTGATGTGAGGGGAGAGAGGGATGTGGTGATGAGAAGGAGAGAGGGGGCATGGCGAAGATAAGGGAGAGGGGGGCATGGCGAAGATAAGGGAGAGGGGGCATGGCGAAGATAAGGGAGAGGGGGCGTGGCGAAGAGAGGGAGAGGGGGCGTGGCGAAGAGAGGGAGAGGGGGCGTGGCGAAGAGAGGGAGAGGGGCCACAGCGATGTTATGTTTATCTGATTTCATCTATCATCTTTTACCGGTGTTAGAGTTGATAGATC
>NC_051418.1:4537658-4537796 GCF_015228065.2 Penaeus monodon | reverse complement strand
TCGTTAAAGACCCCCCCTTCTCCCCCCATAAAAAAAGAAATAAATAAAAGGAAAACGGGAACGAGAATAAAAACAAAAAAGGAGGGGAAATTATGGAAAAAGGCCGGGGTTGTGAAAAGCAAAGAGAGAAGACAAAGG
>NC_051418.1:4536895-4537078 GCF_015228065.2 Penaeus monodon | reverse complement strand
TTCGTCTCACTAACCTTTAACTGCTAGAAGCCGTGGGAGTGCCCTTGCTTCCAGGCCATTAAAGATATGAACAATGAAAATCGTTTCCCTCCTCTCGCCGCCATACTTCCTTCCTCCGCGCCGCGCGCCGCGGCGCCGCTCTCTCCTTCCTCTCTCTCTTTTTGTTCTCTCGAGTCCGTGTTG
>NC_051418.1:4536184-4536260 GCF_015228065.2 Penaeus monodon | reverse complement strand
CTGTCGAGATGGCTGTCGGGGGAGATTGGGCGCCTCTCGTGTCTTTTGGCTTATGGGGAGACAAATACAAGGAGGG
>NC_051418.1:4535632-4535706 GCF_015228065.2 Penaeus monodon | reverse complement strand
GTGAAGAAGAACAAATGAAAAAAAAGGAAGGTGATAGAGAAAGATAGGAAACACAATAAAAGTAATGCGACTCG
>NC_051418.1:4535265-4535487 GCF_015228065.2 Penaeus monodon | reverse complement strand
AAACCCTTTCGAACCCCCATCAAATTACACCCCCTCCCCTCCACCCCCTTTCCAAATCGACTGGAGAGAGCTTCGTAGGTCCGGCGTGACAGAGATGGGGTTTTAACGCCCGTAGATTTTTGAGGAGTGACGGCCCGCAGCCTCCCGCAGCATCATTGGAAACCAATAACGTAGAGGGCGGCGCTGTGTTTACTCTTCGCGGACGCTCCAGTAGCACTTTGC
>NC_051418.1:4534611-4534853 GCF_015228065.2 Penaeus monodon | reverse complement strand
CTTCCATAACTCCTGTATGATAACCACATTATAATTACACTGAAGAAAAATATCTTTATGCAGAAATAGCATTAATCAAGATAAAAATAATCATGGTTCTATCAATACTGTCTTATGCGTATCTGATATTTATAAAATACTTTTTTTTTCAAAATACTCGTTATTCGGTTTTGATGAGATTTGTTTTTTATCTGGTCTCCTGAAAGGTACGAAAAATGACCCAGGTAATTAGGGTAGAGGGA
>NC_051418.1:4534050-4534196 GCF_015228065.2 Penaeus monodon | reverse complement strand
GGCAAAGGGGTTTGTCAAGACAACATTCGCCTTCGCCAGATCGTTTCATCTCCCGCGTTGATTATCAGGCGATCTAATCACGAACCAATTTGCAGAGCGGCGATAAATTAGCGATTTTATTATGTACATGGAGAAAAACGCGAACA
>NC_051418.1:4533190-4533314 GCF_015228065.2 Penaeus monodon | reverse complement strand
TAACCGTCGATTCAACACTCATAGACATATATACTTTTCCGTAAAAAGAACATGTACACATATGCACCCTGTACACATATGCACACCCAGATGCCTTCCCGAAATGTTTGATTTGCTCCACATC
>NC_051418.1:4533066-4533164 GCF_015228065.2 Penaeus monodon | reverse complement strand
CGTCTTTTTATGACCAGCGGCATCAATGCGGGACGTTCGGTTAACAAAAGTCTATATATAGACGCGTCTTCATTCAAAAAGGACAAAGGTGAGCGTGG
>NC_051418.1:4532486-4533041 GCF_015228065.2 Penaeus monodon | reverse complement strand
GATACCCAGAAAGTGAGGGGAAAATAGACATCGATGTTGTTAGGTCATTTACGGAAGAATAGAGTTTCATTTCTCTTTAGTTCTTCCCCTTTTCCCCTTATTTCTTAATATTTTCCTCCCCCTAACTCCTCCTCTTTCTCTCTTCCTCATTCATCCATCTTCTCCCTCTTTTTCCTTATCCCTCCCCTCCTCCTTCACCTCTCCTCCCCCTCTCCTAATTCCCCTCTCCTCTTCTCCTCTTTCCCTCCTCCTTCCCCTCCCTTTTTCATCTCCCTTCCTCCCTCTCCCCTAATTCCTACCACCCTCTCCCCCACACTTCTCCCCTCCCCCCCCTTCTTCTAATTCCTCCTCCTCCCCTCTCCCTCTCCCTCCTCTCCCCCTCTCCCTCCTCCTCCCCTCTCCCTCCCCTCCTCCTTCCCCTCCTCCTTCCCCTCTTCCTTACCACCCCAATCGAATCAATTCGCGGTCTTATAGGCCTAGCACGACCACTCTTGTGCAACAGATCTATTTTCCTCGCACCGAATCACTTGCGAAATTCTGTGTGTAATTCAGTCT
>NC_051418.1:4532029-4532117 GCF_015228065.2 Penaeus monodon | reverse complement strand
CATAACTATAATTTCTCTCCATTCGTTTTAATTGTGTTATCACTATCAACTTTTTATTATATTGCAATTTCTTTATACTTTATTCGCT
>NC_051418.1:4531653-4531843 GCF_015228065.2 Penaeus monodon | reverse complement strand
GCGCCGTTGTATTTAGACCCCCCCCACCCACACACACACACCGCTGGACCCCCGCGCAAAGGAATCTGACCCTGGTGTTAATTAGGGACCCCAGAGGCAAGGCAATTCCTGTATTGGAATTCAATAGCCCAGAATTCTCATTACACAAGACGACAATTATTGCTGCTTATTGTTGATTTTTTTTTTTCAT
>NC_051418.1:4531037-4531563 GCF_015228065.2 Penaeus monodon | reverse complement strand
CGAGTGAGCTGTCAGGATTGCTGGTCGGGTCAATTTGAAGGTTTGAAGAGTTACTTTTCATTATTATTATGGGTTTTTTTTCCCTTTAAAAAATTCAACACACACCCCCAAAAAAATACCACACACACCCCCAAAAGCACACACACACAAAACCCACCCCCCGCCCCAAAACAAAAACAAAACCACCCCAAAACAAAAAAAAGCCCCAAACAAAAAACCAAAAACCACACACAAAACACAGCACACAACCCACACCCACCCCCACAACACACCAAAACCCCCAATACACACACACATCACCACAAAAACACAAAAACCAAACATTGGGGGTGAAAAAAAAAGAAAGGAAAAAAAAAGGAGGGAAAAAAAAACCCAAAAAAAAAGGAAAAGGAAGAAAAAAAAGAAGAGGAAAAAAGAGAGAGGAAGGAAAAAGAAGAGGAAAAACGGAAGGAAGAAGAAGGGAAAAAAAAAACAGAAGGGGGGGGAAACGGGGAAAAAAATTGAGGAAGGAGGGGAAAAGGGGAAA
>NC_051418.1:4530782-4530886 GCF_015228065.2 Penaeus monodon | reverse complement strand
GGGGCCAAGGAAAAAAAACCTATTTTGAAAAGGATTTTTGAGGTTTGCTATTTTTAAAAACCCCGGCTAAAGGGAAAAGTCTGAGGGGGGGGCAGCGGGGGGGG
>NC_051418.1:4530637-4530743 GCF_015228065.2 Penaeus monodon | reverse complement strand
GGTGAAAAATTTTTTCCTTTGAAAATTTCCCCCGAAGGAACGATGTGGGAAGGAGACTCGACGAAGCCCAGCGCACCCTTCTCTCTTCTCCCTCCTCCCCCTTCGG
>NC_051418.1:4530382-4530607 GCF_015228065.2 Penaeus monodon | reverse complement strand
TTAGCTCCTCCTCCTTACCTCCCCCCCCACCGAAAAAAAACAAACAAACTCAAAAGAAATTATCAAAAGAAGAATAACATACCTCGCTTCTTCAAATCGAACGAAGTCTAAGGAAAGAGGAGACATCTTGAACGATTTGTTTTCTTTAATAAGGAAAAGGGAGAGTGAATCGCGAGCATCTGGCACCGGGCGCGCGAGAGCCGTCAAAATAAAAGATGGGCCCCA
>NC_051418.1:4530012-4530224 GCF_015228065.2 Penaeus monodon | reverse complement strand
ATGGGTTTGCGTCGCCATTGAAAGGGGTTTTAGTTTTTCTTGTTGCAGTATTTCCCTCGCGTTTTTTTTTTCTTTTTCGTTTTTTTTGGGCTAATTTTTTGTTTATTTTTTTTTTACCTTTTTGTTTGAGGTTATTTCGTAATATCTCGTTCAGTTTTCCGTTTCGATATTTCATTAAATTTTATTATCCTTTTACATTCTATTTTCATTAT
>NC_051418.1:4529238-4529462 GCF_015228065.2 Penaeus monodon | reverse complement strand
CCCACCCCCCCCCTCCACCCCACCCTCATCAAACATCATCCTCAAACATCATCCATCAAACATCATCATCACAATCATCATCATCATCATCTTTTTTTCTTTTTTCCTCCCCCTCCTCCTCCTCCTTTCCCCCTCCCCTCAACCCCAAAACCCTCATCATTATTTATCATCTCACCCTCATTAAATTTTCTTCCCCCTCCTCCTTTCCCCACATCATCACCAAA
>NC_051418.1:4529034-4529188 GCF_015228065.2 Penaeus monodon | reverse complement strand
TTCCCCTTTTTCTTTTTCCTCCTCCTTTCCCCCTCCTCCTCCTCCTCCTCCTCCTCATCATCATCATAAACTTCTTCTTTTTTTCCTCCTCCCCCTCCCCTCATCATCATTTATCTCATCATCTTTATCAAACATCACTTCTTCTCTTTTTTTT
>NC_051418.1:4528671-4529006 GCF_015228065.2 Penaeus monodon | reverse complement strand
TCCTTCCCCCCTTTCCCCCATCCTCAATTTATCCCTCATATCATCTTTTCTTTTTTTTCCTCCCCCTCCTCCCCATCCCCCATCATCTCATCATCATCACCCTCATCCCTTATCTTCCTCCCCCCTCCTCCCCCCTCCCTCATCATAACATCATCCCCATCCCATCATCATTTCTTCCCCCCTCCTCCTCCTCATCATCATCCTCACATCCCTCAAACCAAACCCTCATAAACATCATTCCCCATCATCATCATCTTTTTTCTTCTTTTTTCCCCCTCCTCCTCCCCCTCCTCCTTTCCCCCCTCCTTTTCCCCCTCCTCCTCCCCATCATCCCT
>NC_051418.1:4527760-4528249 GCF_015228065.2 Penaeus monodon | reverse complement strand
GCGTTCTTTTTTTTTAGTTTCCCTTTTTTATTCCCCTTTTTTCGGTTTTATTTTTATTTTTTCACTTTCTCCCCAATTTCCCCCCATAGCAATAAAAGCGGGGAAAAAATAAACAAACAAATCAAACAAGGAGAAAAAAAAAACAAAGGGGAAAAAAAAAACAAAACAACAAAAAAAAAAATTTAAGGGAAAAAAAAACAAAAACAACGAAAACCAAAAAAAAATCAATAAACAAGGGGGAAAAAACAAAAAAAAAAACAGAAAAAAAAACCTAAAAGGGGAAAAAAAAAACAAAAGAAACCAAAAAAACAAAAATCAAAAAAAGGAAAAACCCAAAAAAAAAACAGAAAAAAAAAAAACATAAAGGGAAAACAGGAGAAACAACGAAACAAACAAAACAGGGGGAAAGGCAGACGAAGGGCCCCCCAGGAAAAGGGCTTTTGGACCAAAAAATGGGGAAAACATCTTTACAAGGGGCCAAAGATTTTT
>NC_051418.1:4527167-4527232 GCF_015228065.2 Penaeus monodon | reverse complement strand
GGGGACTTTAAAAACACCAAATGTAAAAAAGTTCGGTTTAAAACACCCGAGGGTAGGCTGGGCTT
>NC_051418.1:4526699-4526933 GCF_015228065.2 Penaeus monodon | reverse complement strand
CGTAACTTCCACTCCATCGCTATCATCAATTATCTTTCTCATTTTCCTTCTATCTTTCCTTTATTCTTTCCCTTCGTATTCCACTATTCTCTTCCTTTCGCTTCCGTTTCCTTTATTTCTCACCTTCCATTCCACCAGATATAGCTTTAAATATAACTTCTGATATATTAATGATTCTTTTACGATTCGTAAAATAAAATTCATTTATACGAAATATCCGAAACCGTTATATCA
>NC_051418.1:4525260-4526305 GCF_015228065.2 Penaeus monodon | reverse complement strand
GATCTTCGAGTGTTCTTGATATCCTCTCGGGGTCTAGAAGTTAGTCCAAGTTAGCCTAGCATAGCCGTGGAGGTGAAAGTTAGGATCCACACTACACATCTTCGCGTCGTGTTTTAAAGCTGGCCTGGCTCGCAGCTGCTCTCGCTAGGTTGGAGTCGCTTTGTAGTGATGTTAGCGGCGATGTGATAATCAGCGAAAATGGGCTAACGAGCGGAAAATGTGATAAAGGTGTAACAATAGGCTGCCTAATGAGCGGAAAGGAGCTACGTAGCGGGGGAGGGAAGATTCTTGATATGCATTTGATACGGGTTACGGTCGTTTAGATAAGTTAGCGGTGTTCGGCAAAAAAAATAAAGTTAAGAATGACAGAGGTTGTTAAGATCGCGCTACACATATATAAATACCAATAAAAAAAAACTCAGATGCTGAAGAGCAAATGAACATTGAAAAGCATCTAGTTAGAGAAGAGCAGGCAGGTATTGCGAGGAGCTCATTAGCGGAAAGTTGCTAGATCTCCACCGCTCTTGCGCTCGCTCGGGGCCGGAGAGAACGACCGCTCGCCTCCAGCCACGCAACTTTTCGACGCGGGTGCAAAGTGCTCTGTTCAAAGTCGTCCCTCCGTTGTAGCCTGCGGTGGCGCGAAGTTTACGAGGCGTACCTTGTATCATAGCGAAAGCCGTGTTAACGTATCAAATGGAGAAAAGAGAGGAGGGCGAGAGAAGAAGGAATCCCTTTGTGGGCAAATTACAAGTACGTTTGGAGGGAAATGCGTGATAAAGAGTTGTATAAAAGCCGGGAAGTTGCTATGGTTATTACTGTTAATTGTGATTGTTTTATCCGGCCCTTGTTTCCGCTGAGAGGGCCTGGGGCGACGGAAAAATTTGAGGAAAGAATGCGAAGAAAATCGTCCCTCCGTTCTGTTAAGTGGCAATACGACATCTCAATGATAACAAGTAGTTATAAAGTGTTGGTGATAGAGGTGGGGGAGATGAGGGGGTTGGTGGGGAATGAGGAGTATGTGGGGTGGATGATGTTAGGATTGTTT
>NC_051418.1:4524505-4524741 GCF_015228065.2 Penaeus monodon | reverse complement strand
ACAAACAAACAAACAGAGAAGAGGCAGGCACCGAAAGAAGGAAGACAAGAAAGCAATTGCAGAAGGCATTTCAGAATCCGTGCATGACAGATATTGCATCGAGTAAGACAGTCTTGCATGCCATTCGGACAGCATTAACATTTTCCTGATTCTCTTTACGTTCTCATAGCATCGGATATTCGATTTTGATTCCGATTTTGATATCAGATTCGGATAAAATGGGACGATGCTGGCGT
>NC_051418.1:4523709-4523936 GCF_015228065.2 Penaeus monodon | reverse complement strand
AATCTATTTAAGTCGCCCCATCTATGATTCATTTATAAAAAGGGGAAACTAGAACAAAAGAGAAAATTAACTCAAGAAACAGACAGACTCGACCGGAAAGTTTTCTCCACGAAACTCACGCTTTAACGACCTCCTGTTATAACATTTCTTTCGTAAAACATCTGACTAAATAGGTGTGACTGGAACACTTGTTTAATTGGGAGGAAAAGGTTGTAATCTGTAATTGG
>NC_051418.1:4523306-4523467 GCF_015228065.2 Penaeus monodon | reverse complement strand
TTGGTAATGTAAAATGTGCTAACGATTCTTTTATATCTTTCCAGGTAAGCGACTGACTCATGCAGGATGCAACATTGCCTGTGAGTAAATTATGCAAATTATGTTGCTATCGTCATTACTATTGGTTACGTCACTGATATTCATAACTGTAGATTAAAAGT
>NC_051418.1:4522762-4522945 GCF_015228065.2 Penaeus monodon | reverse complement strand
CGGAGGAAGGGACAGGAGGGGCGAAAGGGAAGGTAAAGGGGGAGGGAACTGCATTAGTGGAGATTCCGAGTTCATGTTATGACTGCAACCAACAGGCTATCTAATCCCTTAATCTATATTGTTTCAACCGTTCGCTGATCCGGAGCCAAAATCCTGCGTCGTCTTGGAGGAAGAGAGGGGATT
>NC_051418.1:4522166-4522402 GCF_015228065.2 Penaeus monodon | reverse complement strand
GGTAGAAACAAGGAAAAGATCCCGAAAACCCGCAGAGTCGACGCGGAAGGAACGACAAAGCCTTCGAAACGAAACGAAGAAGGAAGCTCTGAAAGCCTTCTCATTAAATCTCCTTTTCTGGTTGTTTACTAGAGGGTGAATTTCCAAAGGGCTGCTCTGCCCCCCCCCCTCTTTTCTCCTTTCTCTCTTTTCTTTTTTCCCCGGGCCTTTAAAATTTGGGGGGGGGGGGGGTTTCC
>NC_051418.1:4521938-4522106 GCF_015228065.2 Penaeus monodon | reverse complement strand
CGGTTCCCTTCCCCCCCCTCCTCGCCCCTCTTTTAAAAATTTTAAAAAAAGGGGGAAAAAAAAAAAAGGGGGGGGGGGGAAAAAAAAATTTTTTGGGGGGGGGGGAAAAAAATTTAAAAAAAAAGGGGGAAGGGGGGTTTTTAAAAAAGGGGCCCTTTTTTTTGGGGG
>NC_051418.1:4521706-4521830 GCF_015228065.2 Penaeus monodon | reverse complement strand
CTTCCCCCCTTTCTTCCCTTCTCACCCCTTTTTTTCCCCCAAAAATCCCCCCCCCCTTTCCCCCCCCCTTTTCCAAACCTCCTCCTTTCTTAAATCCCTTTTCTTTTTTCGGGTTTAATTCCGG
>NC_051418.1:4520910-4521001 GCF_015228065.2 Penaeus monodon | reverse complement strand
AACAAAAAAGTAAAAAAATTATAAACCTTTTACTCATCTTTAACTCTCAGTGAGATCTATGCTATTTTTATACAGGTTCACAAACTTTTTA
>NC_051418.1:4520466-4520601 GCF_015228065.2 Penaeus monodon | reverse complement strand
CCCTTTTTTTTTTCCAAAATTTTCGCCATGGCTTTAGCGTGACCCCTCACCTTTAACGTCTGTCGGTCTCTCAGACATCTCTCTCAAGGAGCCTGTTTAAGTGCAGCGGAGAGAGGGGGGGGGGTATTAAAAAAA
>NC_051418.1:4520255-4520405 GCF_015228065.2 Penaeus monodon | reverse complement strand
AAAAAGATGGGAGGGAAAGGATTTAATTAAAAGGGAAAATTAAAATTTTTGAGAAAAGGGGGGGATCTTTAAATCATTGTTATTTTCGGAAGTTGAGATACATAGAAACACGTGCACGAAATCTGAATACACATGTATATATAGTACGCA
>NC_051418.1:4519653-4519949 GCF_015228065.2 Penaeus monodon | reverse complement strand
TTAAAATAGCAGATGCTAGATAAAAGATAAGACATACACATTTGTAAGCATACATGTCGTAATTTTTAAAACAAAAACGCATATTAATGCGAGCACAACCTAATTCCGTTTCCGATCGCGACCTCGCTGCTCTGATCCGTTTAATTAATCAGTGGTCGGACTCCAGATTAACTTAATGAAGTGTGACCGCCCTGCACGCGGCGTGTGGGACCTCGTCGAAAAAGGGATGGTGTCTATGAAACCGTTTGGGGTTTCTCTTGCACCCCCGGGGGGGAAAGGCGCCCCGTTTTTGCTTT
>NC_051418.1:4518806-4519214 GCF_015228065.2 Penaeus monodon | reverse complement strand
TCCTAAACGTACTCAGTCACGTGCTCTTTAATTTGCCGAAATTCCTCATCTAAGCCCCGAAAACAGAAGGAAATACAGCTTGTTTGAGTCATTCTAATCGAGTTGAAGCCGTCTGTTTTGATTAAGCGTCTGGCGTGCTGTATTTCCCGGGACGCCGACCGCTCTGCCCGAATGCATCAGCGATTTTCTGAGGCATTTTTACGGGCTGACCGGTACTTGAAAGCGCCAATATACCTTTCAGCTAATGTGTATGGAGTGGGAGTCATTTGTGCTGGCGAATTGCCTCTAAAAGGACGATAAAAATTGATTCGCAAAATGTGAAAAAGAGCTGGCTGCCGTATGTGTCCTTGGCAACACTGTCAAGGATGGTGCAGTGGCATGTCGCAACAGCTAACATTGGCTTCCAAT
>NC_051418.1:4518303-4518380 GCF_015228065.2 Penaeus monodon | reverse complement strand
GCCCTGCGTCCACATTATTCTGGAAATCCACTCCCAATCCTTTACTTGTCCTTGTGGGAATCGACCCTCCATCCACC
>NC_051418.1:4517615-4517960 GCF_015228065.2 Penaeus monodon | reverse complement strand
CTCTCCCCTCTTTCCTTTTCTCTCCGTCACTCTTTTGAATCTCTAGAAATACACCCACACGCCCACCCGCCTCTTTTAAATTCTCGGGATGCTCTGCCCACTTACCCTCTCCTTCATCACCCCCCCCCCCCTTTTCCCTTGTAAATCCCTTGAACCCCCCCTCCTCTTTCCCCTTCCCTTTGGACACTCCCCCCCTCTCCCCCCCCCTTCCCTTTTGGGGTTAAATTTCCCCCCCTCCTGCCCACCCTTCCCCTTCCTGCCACCTTTCCCCCTTTTCCCCTTGGGACTTTTTGTAAACCCTTCCCTTTCTCCCTCCCTCCGCCCTTTTGGGCCCTTGGGGGTCTA
>NC_051418.1:4516971-4517598 GCF_015228065.2 Penaeus monodon | reverse complement strand
TTCCAATTTTTGGCACTCCTTTGTTTTTCCTCTCTGCCCTTTCCCCCGGCTTCCCTTTTCCCCTTTTCGTTTCCTTTCCCCTTTTTCCCCTTTTCCCCCGGCTTGGTTTTTCCCCATCCGCCTCCCCCCTCCTCTTGCCCCCTCCTCCGGCTCCTCCCCCTTCCCTTTTATTCCGGGCCCCCCCCCCCCTTTTTTTTACCCCTTTCCTCCCCCCCCTTTCCCCCCTCCCCCTCCCCTTCCCTCCGACCCCCTAAAAACTTTTTTTCTTTTTTAACCCCTTCCCCACCCCCTTCCCCCGGCTCCCCCCCTTTCCCCCTCCCTCCCCCCCCCCCTTTTTTCCCTCTCGAGGGGCCCCGCCCCTTTTCCCCCTTTTCCCCTTTTTCCTACCCCCTCCCCCCTCTCCCCCCCTCTCCCCCCTCCCTTCCCCCTTCCTTCCCCCTTCCCTCGGGGCCCCTCCCCCTTCTCTCTCCTTTAGCCCCTCCCCCACCCTCTCTGTGGCCCCTCCCCTACCCCCTCTCCGCCTCTCACGGCCTCCCTGGTAATTGGACTTGACGTTGATTGGCTGTTCGCTCGGACAGACCACCTCCCTGTGAGAATTTTTATCTCCCCAAGGGACGATCGCTTGAT
>NC_051418.1:4516374-4516677 GCF_015228065.2 Penaeus monodon | reverse complement strand
CCGAAAACAGTTACAAAAGCAAAGGGGGTTTTCATCCTTTCGACAAGAAAACCCCAAAGGGTTTTCCCCCCCCAAATTTTTCCCTTTTTCCCCCCCCCCCATTAAGTCTAGCATTATTTAAAGCCGTTTTACATACTCTTTTTTCCCCATAAAAAAAAAAACAAAAGGGAAAAATTTTATTATATCCCTTTTTAAAGATCTTTATTTTATTAATAGATATATATCTTTAAAAAATCTTTATTTTATTAATGTTTTTTTCTTTTTTTTGAAGATAATCTTATGGACGGATGAAGCTATTATCTC
>NC_051418.1:4516258-4516342 GCF_015228065.2 Penaeus monodon | reverse complement strand
TAGACTTGAAAACCGACTTTCAGACAAAGGGTAAAAACCGGAGAAAAAAAGGGAAGAAGGGGGAGGAAAGGGTTTATGAAAATT
>NC_051418.1:4515705-4515918 GCF_015228065.2 Penaeus monodon | reverse complement strand
GGGGAGGAGGGGAGGGAAGGGGAAAAGGGGGGAGGAAAGGGGGGAGGGGGAAGGGGGAGGAAGGGGGAGGAGGGGAGAGGAAGGGGGAGGAGGGGAGAGGAAGAGAGAGGAGGGGACAGGAGGGGAGAGGAGGGGAGAGGAGGGGGGGAGTGTTTGAAGGTAAGGGGGTCCATTACCTTGCAGAATAGGATCCTCTCCCTATTCTTTTTGTTT
>NC_051418.1:4515304-4515488 GCF_015228065.2 Penaeus monodon | reverse complement strand
TTTTATCTTGGTGTTTCTATTCCCTTCGGGGAATTCCCCTCCCCCCTCCCCCTTCCCCGGACTGGTAAGTTGCAAAGGAACATTCTCTTTCATTCTTGCCTCCTCTTTCCCTCTTTCTCCTCCTCTTCTCTTTTGCATTTTGATGAATGAGCCGGAGAGAGAAAGGGAGGGTGGGAGTGGATGA
>NC_051418.1:4515042-4515117 GCF_015228065.2 Penaeus monodon | reverse complement strand
AGGGAAAAAGAGGAGCGAAACGGAGGAGAAGGGCACGGAAAAGGAGCAGGTGAATAATGGCGTTCGACACATATA
>NC_051418.1:4514667-4514814 GCF_015228065.2 Penaeus monodon | reverse complement strand
TACACAGACTTGAGGGGAAGCCAAGGGAGCGAGGCAAGGTGTCCAACAGCATGATTTAAGGACAGGATGGATGGACGAGGGGAAGGGAGAGAGGAGAGAAAGGGGCTGACAATCTGCTCAAGGGGGGCTGATAGAATGGGAGAGGAT
>NC_051418.1:4514291-4514383 GCF_015228065.2 Penaeus monodon | reverse complement strand
CTAAAAAAAGATCGTAGCATACCAGATGTTAACTACACCCTCATGATAATTGGACGGGGAGTTAGGAAATCTACGGATTAGGGATAACAGGG
>NC_051418.1:4514115-4514257 GCF_015228065.2 Penaeus monodon | reverse complement strand
GGACGGCCCCAGACCACGTGACCAGCACTATGGGATTCCACGTGCGAGTCGCGTGCCCATACAAAAGGGGGCCCGGGAGTGAGCGTAAGCGGCGCAAAGGCTCGTTGAGTGGCCCATAGAGTGCGGATAGTGGAAGGTGAAA
>NC_051418.1:4513010-4513172 GCF_015228065.2 Penaeus monodon | reverse complement strand
AAAAACGAAGAAAGAGAACGAAGTGGATAGCAAATGGGGGCAAAGGCGAAACGGAGATAACGAAAAGAGAAACGAAATCCTGAAAGGAAGGAAAAATCGAAAGTCCAAAATTAAAAACATAATTCTGTTGCCTGTTTTTTTTTTCTGTTCATATAATTATCA
>NC_051418.1:4512840-4512977 GCF_015228065.2 Penaeus monodon | reverse complement strand
CCGCGCCTCCATTCGCGAGCGCTCCACCCCAAGATAAGATTAGAAACAGGCAAATCCGGCGTTCTCTCCCTACCCCCTGTGCTCTCTTCTCCCCACTCCCTGTGTTCTTCCCTGTCTAATCTCTGTGTTCTTCTCTT
>NC_051418.1:4512536-4512737 GCF_015228065.2 Penaeus monodon | reverse complement strand
GCACCCAATCTAATTTTCGAAAGCTTCCATACCTGTAACATACTATAATTAGCGGCCATAGATTTCCGTACAACAGTAATTTTTTCCCCGAGACATTTTTGGATGATATGTGAAATAGTAAGAAGAGGGTAAGGCAGAACGAGGGAGCCGCTGCGAATAGAAGATGAATGAAAAAAGAAGAAAAAAAAAGGAATAACGAAG
>NC_051418.1:4511813-4512511 GCF_015228065.2 Penaeus monodon | reverse complement strand
GGGGGGGGGGAGGAGTGCCTAATAATCTGACAAAAAAAAAAGATAGAAAAAAAATGTGGGTATGAAACACTACATACATTTTCACGCTTTTGAGAATATTCCTTCTTTTTTTTCATACATTACTAAGAAAGAACAAGGAGGGGAAGGAGAGGAAAGGGGGTGGGGGGGGGTGAGGGTATCTGCCTCACCTCACGCACAAGCTATCAATCTTGAAGCATTACCTCCCTAACTCCTTCCTGACAGCGCCCACACCATCCTTACATCCATCAGTGAGAAGAAGCTGGATGCTGCGTCTTCCATGGCTTCATCTCCCCCGCCAGCGCGTGTTCTGTTGCACGAGGCTGGTCGGCATGCGCTCCGGTTCTGTTGCATGCGTCAGGATTCTGTTGTATGCTTCAGGATGTTGTTGCATGCGTCAGGATTTTGTTGCATGCGTCAGGATTCTGTTGCATGCGTCAGGATTCTGTTGCATGGTCAGGATTTTGTTCCATGCGTCAGGATTCCGTTGCATGCGACATAATTTTGCTGCATGCGCCAGGATTCTGTTGCATGCGCGCGTCTACATCCGCATACGGACGGCGCGAGGGTGGGTTAGTGGTGAGGGTTGTGTCTGGGGTGGAATGAGGTAGAGGAGAGAGATTTGATGGCTATGTGATCATACATTTGTTTGTATTTACCTGTGCGAACAGTCACATTCT
>NC_051418.1:4511195-4511377 GCF_015228065.2 Penaeus monodon | reverse complement strand
AAACTCCACAGTCTTTAAAGCTCATATAAAGCGACAGAAGGCAAAGTATAAAACAAACAGCCACGGTCGATTAACTGTTTTCCCAAACAATCTCTCCTGCTCCCTCCACACACCATCACCGCTCCAGATGCGTTATCTCACCTGTGTATCTTCTCTTCATTATTGCCTGCGCGAGGTACTTG
>NC_051418.1:4510871-4511064 GCF_015228065.2 Penaeus monodon | reverse complement strand
TCGCCACCACCACCACCGCGGGCCTAAGCTGAGGTTGGCATGTGAAACAGTCATTAATTTTAACCCCTCTCAGAGATTACGCCTTTCTGTCTCCCAGCTAGACTTTCTCAAATACCCGCACTACCTTATATAGGCCTTCTTTTTACTTGTTTGGGTGAGGTGGGTGTTGCTTATAGGCATAGTGTTGCAGGTA
>NC_051418.1:4509748-4510807 GCF_015228065.2 Penaeus monodon | reverse complement strand
ATTGCTTTTCTATTAGTCGGCTGTTCGCTTTGTCTCTCTTCTTGTAAATAATTCAACACTTTCCAGAATTCTCGTTTCCTCCCTAGTCTAAAATATCTACGGGATCTGCGCATCACGTTTCATTTACTGTCATGGGAACTACTTTTCAAAGTCAGTCAACAATGAAGTTTCGCCGAAATATCATCAACGTAGTCACGCAGGCTTGGGTTATATGAATATTATAAAATTACATGAAATTACGTACATGGGTTACAGACAGACAGGAAAATTAGATAAATTCGTTTTTCCTAAAAATATGATATAAGTAGTCGTAAGAAAATTACATGAAGAGAGACGTTTATTTATTCCCTCACAAGGATAAATGTCTACACAAACGTACAAATAAAGCTAAGTAGATTGCAAATTGGATAAATAAATAAAATAAACAAAACAGCAATGGAGGAACAAAATCTAAGCGAAAATCCAAAGTGACTTGTTGATGGTTTCTCGGAAGCGAATCGGAGGACGAGAGTGCTGCATCGTTGCCAGTTTGGAGATCAACTTGCCGATAAAAAACAACGACTTTTATTGAGAAGATGCTAGATGTATATAAGATTAATTTAACGATTTATATAGATTTTTTAATTAAAAAGAAACTAAAGGCAACATATCTCTAGGAAAAAAAAATATATTACAGGCTAGGAACCTAGTGCTCCAAGAACTAAGTTTGATAAATGAGTCATGCTCCCCAGAACTGGCAACTCTGCCACCCAGGGATCAGTGTCCCATGTTGGTAACATTGCCTGTCAGCCAACCATTAATATCTGACGTCCTGTGTAAGAGTCTGTTGAAAACCGCAGTTAAATGGTGAGGCAAGGTAATTACCTTGTTAAGACAATGCATAATTGGGCTTATATTGGTACATAATAAACCTCGTGTGACCTGTAATGAGTGCCTCGAATTCTTATAAGTACAGTAGCTAAGTGATACTTGACTCTTCGGGCCAATTAACGAATCAATAACAGGGCAAAATAATGTTGTAAATGAGAGGGTCGAAAATTATTCTTAAGTAAGATTGTC
>NC_051418.1:4509179-4509339 GCF_015228065.2 Penaeus monodon | reverse complement strand
TAAAATCCTCGCATGAAACTCCCAGAAGCTAAAAATAGATTCCCTGGGCTGCGGGTAATAACAGTTGTGGATGATAGATAATCAATATTGTTATTTAACAATCTGTCTTTTTATATTTCCTTGTTCATACTTATTTTCTCAATGTTTTTGCAATTCTGCG
>NC_051418.1:4508764-4508830 GCF_015228065.2 Penaeus monodon | reverse complement strand
GTTAACGGAAATCCCAAAACCTTCAAAGGTTTCAACAGATAACGTAGCGTGACCACACTGGATTTA
>NC_051418.1:4508197-4508291 GCF_015228065.2 Penaeus monodon | reverse complement strand
TTATGTGGAAGATGAGGAAGACTAAGGAGTAATGAGGGATAAACTCCAAGGAATGCAAGGAGAAATAAATGGAGGGAAAATGGAATGAATTTTG
>NC_051418.1:4507857-4508142 GCF_015228065.2 Penaeus monodon | reverse complement strand
CAGACACAGAAACAAACGAAAACAAACACAGTCCAGCAACAACAACAAATAATAATTGTACGAAACAAACGACAATTAAAGATAACATACACCAACAAATGCCACAAAACACTGCATCCGTCTCGGTGCGGCAACACGATGCACAAAACTACAAACCGGCGCCAAGTTTAAACCGAGACACAGTCCAGAATTCATCAATTACTTGAAGTTAATGGTCTATTAAAGGGAAGCTTGGCACCTCCCCCTCCCCCCCCCCTCTCTCCTTCGGGTGGGCGTTGATGGAGC
>NC_051418.1:4507721-4507785 GCF_015228065.2 Penaeus monodon | reverse complement strand
AGAAAACTTTTCGAAGATGGGGGGTAGTGGAGAGGGGAATCAGGGGGGGGGGGGAGGAGGAGGA
>NC_051418.1:4507041-4507236 GCF_015228065.2 Penaeus monodon | reverse complement strand
AACAGTCTCCCCCTTTACTCGACCCAAATCCGCGTGTGGGTCTAATCAGAGAAATCTCGGAGGTTCGTTCAAACGGCCTCCTTTTAATGGGAAATTCCTTGGCGCTTTCCTCATTTTTGTCAAGCACAATTAAGAGCCGTTATGCAATTTCTGTGATAATTGGAATTCGTTATTTGGGGGTGTGGGTGAGGCGTG
>NC_051418.1:4506313-4506676 GCF_015228065.2 Penaeus monodon | reverse complement strand
CACAGCGCATTTTGTCGTAAGGAATGTAATCTCTCTCTTTCTCTGCCTCGTTTACTCTCTACGCTTTCTGAGTATATTTTATAATGAAAAGCGAACTAATAATTGCATCATCTCTTTGCAGGTAAGGGACCAACTCTCACTGAAGCAATATTATCTGTGAGTAAATTATGCCATTAGTTGTGGATGCTGAGCGTCATAAAATGGACATATTATGTAGTGGGCCTTTGCACACTTGCGAATTTGGGTTGAAATAATGTTGCATTTGATGAATAGAGGGTGGTTTTAAATGTTATATTTCACGAATACACATGAGTGTATAAACACTGCGGTGGGCTCATGTAGAGAGAAGCTGATATAGGTACA
>NC_051418.1:4505882-4505974 GCF_015228065.2 Penaeus monodon | reverse complement strand
GGTCGTTTCCATCATGTTCCGTTATGCGTTTCCCCATCACTCCATCGCAGCTCTCCTGCCCATCAACCCTTCCGTCACTGCTTAACAACGCT
>NC_051418.1:4505476-4505568 GCF_015228065.2 Penaeus monodon | reverse complement strand
GTTCTCACCAATGGACCTGCAATTTCAGTGGTGTCACACTCACCCCGTCGAGCCTTGTCGCAGTTAAATATAATTTCATCCTGTCCTGTTCT
>NC_051418.1:4504459-4504619 GCF_015228065.2 Penaeus monodon | reverse complement strand
AGTCTAACCAATTTACACTCCCAGCTCTCGGGGAAAGTGTATAAATATTTATAATTTTTTTTTTTACCCAGAGAATGTGAATTTGTCGTGTAAACAAAGCGGGGGGAAAATTTGAATATCATAGCCGGGTTTATTATTTTTTTATTTCTTTTATATTGTT
>NC_051418.1:4504062-4504288 GCF_015228065.2 Penaeus monodon | reverse complement strand
CATCAAGCGCACTGTCTTTTATATTCAGTTGGATGGAATTTTAAAACGTGACGTCACCGTTTCCATTGAATTAAGATAATTCGATATCATTTCTATCAAGATAATGAGCCGGCCCGAGTCATTTATAGGGAACACGGTGTCATTTGTCAATCCTAATGTAATTTCGCCTTTTATTATGATACTGTCAGTCACTGGTCTGTTATGCTACTGTATTTTTGCATTCCGT
>NC_051418.1:4503278-4503447 GCF_015228065.2 Penaeus monodon | reverse complement strand
CGCCAGCTTCCATGGACGCAAGCTGACCAGCCAATCACCGGGCTTCTCTCTCTCGCTCTGTCTCCTGATTGGCGGACGCGAGCAACATCTCAATAACATGATGGATGCTTTGTTAGACCAATGGAACACCTGTTATCTTTCATGCCAATCTCACTTACGCTACGAACAA
>NC_051418.1:4502954-4503081 GCF_015228065.2 Penaeus monodon | reverse complement strand
TAAACACAAGCGAGTATGATTTGATATGATGTAAAGGTATATAGCAAAATGTTGAATAACTATTAAACAGAGTGTAAATTTATATAAGAAAAATATATTTTTTTTCTACTTATAATTGCTGTGTTTC
>NC_051418.1:4502133-4502287 GCF_015228065.2 Penaeus monodon | reverse complement strand
ACGGATGACGGCGGATGAGGAGGCAGCAATTTGTATGATGGGTGCGGTGTGTCAGGCCTGTCATGGGGAGGCGCGTGTCCTGTGGGCGAGGGGGAGGGGGGGAGGGGGGCTCTTCTATTATCGTTTACAACTTGGGTCAGTTTCACTCCAGGGT
>NC_051418.1:4501833-4502020 GCF_015228065.2 Penaeus monodon | reverse complement strand
GTATGCATATATAAATGTTTATCGTTGGGACTTGTTATCTTAGGTAATTTCGAGTATGAAAACAAACGAGGACCGATTCACAATAAACGCCTAAAAGCACAGAAACACTTTGCTTGCAGCGCATATTTTCTAAACATTCATCCCCTGAAAATGATTTAGATTTAAACGAACCAAAAATCAGTTGACA
>NC_051418.1:4501646-4501800 GCF_015228065.2 Penaeus monodon | reverse complement strand
ACATCAAGCAATAAACATCCTCTTAACAGAAAACGGAATCGCCAGCCGGAACGGATTCGAGAGCAACAAATGCCTGCGACAAATAAGGGCGGAAAGACAATTGCATTCCTCTGACCTAGGCATTCGATCCTTTATAGCAGAATCTCCGCCCTTT
>NC_051418.1:4501188-4501434 GCF_015228065.2 Penaeus monodon | reverse complement strand
TCAGCGAATTTGCGTCTTTTTTCTCTTTCCTTTTTTTGCTTAGACATCAAAACCATTTATTTGATCAGAGGAACCGAAATACTGAAAGGTAAAACTGACTTGCAATTTTCTCTTCTCTTGCTGTGCCTCTCCCCTTTTCTTCCTCCTCCTACTCCTTTTACACTTCCTTATGTCTCTTCCTCCCTCTTCCTTTGCCTTTTCTTTATGTTTTCTCTTTTTTTTTTCAAAATTTCTTTCTTTCCTTTC
>NC_051418.1:4500669-4500782 GCF_015228065.2 Penaeus monodon | reverse complement strand
AACTTTGATTAATTCCCGAAATCAAAGAGAAAGGACAAGAGAACATGAGGACTGATCCGTAGCATGCAAACAAGGGATTAAATCCAGATCATGCAATCAGGACCGTTGGCTAA
>NC_051418.1:4499997-4500526 GCF_015228065.2 Penaeus monodon | reverse complement strand
TATTTGGCGTAGTCTTTGCGTGATCTTCTTGGAGAAGAGGAAGATGGGAGGGAAAAAGAGGGAGAGAGATAAAGGAGGTAAGGAAGGGGCTAAAGGAAAAAGATAAGAAAAATGAAAGAAAGGGATAAAGGAGGAAGACGGATAGAGAAAGGGGGAAGAAAGGAAAGGAGAAAGGGAGGGAAAAAGAGAGGAAACAAGGGAAGAGACGAGAAAATATGGAGATGAAGAAGCTATGAAATAAGAAACAGTAAATAGTATAAAAAAAAAACAGGGAAAATATATACTGCAATATAGAAAAAAATGGAAAAAATAGAAAATGAATAATAATACTAAAAGATACAGAGAAGAAAAGGAATAGAAATGAGAGAGAAAAAATGAGAGGGCGAATAAGGCAAGCGAGCGAGTCTTGCGTGTCCAGCTGATTGCCATTCCGAAGCCCCGTGAAGCCTCAGACTAGTCATTTGAGGGCTGATTTCGGAGCTTCGATTCTTTGCTTCGTTTGATGGCTGATCAAATGCTGTCACGAAGC
>NC_051418.1:4499508-4499604 GCF_015228065.2 Penaeus monodon | reverse complement strand
AAAAATGCGTAGTCAAATCAAATAGTATCCAGTCTGAATGATAGATAGATCGGCCAGGAGGCGAGGAGGGAGAGGATGAAAATAAATAAATAAATG
>NC_051418.1:4498953-4499198 GCF_015228065.2 Penaeus monodon | reverse complement strand
TAACCGTCTAATACCCCACGACGCTATGGAAATTCTCACCTTTTTTTTTTTTTAATTATTTTTATTGTTTTTTTCCTGCGTTTATTAAAATCCCGGTAGTTTTTTTTTTTTTTTTTTTTTTTTTTTTTAATTGATTTCATTGTTTTTCGGTTTGTTTCAATTTCCATCCTATTTTCTTATTTTTCTATTTTCTTATCTTAATCTTTATCCCTAAATCTTATTTTCGAGTGTCATTACGCGATGTC
>NC_051418.1:4497440-4497614 GCF_015228065.2 Penaeus monodon | reverse complement strand
GGTTACATAAGGAGGGCCATTTTTTACTTTCCTAATTATCAGGATTCTGTTGATTCTGACGTTAGTGAGAGAGCAAACTCGGCTGTTCAGAGAAGAGGGAAGGGGAGAGAGAGTGATGAAAGGGGAATGGAAAGAGGAGGGAAAGGATAAGGATGTAGAGGAGAGGGAATGAGC
>NC_051418.1:4496798-4497114 GCF_015228065.2 Penaeus monodon | reverse complement strand
TGACAAAACTCAAGCTCTTAGACTATGAAGGAATAGTTAACCTTATAACCCGAAATCTATCAGGTTTAAATCCCTCTCAAGACAAACCAAAGGACAAATATAAGTAGAATTCCTTTGTATTAGTTCTCGGAGCAAATGAGGACGCAGAAGGGAGTATGAAAGGCGGAATAAATTGATGGGTAAACAGAAATAAACGCTAATAGCCTTCCTTTGCACTTCGATTAGAGCAAAACCATTCGAGTTGGCGGGAGGGATGGAGGGGGGAGAGGGGAGAGGGGAAGAGAGCTGGGCTGTCAACCTTTTACTCGCTCCCCCC
>NC_051418.1:4496304-4496377 GCF_015228065.2 Penaeus monodon | reverse complement strand
CACCCTTGTGCGGACACCCCGCTCGGCCCGAAAATCAAGCGTGGTAGGGGAGCTTAGAGCACCCCCCCCCCTT
>NC_051418.1:4496073-4496179 GCF_015228065.2 Penaeus monodon | reverse complement strand
CGTGGCTCTTGTTAACAATACATTCATGGTCTTTGTAGAAGGTCAGGAGGGGGAAGGGGTAGCCTGGGGGGGGGGGAAGAGAGGGGTTAAAGGAAAGGAGAAGAAA
>NC_051418.1:4495800-4495915 GCF_015228065.2 Penaeus monodon | reverse complement strand
TAGTGAGGAAAATCTAGAAAAAAAATCATATTATCTAAAATATCGCACAAGACATTTCATAACCACAACGAACGCAAAGCTAGAATACACACACACATAACAGCTACAAAACCAA
>NC_051418.1:4495595-4495720 GCF_015228065.2 Penaeus monodon | reverse complement strand
TAGTACGCACACCTCCCTGCTTTTATTTACGCCACTGGAAGTTTTCTGAGTGTCTTGTAGGATAGAGAGACTCCGTGGCGATCTGCTGTCTGTTGGTCGATGTTTCGCCTCACAGGTCTGGGCGC
>NC_051418.1:4494824-4495030 GCF_015228065.2 Penaeus monodon | reverse complement strand
AATCTCCTCCTTATCTTGCCTCTTGAAGGAAATCCTTGACGAGGGGAAGGGAGGAAGGCACGTTCTTGCGTACTCGTGCCTGTGAGAATTATAGGCCTATCATTTTCATCTTATATGATTTCGAAAAGCTCTAAGCCAGGGATTCCTTCATGTTAATTTTGTTTGAGTTTCCGGTGAAGCTTTAATACTCATTAGGATAAAAGTGA
>NC_051418.1:4494426-4494517 GCF_015228065.2 Penaeus monodon | reverse complement strand
CTCTCAGTGTAACACCTTTAGCGACAAAAATGACAGCTTGTCATTATCATTCTGGTACATTCTATACGACCTCACGTCACGGGATAGAGGC
>NC_051418.1:4494267-4494368 GCF_015228065.2 Penaeus monodon | reverse complement strand
AACTGATAATGCGGACCTACATAAGCTGCCATGTGCATTTCTAAACACACATATAAATTCCTTTTCTGTCTCTGTCTGTCATGCGTGCGTGGTTTTTGGCG
>NC_051418.1:4493852-4493935 GCF_015228065.2 Penaeus monodon | reverse complement strand
ATTATCTTACTTAAAAGCTCACGAATTTATCACTTAAATACAGCAGAACATTCTCGAATCGATAGAGAATGGCCTTCAGTTCT
>NC_051418.1:4493267-4493489 GCF_015228065.2 Penaeus monodon | reverse complement strand
ACGCGTCTTGGGGCATACAGTGCCCTGTTGCCATGCCCATTCGTCAAGGAGCCTTTCCCTGCCTAGGAACAATAGGTATTACGCCGGTGATAAAGGGCTGTCTGCCTCTGTTGGCAATAATGAGAACTTGGTCGCGGTTGCACGGAGAATGGGGAAGAGGTGGGGGAGCGGGAAGGAGGGAATGGGAGTGCCAAAGGGGGTAAGGGGAGGGGGAGAGTTAAG
>NC_051418.1:4492664-4493162 GCF_015228065.2 Penaeus monodon | reverse complement strand
CTGAAGTGTAGGTGGTAAGAAGATTGATAATTAGTTAGAGATTGTAATCCTTTTTGATGATACGCGTCTGTTCCGTGTTAACATGAAGTTATTCATGCATACATCGCAGACGCACAGCAGTATATTATGTATCAGCTTATACATATTTGTATATGTATCGGCATATATGTTTTCAAATATGTATCAGTTTACACACACGTTTTATAAGCGTATTGATGAAGATCATACGCACAAAAGATAGTGAATGCGTGTCTCTGTTATGGAAAAGACGTTGCGTTTGACATACTCTGACATGCCACACGCATATCAAAGGTATACATTGACATCTAAATCAACCAGACATGAAAAATGCAAGCTGCAATTATGTCATTGGATTCATGTCAGGTAAATCAACTCTTATCCCCCCCCCCCTCTTCCCTACCCCCCTTCCCCAGAACTAATTAGCAGGTAAGTTATGTTAACACGTGATAAAAATCCCAAAGGCACTTTAGATGAATG
>NC_051418.1:4491909-4492563 GCF_015228065.2 Penaeus monodon | reverse complement strand
CAACCGTGGACCTGAAATATTCTTTACTCCCCGCCATCATCATCCTTCTCTTTTATACGATCATTATCCTTACTACCATATATTTTATCATTCTCTCATTATCATCATTATTGACGTGGTTATCCATTCTTAACCTCTCTTCTCCCACACAAAAGAGCCGAGCGTTCGATGCGCCTTCACCCCCACTCCCTCTCCCTCCCTCCTCTCTTCCCCACCCACTCTCCCCAAACCCTCTCCCTCCCCCCATGTTTCTCCCTCCCTCCCCCTGTTTCTCCCTCCCTCCCCTCATCCCTCTCCCTCCCCCCATGTTTCTCCCTCCTTCCCTCTCCCTCTCCTCCCCCATCCCTCTCCCTCCCATCCCCATCCCTCCCCCTCCTTTCTCCCATTCCTCCCCATCCCTCTCCCTCCTTTCTCCCATCCCTCTCCCCATCCGTCCCTTCCTCCCCCCATCCCTCCCATCCCCCTCCCTCCCTCCCCAACCCCCCCCTTCACCCACACACACATCTAATACATCAGCGGCGCATTACTTTTAAAAGGAGCCTTCGAGAGATCCAGACTTCCTTTTATGAAGACGTATCGCCGTCATAAATTATGATAATTACGTCAGGTCAACTCAAGCCGACAAGGTTTACTTAGATGGGGTTTGCACGCGAG
>NC_051418.1:4490181-4490710 GCF_015228065.2 Penaeus monodon | reverse complement strand
TTAAAAGAAAGGAAAAGAGCAAGGCCTGAATAAATGAAAAGTATAAAAGTCAAGGACAGAAGCGAACACTCAGGAGCAAAAAATCCAAGAAAGAGAATATATAGAGAGGATGAGAACTACGAGAATAATATAAAAAAACGACGAGGGAGAGAGAAAGAAAACAAAAACAGTTTTAGATTATTCATCAAAACCTGGTATCTCTCTCGCCGCCACGTTGATTCTATGACGTCAAACGCGTTTAAAATTCTGGAGTTGATTGCATATGCAAGATGCATGTTCGGTAGTGGAATTTTTTTTTTGCGAAGCAGGCTAAAGACACGGCTGAAATATGCACATGCACTCTTGAAGCACATGCAATCATGCATCGTGAGAGAGATGTTATGCTGTGGTGTATGTTGGCGTGTAGATTCAACAAGTGCATGGCGTCATAGAGAGAAAGGGGGTCATGCAGTCATGCGCACGGATGGAGGGACAGACGCAAGTACGTTTCTTAAGTTGTGCATGTGAGATTTTATTGTAATTTAGTCAG
>NC_051418.1:4489640-4489809 GCF_015228065.2 Penaeus monodon | reverse complement strand
ACGAGGCGTAACGTAGCATCATCCCGCGAGCAACATTGCGACAAACGGAATCCCGAGGCTGAATTATACATGCGAAGGCGGTGGTCTCCCTTCTGCGTCTCCGTCCTCGCTCGTCGAAGCCAGGAAGCTGCAGTCGCGATGCTTTTTATCTGTTTACTTTTTTAAAATC
>NC_051418.1:4488916-4489034 GCF_015228065.2 Penaeus monodon | reverse complement strand
CCCTGGACCCGCTCTCTCGCTCGCGTGGCCGCTGCAGCTAAATAATTCAAAAGATCTGAGCAACTGCTAAGACACAAGCAGGCGTTTTCGTGTCGTTGGAGCGAGTTGCTTACCTGGT
>NC_051418.1:4488349-4488489 GCF_015228065.2 Penaeus monodon | reverse complement strand
AATGAGAGTAGACGAGTAATCTGCATTGCATTTATAATGAAGCTCTCATTCTACGAGAGATGACCAATGTCGAATACTTGCGGTAGAAATTTTTATATGTACGTCTAAGTTTAACAGAAAGTTGATAGAAAGGTCGGACA
>NC_051418.1:4487820-4488159 GCF_015228065.2 Penaeus monodon | reverse complement strand
TGGGAAAAAAAGGGATTCAGGGTCAAAAAGGGTTGGGAGAGGATGGAGGGAGGAAAACAACTCTATATTGGTCATTTATTTATAATTTACTGATCGACTATTTCATTATTATTGATTTCTTTCTCTCTCTCCCATTCTTCTTCACATTCTCTTTCTTTACCTTGTCTATCTATTGTTTTTTTTCTTCATTATCCTTTTTTCTCATATTTTTCAGATTTCATTTTACTCTTTTTTCACATCTTTTCCCCTTTTCCCTTTTTCTTCCTCTTCTTTGGGCCTAAATTCCCCGGGCCCCTTTATATTTGCAAAAAATTATTGCCTTTTTTCCCTTACTTCCCC
>NC_051418.1:4486732-4486871 GCF_015228065.2 Penaeus monodon | reverse complement strand
TTAAATCTTTTTTTCCCAGTCTTCTTTGTAGCTTTTTTCAATGTTTATGTTTTCTTCTCTCCTGCTTCTTTATTCTCCTTTCTTTTGCGAAGAGAGGAGAGTGAAAAAAGAGAAAAAGAATTTAAAAAAAACGTTTAAA
>NC_051418.1:4486497-4486603 GCF_015228065.2 Penaeus monodon | reverse complement strand
GGGAAAGGTCGTTCTTAAGGGTCGTCACTTGTTGAACGAAGTCGTCATGTTAGAGGAGGGGGGGGGGGGTAGGGGTAGTCCTGCTATATTTTTTATCCCATTCCTG
>NC_051418.1:4486031-4486366 GCF_015228065.2 Penaeus monodon | reverse complement strand
CCATCATCATTTATTCAACCTCACGTTCTTATGGGAATTCCCTTAACCCCCAAAACCCACCCCCCCCCCTCATCACTAACCACCCTGATAAGTACCCCCCATTTTTTAACACCTTCCCCCCCCCCCGTTTTTACAAATACCCCCCCCCCCCCCCTATCCAACCCGCCCCATATCGTAAAACCTTTTCCCCCCCCTTCCCTTTTCCACTTTTTTATTTCCCTTTCCCCCCCTCCCCTTTTTTATCCCCCTTTCCCCTTTCCCCCCTCTCTCTTTCACCCCTATCACCCCCTTCCGACAAATCTCCAGCAGCGCCAAATCAACCACTTCCCGGGCCC
>NC_051418.1:4485373-4485694 GCF_015228065.2 Penaeus monodon | reverse complement strand
GTGACACACACTTGCCAGCTAATGCAGAATCACTCGTGGCCGCTCTCGTCTCTCGCCTCTCGATTAATCCGAGGGTCTTCGCCATTCGCAGTCACTCTGGTAATCACACTTGATTCTTGGCTAAAGGGCGGGGGGGTAAGGGAGAGGGGGGGAGGGGGCAGGGGGATAGGAAGGGAGGAGGGGGCGAAGGGGAGACAGAAGCGAAGCGAAAGGAGGGAGCTGATTTAAGCCCCGTGGAGAGAGTTCCGCTGAAAAGACAGTCGATATAACGACAGACAACAGATAAGGAAGAGCATTTTAATTAATACCTCGTGTGGAGAT
>NC_051418.1:4484897-4484983 GCF_015228065.2 Penaeus monodon | reverse complement strand
CGCAGAGCCATTTTTCTAAATCCTAACCCATTAGCGCTGTGTTCGACCGTCCAACTCCGCCGTAGATGGCCATTAATCCTCAGAAA
>NC_051418.1:4483261-4483410 GCF_015228065.2 Penaeus monodon | reverse complement strand
AAGATGTCTCCCTGTTGACCCACGAGCAGCTAATAGCTTCAAAACAAACACTACCTGCCGATGTGAGAAAATATTAGACTCTGGCTAGAATTCGGAGCGTACGGATACGAATGTGCGAGGGTGGTCCGTGGGTCGGGGTGTTTGCGTGC
>NC_051418.1:4483142-4483210 GCF_015228065.2 Penaeus monodon | reverse complement strand
CTTTCTCTTGTTGTGTGTCTAATGTGTTTAAATATGCTTGATTATTGTGCGTTTTACTTATTGTTATT
>NC_051418.1:4482638-4482826 GCF_015228065.2 Penaeus monodon | reverse complement strand
ACAAAAGGAATTCTTTCGAAAGTTCAGTTATCATAGTGATATTTATTTATTTTCTCGTGTCTATTTGAACTTGTTTTGTTTACGACTTTGCATTGGTGTCTCGACCGTAGTGGCGTTGGCTTCTGCTTCCGGTCCCGATGCACGAAATCGAACGTCGGTGTGACGTGCCATCGCATATTTTTAGGATG
>NC_051418.1:4482412-4482610 GCF_015228065.2 Penaeus monodon | reverse complement strand
CCTTTTTATGCACTGATCTATGCATATTCGATAGGCATTTATAGCCCGTATGCTTATATGTTTTATCTAATATATATTCATTTATTTTTTTATTCATATGTTAATGTTTTTTATTCTATATTTTCAGGTAAGGACTGAGGGATTTTCTCTTGGTTTGAAGTCGTAAGTAAACTATAAATTAAGATTTCTTTATACGAA
>NC_051418.1:4482038-4482115 GCF_015228065.2 Penaeus monodon | reverse complement strand
AACAAGCAAATGGCCGAGTGCGGAGACTGGAAAGAGAGGCTTTTAAAGTCTATTGAGAGTTTAAGTGATATGGTTGC
>NC_051418.1:4481776-4481942 GCF_015228065.2 Penaeus monodon | reverse complement strand
GAGGGGCGGGATTTGGCTTTTAGTATAATGGATATTACGTTTATTTATTCGCTTATCTCTTTTATTTGTGTGTTTGTTTTGATTACTTCTTATCATTTATTGTTCTAAAAGAACCTCCTACAATTCACAACAATAATCTTATTTACCATCGTTGACCCCCCTCCAA
>NC_051418.1:4481525-4481727 GCF_015228065.2 Penaeus monodon | reverse complement strand
GTCACTCCTCGCCCCCCCCCCTCCGAAAAAAGAAAACAAAAGAAGGAACAAAAACAACAACGAAAATGGCGAGACTGTTGACAAAAACGGGCGCGTCTTCCAGCCACATTCCGCCTCCTCTGCGAGACGTGAATCGAAACCCGGTTTATGAATACTGGGATAAAGAGGGTCACATATATATATCTTTTTTTTCTTTCCTTAC
>NC_051418.1:4481277-4481377 GCF_015228065.2 Penaeus monodon | reverse complement strand
ATCGCTCCAACACTTATGGTCGATCATTCCGCTGCGCATTTAGGGGGTTTTCGCCCTTCGTGCCTTTTCGTCATCTCTGTACGGCATTCAACAGGCTAAA
>NC_051418.1:4480776-4480926 GCF_015228065.2 Penaeus monodon | reverse complement strand
TAAAGAAGGCAAGCCAATATTGAATTTCCATAGTATCCATTTCCCAGGGTTTTTAAATCTTTTGTTTATGGCACAAAACGCTTATGTATACTTTGGGAAAGTCTTTTTTTTTTCTTAAAGATTTTGTGGCTTGCGTTTAAGGAAAGCTGT
>NC_051418.1:4480154-4480224 GCF_015228065.2 Penaeus monodon | reverse complement strand
CTAACTGAGATTTGGGTCTGGGATTCGGTATATTGATTCATGAACCATTTTTCGATATCTGTGGCGAAAG
>NC_051418.1:4479428-4479574 GCF_015228065.2 Penaeus monodon | reverse complement strand
GGGGCACTGTGAATGGAGCATCTGGGAATAAACGGCGCACGGGCGTGGGGATTGGGGAGAGAGAGAGGGGAAGGGGCAGTAATTCCCCTCTGGGATGCAATGACTTTTCTCCTTTTTTGAAGTAATCGATTTCTTTAGTTGACAGC
>NC_051418.1:4479194-4479400 GCF_015228065.2 Penaeus monodon | reverse complement strand
GACAACAGTTGGAAAGTGACGGATTGAATAGGGTTAGATACGCAAGAGGAAATAGGCAAATGAAATTGAAAAATTCTTAAAAAAAAAGAAAATTAAATGATGCTAGAAGCAATATGAAAGGCAAGAGAATTACAGTAAAGTCCAAATAGACGATGTTGTAAAGCGAAATAGACATTCACAATAGTTACTCATATTTCCTGAAGCTT
>NC_051418.1:4478509-4478921 GCF_015228065.2 Penaeus monodon | reverse complement strand
GAACAGACAGATAGATATACAGTAAATAGATACATGAAGAAAATAAGCGGAGAAATCAACAACAACAAAATCACCGATAACAGAAAACAAACACGAAAAGATAAAAGATTAAAAAGAGGTAAACAAATGCAAAATCGAACCTAACAAGCATGCAAGAAGGCAAACAAACAAATGACTCACGAACAGATTAGCCGAGCCGTAAGAATAAACATTCTTCGAGTGTCTCGTCTCCTTTATTCATTTGCATAAAATGTAAATCACTTTGGCTAAAAAGAGAGAGAGAGAGAAAAAAAGTATATGTGTACGAATAAGATTTCTTACTTAAGACGTTTTATATAAATAAGATCCTCGCTCTTTTCATATGAGGAATTTCTGAGGAGTTTTTGCCCGTTATTGACTTCGTCTTTCTGGT
>NC_051418.1:4478259-4478359 GCF_015228065.2 Penaeus monodon | reverse complement strand
GTTGGTTGTCTGGTTGACTGGTTGTTTAGAATTTTGTCTGTCTGTCAGTCTGTCTGTTTGGTTGGGTGGTTAAATGGTTGTGTGGTTGACTGGTTGTTTG
>NC_051418.1:4477620-4477719 GCF_015228065.2 Penaeus monodon | reverse complement strand
CAAGGGAAGTGAGATTCCGAGCAGACAATCCTCTGGTTGGGCGTCGATGTTCCTTTTTATTCAGATGCGGTGCTGATTCAGGGCCATTTCTGAGGGGTA
>NC_051418.1:4476677-4476900 GCF_015228065.2 Penaeus monodon | reverse complement strand
AAAAAAAACTGTCACAAAACATCAAAAATCAAACCTCCCCCCCCCCTCCCCCCCAAAAAAAAAGAAAGAAATATAAGCCTACCGATTTTGTATTATGGCTCGGGAGGCCTACCTTTTTGTATTATATAGGATCGGAATCCCCGTTGGACCCCCCCGGCAGCCAGACGCGGCTTCGAGGCACTGGCACTAAGGCATCCCAGGGGGGGGTTTTTTGATTTCACCG
>NC_051418.1:4475602-4475755 GCF_015228065.2 Penaeus monodon | reverse complement strand
AAAAAACCCTCCACGGCTGTCAGCGAAACGGGCGAGGTAAGTGACAAAAACGCCGACGATATTGAAAGAAAATACGAAGGAAAACGGATCCATTCGACAAAGCTCGGCACCGGAATGCAACCGACGGAAAAAAGCGCGGATTTAAAACTTTTT
>NC_051418.1:4475146-4475436 GCF_015228065.2 Penaeus monodon | reverse complement strand
TCAGTGCGTGTTCTAAAACAAAAGAATGACGACAGGCTAAGAAGATGATATAGTATCGAAACAAACAAACACACGGAAATAAATAAAAAAAACAATAAAGAAAGGCCAAAAAAAGAGAGAGAAAGAAATGTATAAAATGAAATAAGAGAATGACAAACTGGGAGAAAGAAAGAGAGAGAGAGAGAGAGAAAAAAAAAAAAGTTATGACCCAGCACCATCGACGTCAACGGGCCAAGAGTGAGGTGGGATTTCAACAATTTTTAGACCAGCGCTCCCTTGGCTCGGATGAC
>NC_051418.1:4474887-4474982 GCF_015228065.2 Penaeus monodon | reverse complement strand
TTACAGAGACCAATTTGATAGCGTGACTTTATTCTTAGATATGTGCAGATTATTGGGTGTGATGTGAGGGTGAAGAAATGGTGGACTCGGGCTGA
>NC_051418.1:4474177-4474477 GCF_015228065.2 Penaeus monodon | reverse complement strand
CGGACCCACCAATGATAGCACCATCACCCATTCAGCATCCTCGCCATCTTCACAAGCGGCTAACTTTCGAAGGGGATTTTCTTGTCATTTTCTTAAGACCCGAATCACGTCTTCCATCGTTGGCAGCGGCGCACAAAGTAGCCAAAGTACTGCCACTAACAACACCATTACTCCAGACAAGGGTCAAACATTCCCATTAGGGCTGCCACCAAACAAAGAGCGGATGCCACGTTCTCAATTACGTTTAATCTTTCTCTGCTGGCGTTCCTCTCTTCTCTTCCTTTGAGCATTGTTTTGTTC
>NC_051418.1:4473512-4473586 GCF_015228065.2 Penaeus monodon | reverse complement strand
AAGTTATTCCCAGGAACGAAGTAGCCTAATTCCCAAGGAAGATTCCTAAAGTGCTTTGCCCCCACTGTCGTAAT
>NC_051418.1:4472663-4472757 GCF_015228065.2 Penaeus monodon | reverse complement strand
AGGCCAGTGTACGTGATCCTGTTGCATGATTGTCTGAGCAACAATTATCTGCAGAGAGAGACTTCACGGATCTTGCGAGAGGTGGCTTTCGACG
>NC_051418.1:4472024-4472245 GCF_015228065.2 Penaeus monodon | reverse complement strand
TGCCTCCCTCCAGTCGACGGACAAATAAAAATATTTGCCCGTAAGATAACCCGCCTGTCTATGTTTGCACGGATATTTTCTTGTTTTTATTTGTTCTGCTTCGCGAGAGGAGGGGAAGAGAGGGGGAAATAGGAAAAGGAGTAAGGGAGAGAGAAGAGAAGAGAAGAAAGAGGGCGATGGGAGAGATGATAGGAGAAAGAATTAGGGAGGAAGTACGGTTT
>NC_051418.1:4471806-4471897 GCF_015228065.2 Penaeus monodon | reverse complement strand
ATTATCCCAGAGCATAACACTAAACCAATAAATAAATTTTTATTTTATCTCCAACATCTTTATAAAACAGAAATGATAAAATTAGATTTTT
>NC_051418.1:4470594-4471030 GCF_015228065.2 Penaeus monodon | reverse complement strand
TTTCTCGACGAGTCCCAAGGGCCGACTAGCCTTCTTATCCCGGACAACAGTGTCTCCTACAATGACACTCGCGCAGAGATGGGGAGAGGGGAAGGAAAAGGGGAGAGAGAGGAAGAGGGGAGGAAGATGAGGAAGGGAGGAAGAGGAGGAGGGGAGGAAGAGGGACGGGGGGAGGAAGAAGGGAGAAAGAGGACGAGGGGAGGAAGATGGCAGAAAGGGGAGTGGGGAGAGGAGAAAGGGGAGGGAGAGGGACGAAAGGGAGGGAGAGGGAAGGGACCGGAAAGGGAGGGGGTGGAGAAGGGGAGAGGAGAGGGGATTGGGGAGGGGGAGATAGGGGAGAGGGGAAGAAAAGGGGAAGAAAAGGGACTGGGGAAGAAGAGTAGTATGAGAGGGAGGGGGGGGGAAGGAAAAATTAGCAGATCGTAAAAACACATGC
>NC_051418.1:4470192-4470425 GCF_015228065.2 Penaeus monodon | reverse complement strand
GCATCAAATAGGGGTAACTCACCCATTCGACACCGTGGCTGCATTTCACATTGTTTACAAGTTCGTTTTAGAGCCTCTTAACTCGACATTCTCACGTAGGGATGACACCACTGAGCCAATGTAGCGCCTCCCCCTTTCGTCCTGTCTTTATTCCCCTTTCTCTCTTGTTCTCTCTTCTTGCTGGTTCTCTCCTTCGTTTTTTTTAGCGTTTACCTGTTACTTCCACTCTTTCG
>NC_051418.1:4469859-4469924 GCF_015228065.2 Penaeus monodon | reverse complement strand
AGACGGCCGCCACACACCAAACCGCAAAGATGGAAAATTTTGCATAATTTTTTCAAGCCTGTGGC
>NC_051418.1:4469274-4469431 GCF_015228065.2 Penaeus monodon | reverse complement strand
GGCACAGAAGGATACACAAAACTCATTTTTCATCCGAGGAGATTTGGATGTCACCTTTCTCTTTGTTTCTTCTCTTTTAAGGAATGCGAAGGAGCGGTCGGATGTTGTTGGAAAATGAGGACTTAAGGTGTGTGTGTGTGTGCGGGGGGGGTGGGTG
>NC_051418.1:4468804-4468937 GCF_015228065.2 Penaeus monodon | reverse complement strand
CAGTAATCTTCCAAAAAGGTGGAAGATCAAACAGAATCTCTCGTATTTCCATATCCAAGATGAAATCAAAGGGTTACAATCCATCTTCAAATCGGGGAGAAATCACCCTCTTTTCGAGAGCACGACGGAGGCT
>NC_051418.1:4468244-4468527 GCF_015228065.2 Penaeus monodon | reverse complement strand
CAGCAAATGCAAATAGTATCCCTTCTCTAGGAGGAAGGAGGATGAGAGCAAGAAATAAGAAGAACAGGAGAAAGAGAAAGACAAGGAAGAGGAAGAGAAAGAGGAAAGGATAGAAAGGGAGGAAACGGAGGTGGAGAAGAATGAGATAAGACGGAAAGACAAGAAGAAAAATGAGGATGAAGGACGGACACAAACATAAAACTGATAATTGTGTAAAGATAGACATAATGAAAAACAAACAGAAATGGAGACATATACAGCGTTAAATGGGAAAGTAAAAACA
>NC_051418.1:4467755-4468002 GCF_015228065.2 Penaeus monodon | reverse complement strand
AGAAAATGGGAGAAAGAAACAAAACAAGAAAGACAAACAGTATTTCATAATAAAAAGCACAAAAAAAAAAGTTCCCTCGTTGCAAAGATGTTGCATATGTGACACAAAAATCTCGGTCTTTATTCAATCAACCTTAAAGTACGCAAGTTTGGCCCTTAATGAAAAACTTTGGAAGATCTTAATTTCTTTGGATCTTTTAATAAAGAATATGTGCGTGGAATTACTTTCGTGTACTGTACTCTTGAGA
>NC_051418.1:4467275-4467430 GCF_015228065.2 Penaeus monodon | reverse complement strand
AGAAACAAAAGAAGGAGGCAATCAACCAAACAAAGACATAGCATCGCATAAAGGGAGATTTCACCGGCCGAAAAAATCTTCCTTTCTCGAGTCCAAATCAGAACGAGATTAACCCTTTAGATTCCCGGTTCTGGAACATTCCAAGATAGGGTGGA
>NC_051418.1:4466633-4466721 GCF_015228065.2 Penaeus monodon | reverse complement strand
CCTCTTTTTAAGAAAGATGACTATCGTCTTGTGTATCGTCTACATAATGTCTTCAATCTGTTGAGTTTCTCTCGTTCTTTTCAGCCTC
>NC_051418.1:4466126-4466361 GCF_015228065.2 Penaeus monodon | reverse complement strand
GGCTTCACACACAGCAATCTCCCTCGTTATTTATATGAAAAGGATCAAGAAAGTCTTTCCGAAATTCCACACTAAAAATGGGAGATTGGGTTCGATAGCTTGTAGGATTTATCCCTAGTTGGCAACTCTCGTTTCTTCCCAATGTGTTGACCATGATGACGTCATCACCCCCCCCCCCTCGGGATGGCATTGTAATACATTTGAGCCAAATGTCAATATATACATACATTTCTCG
>NC_051418.1:4465896-4466091 GCF_015228065.2 Penaeus monodon | reverse complement strand
TGGATAAAGATATGAATAAAACAGATTGTATTAGGAATTGATAATGATGATAATAATGATTATAAAAAAGGGGTATACAAAAAGATTCAGTCCGAACGAAGTACCGTTATCTGACGTCATCACAATGTTGCGCAGTCTTCAGTGGGACTCGAAGCCCTTCTCCCAAGAGGGCGAACTCCTCAGCCGGGCCAAGCG
>NC_051418.1:4465590-4465715 GCF_015228065.2 Penaeus monodon | reverse complement strand
GGGCGCCAGAAATGTGCTGTTTCTTATTAGTCTCGGGGACGCCGTGCTCCTCCGGACGCGTCAAGAAGGATTTTTATGAGATTGTAACAATTCTTTTTTTTCGCCCAATTTTTCATTGTTTTCTT
>NC_051418.1:4465238-4465395 GCF_015228065.2 Penaeus monodon | reverse complement strand
CACCTCAGTATAATCCCGAAATCATTGATATAAATCATTTTTCTTCTCGACAGCTGAAAAATACTCCGTCAGCCTTGTCCTGAGTCTTATTTAATCTTGCTCGAGAAAAGTACATCTTTTCTTGTTCGCTTTTAACTCCGTCTTTTGTTCCTTGATT
>NC_051418.1:4465080-4465189 GCF_015228065.2 Penaeus monodon | reverse complement strand
TTTATGTTTCCCTTGTTTGCTCTGATCGTCTCCCCTTGTTCCTATTCTTACCTTCTCCCCCCCTTTTCTATTCCTGTTTACAATCCTCTTCCCTCTTAAGAGTGCTTGA
>NC_051418.1:4464517-4464606 GCF_015228065.2 Penaeus monodon | reverse complement strand
CACCCCCCACCCCACCCCAGAAGCACCCTTGACCCGAGAGCCTCCTGAAACGTTCACTTATTGAGGATGGTGACCTCGGCCGGGGGTCA
>NC_051418.1:4463776-4464033 GCF_015228065.2 Penaeus monodon | reverse complement strand
GAGTGTGTGTTTATGCGTGTACATACACACGCATATCCCTGGCGAGAGTGAGAGACGGGCCGCGAGAAGCAACACAGCCAAAGCCTTAAGCAGCGGCGCCTAATTCGGGCGAAGGGCGCGGCCTGTGGGCTGACGCGCCCCCGCCACGCCGCCCTCATTAGGCGCGAGAGATCTGCCTTCTCCGAGAAACGCAAGCCCGAGTTACGCCGTGATAACCACCCCGGCTGTCACTCTGGCTGTTACGCCTTCGGGAGGTG
>NC_051418.1:4463507-4463576 GCF_015228065.2 Penaeus monodon | reverse complement strand
GCTAACGGTTTTATCGTTGATGTCAGTAGTAGCTCTAATATTTTACAATATCAGCATCATTATCGCCAA
>NC_051418.1:4463167-4463430 GCF_015228065.2 Penaeus monodon | reverse complement strand
CTACCACCGCCTTCACCGTCGTTATATCACTATCATCGTCATCAGTCATTATTTTTTTCTTTCATTGCTTATAAAAGAATTCAATGCGTTTTGTCATGTAAGAAATGGAGAAAAATAGAAGCACGTGTTGCAGAGAGGCCCGGGGAGCAACATTCCAGACTAACCGCGAGCAACAGGGGCCTGATTGTAAAATATATCTCAGCAGTAATCTTAGAAATTATACTTTTTGAGGGGGAGGGAGTGAAACTTTTCACGCTATGAGG
>NC_051418.1:4462866-4463082 GCF_015228065.2 Penaeus monodon | reverse complement strand
TTCCCACCGCTCAATTACTAAATAAGCGTCCGATTCCCCGCCGCTGGCTTGGGCTTCGGCTCGGCGAGGGAGGGAGAGCGAAGCCGAGAGAAGAATGAGCTGCCGAGTTTTCGCCTGCTCGCGTCGAAGGTTTCGGACGTCGGATGCAGAAGACAGAATCGATGTTGGCATTGTCTTAGTGCCAACGCTGGAGGAATGTCTGATGAGAACCCTCCC
>NC_051418.1:4461857-4462777 GCF_015228065.2 Penaeus monodon | reverse complement strand
CCCTCGCGGGGTCCTTCGAATCCCGTGCGGGAGAAATTGTACTCGGAATGGCCTATTTTCTGGGTTTATGGCATAGGTTCGGATCGAGGGCTTTGAAAGTAAAGGCCGCGTGTGTGTTTTCACGGCGTTGAGTTTAAGGAGCCCGTTTTCCCTTTCTCTCTCTCCCGCGCTTTGTCTGACTGACATCCCCGAGTCTTTTTATTAATCCAATTCTCTAATATCTATTATCCTATCGCACGATCGCCGAGGATTTACCGATAGACTTTTTGGGGGGTTAAACGGGCGGTATAATAGATGAAGGGACAATAATATGCCTGAAGAATAGATGTAATAAAAAAGAAGAAAGAGAGAGAGATTGTGGAAGCATCAGCAGCGCCTCTAGCGGGAATAAGGAGAATCCTCCAAGGAATAGTTTCGCTGTAAAGCTCCTTGGGATCGTGACACTCCCGGCAAGGGTGTTGGATCCCTTTTTATCTCATTCATCCGTCTGTCTCTCTCCTCCGCTCTCTTAATTTTTTTTTATCCCTGTTTCTTCTTTTCCTTTTATTTTCGTTATTTCATTTTTGAGGTTCAATGGTCCTTGGATTAGAGAGATTTTTTGCAACCTTTATGATGGTCGTTTCATAGGTAAAGAATGGTGTTGGATTCCCTATTGGATTTCGTACTTTGTTTGTCTGTTGATGATTCCTGATACTGCATTCTTCCCTACTGTATTTTTAGTCTTTTGCATTCCTATCACTGATTTTTTTGCAGTTTTTCTTTATTTATCTGTTTGTTTTGTCGCTGAGTAATGCGACCCATTTTTGTGAGTCGTTTTTATCTTCTATTTATAGAGTAGGACGGATTTTTATTGCAGGATTGCTATAAAGTTACTTTGCAGTTGCAACAATTTTATGAGGAAATATTTTTGCGCTTTGGTA
>NC_051418.1:4460981-4461790 GCF_015228065.2 Penaeus monodon | reverse complement strand
AGTATCGAGGAAGAAATGCTCAAGCAAACACACACACAAAGGAACACAAAGAAACCGATAAGTTAGGAGTATTTCTACGTGCTTTCTTATTATATATACTGTCATTTATTTGTGTCTGAGTGTATGCAAGTATGCAAGCGGACGTGATATGCATGTGTGAGTCTATTCTTAACGATGTGACGTGTTTCATTAAAATTTCACTAACGCAATAATAGCAGACACTAAAACAGACAAATGTGTAATTACGAGAACCTCCAAGACAGTAACACCGTACAGGATAATCGTGGTCTAAAACGGACATTTTGCGACGATAACGTAACTTTATCGTTATCACCACATTGAGACAGACCGAGATAACGATCCACCGTCTCTTTCTCTGCTTGTCTTTGTCCGTGACTGACGATAAAGAAAAGAATTAAAGAGAGAAAAAGTAAGAACGTAAAAAGAGAATTATTGTCGATTAAGCAACTCATTTAGGTCGCTTATACGACTTTGCTGATCTAGAACGTATTCAAGAAAATGACAATAGAATTATGAATGGATACAGAAAATGGTCGACGCAAGCGAGAAACGGTATGCATACATGAATAAATTTTTATTAAGGTTGGGATTTAGTTCCGCTGTTCGCTTTCTAAGTGGAATTAAGTATTAATGATTATGCGTCTTTCATAAATTATATTTATTCAAGAAATAGAAGATAACTTTGATTACAGTTGCCAGAATGATATTTTCGTTATGTTTTCGTAATCGGAGGCTGATGTGGGTTTTAATAATTCATCTTTTTCTTCCTTTTCTCTCTGCTTCTACCT
>NC_051418.1:4460307-4460394 GCF_015228065.2 Penaeus monodon | reverse complement strand
CCCACAATACCCCCTCCTACTTAGCCTCCTCTGGTCGAACTTGTGTTACACTCCAGCTTCAAGTCCCACTCCAGGGCAGGGACGAAT
>NC_051418.1:4459991-4460073 GCF_015228065.2 Penaeus monodon | reverse complement strand
GGGATTGCGTTCAGCGTCCCTGTTTTTCCTAGACCTTTGTTTTGTCTCCTCGCCTTTGTTTGTTCGTTGGTTGTCCTTTCTC
>NC_051418.1:4459403-4459923 GCF_015228065.2 Penaeus monodon | reverse complement strand
CACAGTTGTTGCAGCTGCTGTATTATCGTTAAATCATCCGCCACCAAACTAAATACAGTGTTTCTCTCTCCCCCCCAGGGTATGGAGACGGACGCGGCTACAGCCCCCCCGGGCCCGTCGCCCTCCCTCTGACGCCCTCGCCCGACGCCCACGGCCGGGCCCTGACGCCCACGGAGAGCCTGGGCGGGCTGTCTCCGGGCGGCCTGGTGTCGCTGGCGCCGCTGTGCCCGCAGTACGACGCGCGGCCCGACCCGCCTGAGGAGCCCATCAACCTCACCACGCGGCCGCCGGCGCTCTACGACCGCCCGCCCGAGGACCTCAGCACCGCCCACGCCATTCTCGACCTGTCCACCGCTCGCGTAGCCGAGTACTCGCCCCCGCACACGCCGCCCTCGCCGCACGCGCCGCACGCGGCCCTCGAGTACCACCACGCGCTCCCGCACCCGCACCCTCTCCCCCACGCGCCCCCGCACTCCCCGCACTCCCCGCCGCCCGCGCCGCCGCCCGCCTACCACCTGCA
>NC_051418.1:4458666-4459306 GCF_015228065.2 Penaeus monodon | reverse complement strand
AAGAAGCCGTGCACGGTGGCCTACACGTACGAGGCGTTCTTCGTGAGCGACGGGCGCAGCAAGCGGCGCGGCGTCGACCCCGGCGAGAAGCAGCGCTACACGTGCTCGGAGTGCGGCAAGCACTACGCCACGTCGTCGAACCTGTCGCGCCACAAGCAGACGCACCGCGACCTGGACTCCGGCAACGCGCGCCGCTGCCACGTGTGCGGCAAGGCCTACGTCAGCATGCCGGCGCTCGCCATGCACGTGCTGACGCATAACCTGACGCACCGCTGCGGCGTGTGCGGCAAGGCCTTCTCGCGCCCCTGGCTCCTGCAGGGCCACATGCGCTCGCACACGGGCGAGAAGCCCTTCGGCTGCGCGCACTGCGGCAAGTCCTTCGCCGACCGATCCAACCTGCGCGCGCACATGCAGACGCACTCCCAGCTCAAGAACTTCCGGTGCAAGCGCTGCAACAAGTCCTTCGCCCTCAAGTCGTACCTCAACAAGCACTACGAGTCCGCGTGCTTCAAGGACATGCCTCTCCCGCCCTCCACGCCAGAGCCGCCTTAGCTTCTCTCCGCGCAGCCTCCGCTCCATCCCGCTCACCGCCTGAACCGTACAAACCCACCGTCCCGACCCAAGAGAACCGAGAAGGAAC
>NC_051418.1:4458486-4458613 GCF_015228065.2 Penaeus monodon | reverse complement strand
GGAAAGCAAGGAGTGTTCCGCGCGGGAAGATGAAGGAAGGGAAGAAACAACAACGGCAAAACACAAAAGTGCAACAGGAACACTCTTGCACGCCCATCAGTCGCTATCACCGCCTTGCTGCCATCGC
>NC_051418.1:4458018-4458338 GCF_015228065.2 Penaeus monodon | reverse complement strand
AGGAAGCAAAAATTTCAAAACAACCGTGGGCTCGTCCTTGTCGCAGGTCAAAGGTCAAAGAAGGTCACAAAGGTCAACACAAAAGGAGGAGAAACGAGGTCACTTTTCCACACGTCACACGAGTTGGTCTCGGAGGAGCGTCGCAACGGAAAGAAAAAGTTACGTCACTTCGTCCGTCCGAGTGCTCAGGCGAGCTCTCGGCGCGGCTCGAAGTGGCCAGATCTCAGGTTTGATTCACACTGTCTTTGTCGGCGTTTCTGTTGTGTGTGCGGCGTCGCCTTGTAATCAAAAGAAACTTATTTGTTAAATTTGATATTGTT
>NC_051418.1:4457906-4457981 GCF_015228065.2 Penaeus monodon | reverse complement strand
TATGAGCCAAGACATCTTTATTCAACTGTCCAAGATATAGGGATAAAGATGTCGAGTGTAACTATAACAAAGCGT
>NC_051418.1:4457057-4457844 GCF_015228065.2 Penaeus monodon | reverse complement strand
CGAAAGATCAAAACATTTTTTTTCCGCGTCTGGTGTGAGATTTTCAGAGGGCAAAATGGAAGGGCGTTCGTGCAAGAAACTCTACGGACAAAAATCCACATTTCAATACGCTCTAGCCACCGGGTCAAGCAAAGGAGCTCCCCTAACGTCACAGTTCTCGTAGTTGTAGGATGAATGAATATTTATTACCTATTTATTGTTACTATTACGGTTATTTTACCCCATTTCTAATAGACACGCCCTCTTTCACGGTAATTTAAAAGGGCGTGAACAACGTTTCACAGACAACGAACTTGAAGTCAACGACCAAAGGGTCATAAAAAGCAATTTTCCTGCATGTATATATATAAACAAAACAAAACAAAAAAACTTTGTATAGATTATTTAAAGTTAATAATAATGATAACCTTTTTCCCCCTCCCCCTCCCTCCCACCCCATTAAAAAAGTTATCTTTTAATCCATAAGTACGTAATTGTAAAGAAAAGTTAATTAAAACATTCCATACCAAAAAACATTCCACTATGACGCAATTTTGAAGAAAAAAAATACTCAAGATGCGTTTGCTTGTCTTTGTAGGTTTAGGCCTAAGGCAACCGATATTTGAAGTAGCTCTAAGTATTTTTCGAATCTACATAACAAGCCAAAGGATAGACTATATTTGATTGTAGGCCTAGAGAGCTTTCTACGAGTTTTTCTAAAAGTGTAAGTTTCATTTTGATTATTTCGGTGCCTCGCGGATGGACAGCGTTGCTACAAGGAGGCCGAAGGGACGGAATATCAGGAAGG
>NC_051418.1:4456737-4456998 GCF_015228065.2 Penaeus monodon | reverse complement strand
CACAAGATTTTTTTTTCGAAATTGACATTTTTTTCGTCATTCAGCTGTTCATTATGCATTTGTCGACATGATTTATTTGCGTTATCTCTGACATTCCGTTTCCTGTAGCCCGATTAGCACGTCCCAAGCGAACACCCGTTGAGTGTGCTCTAGTCAAACACGCTGCGGCAGTTACTTAAATAATATTAAATTACCATAGTCATTAGTATAAATCAGGAGTCAGTTACTTGATAATGATGTATAATTACGAAGGACAATGTG
>NC_051418.1:4456401-4456644 GCF_015228065.2 Penaeus monodon | reverse complement strand
GGTGAGGCTAAAAACAGATGCGAAAAATCTGACCACGAATCCATTCTTCTCCTTTGATTTCTTGGTGAATTTTGAACGAGCATAATAATATTTTTGTTAGATACGTTGTACAGATTCACCCTGAAGTCTGATGGTAATTCATGTCGCCTTTATGTGGAAAGAGATTGCAAATGAAATGATATCTAATTGATTAATGCAATGAAGAGGGAAGCAGATAGGTACGAGGGAGAGTTAGATGGAGGA
>NC_051418.1:4455974-4456092 GCF_015228065.2 Penaeus monodon | reverse complement strand
TAGCAAATTAACACTCGCATATCTCACTATTCAACATTCCTTTCCTTCTCTATATTTTTCTATGTTCTTCATTCGTTCGCTCCGGTCGCCAGCTTGGCTCGCTTAATCTGATGCCTTA
>NC_051418.1:4455430-4455510 GCF_015228065.2 Penaeus monodon | reverse complement strand
CCGAAATAACATGGACGAAAGGGTAAGGAATGCAAGACTGATGTAAAATGAAGCAGACAAGGAAAGGTCGAAAGCGGAGT
>NC_051418.1:4453792-4455224 GCF_015228065.2 Penaeus monodon | reverse complement strand
TGAATATATGAATGATTACGTATTTTCTTCTTTTTTATCGAGAAATTGATGAGAAAGCAATCACAGTTAAGAGAGAAGAGAGCAATAGAATCCTGTAATAGATAGGAGGAAGAGGAGGAAAAAAAAAGAAAAGTTATGGAAACATAAATGTCAAAACTCGTGACTATTTCTGTTTTTAAAAACCTCCCGAGTCGTTAAATTACAGCTTCTTTCTCTGATTAAATTTAAAGTTTCTTTTTTTCTACGTCATTTTATTCCTCTTAGACCGTAACACATATGCCGGTTGTACAGGATCTCGCGTCTGGCGGATCCAATCAAACGTCGTTAATTTCTTCTTGTAATGACCTTTCTCCCCCCACCCCCCTCCTCCCCCTCTTCTCAAGCCCCTCCGTCCCCCTCTCTCGTCCCCCCCCACCCCCCACCGCCACCGAAGCCTTCCTCCAAGAATTAAAACTTTATTACCGTAAAGTTTAACGAGAAACATTAAGTTGCTAAACCCTCCCCCTTTTCACCCTCGTTATTCCAAACTTGGTTTACACGTTTGGTTATATTTAGTTTTCGAGCTTGTTTTAAAGCAATTAATTACCAGAGCAGACCGCCGGCTCTATAGATAAAGAGACTTAGAGCGCTGTAAAGAAAAAGGTCGTTGTGTGCGACGAGTGTTCTAAATATTCAATCCAAGGAGACTCGAGATCGCTGGTAAAAATGTCACGCTGATATTTAGAGTCGACGGAGCATCGCGAACGCTAAGATCCACTTCATTTTCGATCTACAAGCTTTTTTTCCCCCAAATTTGTTCGCGTTTGATAGTTCTATTTGAAAACTAAAATAATATGAAAAGAAAGGACAGTCAGGAATCACAGCGTGCACAAATTACACGGGTTTCTCTACTAAGCTAAGTCGCACTTTGTGAGGAAGGTCGGTAAAAATGTCACGGTGGTATTTCGATGCTCTTTTGTTTCTCGGGAAGGAATCGAGGCCGACTTCGCCTCCGTGCTGATGATCCTCTTTCCTCCTCATTTAGCGTGATTCATATCGCCGCATTACCGCCTTGAGGTAATCATATTTCCTCCCGAGTTACGGCAATAGATCTTAATTACTCAACCCCTTGTACTCATCCCTCCAAGATTGAGTAAATATGTAAATATGTCAAGACTTGTCTCGGGGAGGATTTCAATGTTCATTTTCCGAGTAACCTCCTCTCCTTTCCTTGTAAGAGAAAAAAAAAATTATATATAGATCAGTTTACGGATTCAGGAGAATCAAAACTCATTTCCCTCCCGGCAAAAGAAGTGCTTTTTCATCCCGGTGGAATAATAGTGGGTATAAATGAATAGTAATCACTTTGGGCGAACCACACCCACCTTATCTCGGCCTCGTCAGTGATACCAACCCAACTCCTGTTCCCCTTGCATACTACACCGTCGAATAA
>NC_051418.1:4452559-4453752 GCF_015228065.2 Penaeus monodon | reverse complement strand
TGGCATTTAATTTACTGATTTTTCATCTGATCTGATGGGATATTTTAAATATTAACCAACTGGGATTTGACTGTTGGAAAAAAAGGGAAAAGACGAGAGATTTGGTTTCGGGTGAGGACAGGTTGGCAACACTGCTTGCTGATAGCAACAGGTTTGGCTTTTACCACAAATGGCAACTATTTTTTTCATCCAAACAGACGAGAGGGGAACGTTTTGATATAACATTTATTTTTTAATAAAAAAGGTAAAACTAAGAAAAAAACTAATGCTCACTTAACCACTTACATTAAGTGATAAAAAGGGCATCCTTTGATAGGAAGGAAGGAAAAAAAACAAGAGAAAATGGATTCGCAGTCAGACGCCGTCTTAGCAGGCTGTTATGTATTGGAAGGTTAATCAATAAATATGATATTTCCCTTGTACATAGCTAAAATACCAAAGATTTCTTTAAGAATCACTAAGATCACTTTAGTTCGGTCTTTCTTTTTAAGGAGTTTCTGAATCGTCTTTATCCACACCCTTTTTTCCCCTCTTTTTTTTTCTAATCTCGAGAAGATCTCTTGTCTTTCAAGAATTGTGGAAGTTGTGAAAATAACTTTTTTTTTTCTTTTATCACGTCTTGACCCGCTTTCTTGGGCCCACCACACCTTCTCAGACAAGATCTTGGATAACCTCTCTTCACAAACGACCTAGTCTGTACGTATCATAGACCTAAAACGAAGGAGATCATGAACTTAGGTTAATTTACCCCCTGCGTTCACGGGGGAGTCAAGAAAATGTTATTCTAGATTTTCGCAATAATACACTTTTTATGCAAATTGTATAGCAATGATTTTTATAGGCATTAAGTCATAGGTTATAATAAGGGATTAGTAGCTGAAACCAAAGCAATATGCAATTATATCTTGCAATATAGTGTAAACCAAAGCAATATGCAACTAATACATGCAGTATAGTGTGTAAATTAAAGCAATAAGCAATTACTGACTTGCAATCTAGTGTAAACCAAAGCAATATGCAATGACTGACTTGCAATCTAGTGTTAACTAAAGCAGTAACTAATAACTAAAAGGAAAAGCAAGCCTATGCAACCTTGCTCATGGCTTGCTCTCTTGCAGAATACCAACGTAAGTTCACTACTCAATCGGTTCGTCTGCGCTGACCAAAGTAGAGAGCTGTTACGCCAGAATCAA
>NC_051418.1:4452000-4452515 GCF_015228065.2 Penaeus monodon | reverse complement strand
TAAGGCAATACGTAGAAGTAACAAAAGCAATAACTTTAATACTTCGAAATGCAGGAATATTGTCTACTAGTCAAGTTTCACAAATATACAATCAACTCTTCGCATTTTCTACAACGAAAGAAAAAGAAACATTTTTTTCTTTTATAACTTATTAATCACATATGCACATTTCTTTTCCTTTTATTTTTTGAACATATGAAGCAATATATAGATGAGTATATATATACATATGCAAGTTTTTTCAACATTATCTCCTCGATAAGTTATCTATGATAATATAATATATATGTATAATGTCCTTATAAAAAACCATCACATTTCATATGCAATAATAGGTTACACAGACAAGGTTCCACGGCTTAGTGCCCATTGCCCGGAAACCATTTTGTAAATAAGGTTCATTCTCCAAGTATTACAGTATGGGAGAGTGGGCCTTATGACACGGTGCATGTAAGGGTCAGAGTCGTGGTTCTCGCGTCTTGAATTTAGGTTCTTTGTGGAGATTCCTCTGGTTG
>NC_051418.1:4451493-4451952 GCF_015228065.2 Penaeus monodon | reverse complement strand
TTTTTTTCTTTTCTCTTCCTGCAAATTCTTTTCCATCTAATTTTCCTTCACTCTTTCCATTCATCCTTCCGCGCCACCCTTATCTCCTTCTCTTCCTCAATTCTCCTATTTTCCTCCCTCTTCCCTCTTCCGCCAAGCGTCTGTTATCTCTCTTATCTTTCCTTATTCCTCTCCTTCGCCCTCCACCCCCCACCCTCCCCACCCTAGCGAAGGGCGTGGTCACCGAGGGGCCAAAAAGAGTGATCTTCACACTAAACCTTAAATAATAGAGTGAGAGTGAAAGAGTGAGAGCAGGACTCAAGTAGGTGAAGGTGATAATATTAAACAATAAAAAAATAAAGTAAAAAAAAGCATTGAGAGGAAATTGATTTAAGATTTGATTAAACTGTGACAGTGAAAAGAACAACAATAATGATTCTTGAATATTTAAGATTCAGGAAAGGGAAAGATTCAATTGCT
>NC_051418.1:4450821-4451470 GCF_015228065.2 Penaeus monodon | reverse complement strand
TCAACTTTGTTATAATAAAAAAAAGCAAATCAAACATGCCTGGCGTATATATTAATTAATAATTCACTTTCTAATCAAAAGTCTACATAATGCGCAATTTTATCCAGTACGCTCAGTATGCGTGGAAAGTCAAAGTGCAAATGAAATTATGAATTAAAATGATAACAATAATAAAATAAATAAATAAAAAAATAAAAATAAGAAAAAATCTATTACACCTACACTCTCCTGAGCCCTATTTTAATTAAGCAATATTAATATTCAGCAATAAGTTTGCAACATTGACCATTTGTAGCAATAAAAATGTGCAATACGCCCCCAAGTAGCTCAAAAGTGAAGGGAGGGTCTGTAGTTATTCTAAAGGGAAACTCTGGTATGTTAATGAGGTTTGGCTTTTTCACGCTAATAAATAGTCTGCCTGAAGTTCACTCTAATGAGGTTCAGTCCCGGCTCTCCGGTCGCTGTATCGGGGGTCGGATGCGTCACGAGGTTTAAAATGGAATGATGTATTAAAGGAAAAATTTGAAATAATTATTACGTATTTATTGTTTTAATAAATTTATTGTCTCTTACCTTCACGGTCTAGTCAGCTTATGAAATTGGACATTTTGATAATCAAAGTGTTCAGCGTGATTTTGAGATCAAAGGA
>NC_051418.1:4450484-4450797 GCF_015228065.2 Penaeus monodon | reverse complement strand
CCAAAAGTAAACGAAAAGCGGCTGATAGGTAAGCAGGTCGCCATTTTCCCCCCTAATTTTTCTTAACATACCCGGGGAACCTTTTGGAATAGAATTTTAGCAAAGGAGCAAAGTTTGAAAAATTGCACCTTTTTTCGGGTGAGCAGAAAAAAAGTTACAAACAAACGCGGATACACATGCAAGCAAGGAATAAAGACAAACAAACAAACACATTTTTTTTTGTGGTGAATTAGATTGATGTAAATATATATTAAGAATGTGTTTATTGTAACACAAGGTAACTGATAAATTGTTTGTCATATTTCCAATTAGA
>NC_051418.1:4448629-4450460 GCF_015228065.2 Penaeus monodon | reverse complement strand
TTTCTTGTATGTATCAACAGTATCGTGCCATGAACTTAAAGACATGTTCAGCGCAAGAAATAATTAATCTAGTCTTTAAAAAAGTGCAATTTTCTGAGACTTAATCATAGTGCTTCTAAAAGCTTCCTTATTATACATAAACGAATATTTAACTTATAATGTTGAAAACGAAACTTCCATTGTAAAGATGAAGGAAAAAAGATCATCTCAGGAAGTTCGTTTACTCTTTTCTGATGTACATAAGGTTCAAAGTCCGAGTCAAGTATCCCATGCTAGCCGACCTTACGACCTGCATCGAATCCTGATTGGTCGAACGCTTTTTTCACGGCGCGTTCTGATTGGCTGTTAATGAACACGGTCGCCGCTAGAGGAATGCCTCGGAATTCGTTCCTAGAATATGCCTCTTTGATAGTGTATTCTTGCTATGATATTTACAGACTATTTGATAGGAGATGGAGAAAAAAAAAAAATACTTTTTTCCTTTTTGAATCGTAGTTTATATATGCCTGTGGCGAGAGTAGCTATCATGAACCTTATTTAGTGGGCCGATAAGACTGTTTTTTGGATGTTTTTCTTTCGGTGGATGGATTTGCTTATGTATATAAATCGCTATTTTTATTGTCATTTGTTTTCTAATTGACATGTTAATGAAGTGATATCAATTCTTCTGTAATAACAGTTATGGTAGGATCGTTCAAGACAACTTACCATTCCATTATAAGAAAAACACACATTCCTAGCAATAGAATTTTCTTATTACTAAGCAAGCAATATTTTATAAGAATAAAAATCTCTTCAAAAATATTCAACCATTCTTCCAGGATCCCTATCATTCATACTATTCCCCCGTTTCCTTTGCTATTAAACGATACTAAATGCATTTTACTATACGGTCCCGCGCCATGATAGCCACTCCCTACCATGATCAATTGTCCTTATTATCATATTTCTATTTAACTCATACTTGTAACTCCTTCCCGGGGCGGTGGCCTATTGCGTCATCGTCAGAAGGGGCGAAGGAGTCACCGGGTATTCCAAAAGCAATAAAAAGTTTAGGTAAGGGTCATTGTAGACTGTGTGAGAGAATACGGGCTGGAGATTTAAAAGAAGAAAAGAGAAAACATTAGCAATAGTTATAATGGTATGAGAAGGCCAAGATTGAATTGTGGATGTCTTTTGTTGTACATTTCTGTTATATATATATACGTTTTTCATTTTATGAAAAAAATCGATTTTTTTGTGTGATCATTGTATTATGTGTATAATTTTCATATCTTTCTCTCGTTTGTATTGGGGTTTTAACAGCAGTTTTTTTTTTTTCATATATATACACTACTGATGAAAACCCAAAATTAAGATTTTCGAAGAAAATTTCTGTACCAATTTGGACAGTCGATTTCATCTTTTTGCAAAATCACATTCATATCTTACGTCTTTTTGTCTCTCTCTCTTTTGTATTTTGACGCGCTCCTCCGCAATGCAGGAGGCAGTGACTAGAATGCCTTAGAGACTTCAACACCAGACGGTCGAAAATCACGCTAATTCGTTGGACTTTTCGACCCTCTTCTGTCACACTCGACTCTTTCTTCCTTCTGAAGAAAAGCCGATTTGAAATCAATGAATAAAATAAAAGAAGGAGAGAGAAAGAAACTCGATGTACATAGATATATAATAGACACCAGACTAACGCACTTTCTTACTTGGTTTTGGATCTCTGGCCTGACATTCAGAACACGTCCCAAGCTACGAGTGCTATACAGCGGCCCGATAGGAAACAAGCAATACACTAGATAGTAATTAGGTAGCTTAGTTTTGGAGCCACAAGGGAAAT
>NC_051418.1:4447677-4448570 GCF_015228065.2 Penaeus monodon | reverse complement strand
TATATATATACACAAAGAAGGAAAAAAAAAGCTTTTGATATCAAATCATTTCTTCTTTTCCTACATCGTTAAGGAAAAAACAAAACAAAAAAACACTGCAGTGACTGAAAATATAGAGAATAAAAACACTGTCTTTTTTATTGGACTCTTGGTAAATAAATTACAGTTTTGATGTACATAGTGTTATATGGAGGAAGTATGCTTTTTGTGCATTGTGAAGGAGAGAAACTTTTAAAGGAGAATACTGGAGGAAAACTGTTTTAAGGTTTTACGATGAAGTTCTCTGCCAGTCGATAGCAAGACCCATGACCCACCTCATGCAAGGTCCTCAGAAAAGGAAACGACAAATAGCAATAACATCCAAGCAATAACAAAGAATGCCATGCAATGAATTATGATAACTAGTGTCTGTTTGTTTGTTTGTGCTGATGCAGTTTTGTTGTTATTGTTATTATGGTTAGACCTTATTTTTTCTCTCTATTTTTTTTAAGAGTTTTGGACAACGAAATGCTCTGAAATGTTTTAAATCGAGAAAAAGGACAATTTTTTAATGTGTCTATTTTTTTCTTCTTAGTTCATATGTTTTGATGTACATTTGCGAATGTGAATTTTAATCTTTCTAATCTCTTAATCCTTCTTTTATTGCACATTTGAGGTTTGTCGATGACACTTTCAAAATATTTAGTGTGAACCATGTATTAACACAAGAGACAACAGAGTGCCTATAATTGTCCAAAGTGCCAAAATCATATGTAAGAACCCTGCATTTCGGTCTTTCCTGACATTCGCTTGTTAATCTGCACAAGAACCCCCTCAAACTAAAAAGAAAATGAAAAATATTCTATTTTGAAACAAGAACTTTGAAGACTTTCTTTCACATCTTTGACTTTTGA
>NC_051418.1:4446124-4447633 GCF_015228065.2 Penaeus monodon | reverse complement strand
GAGTAAAATTGGTGTTTTGATTCGACAACGAACTTACTGATGTAACAATTTTTCTTCCTTTGAAAAGTAAGAAAACGTGTGTAATCATTTCTTCCAACTTTGTAGTTCGTAAACAAATTTTCTGTCTTGAAAAAATAAGTACCACGAAAAAAAATCCTACAATAAAAAAGAAGAAAGACATATAGTGCGATTGGAATCAGTTGGAAAAGACGAGAATTCCTTTATCGTCTATAAGTGACTGAAAAGATGATTTGATGTGAAGGACGGAAGGGATGATATATAAAGTTCACAGTTCCATAAAGAAAACACAGAAACACCCTTTTCTGTATCTGTCTTGAAGCGGCCTCAACTGTAAGCATGTCAAAACAAAACAAATATCTAGTCTGTCTTAGTCATAGAATTATTTATTTGCAAAACACAATATGTATATCTCCTTTCGCCGTGCGCATATGTAAGCGTGCTTTTTAATTTATTGTAACTTATTGTATTTATCTATTTATTGCAATATATTCGTATTTATTTAGGATACCTTTATGTGTCTTTTTATTTCTGCAAATAGAGAGCATGAACGAAAAATAAGAAACTGAAGTTGGACAAGGAACAATGTTGTGGTATGAGGCGCCATCTTTGTTTACCGCTGGACCAAAATCTTTTTTGTTCACATACATTGTCTCCCATCTTTTCTCCTTTTGAGGAAGATCGTATCGCTTTTACCCACTTTCTCTGTTATTTCCTATATCCTTCACATTTTTCCATTTTCATAATCTGAAAGTCTGTCTGTAAATATTGACTTACGTGTATATTTTTCTACGCCTGTATCCCCTCTCTCCGTTCTTTAAATCAAAATCTTCTCTCGCTGAAGATTCCTTTGGTCCAGTAGTGAACGAGTGGCTCTGTCAAGCTGGTGTTGTCTAGCCAGCTGTCGGAAGTCTAGCTGGTCCCATCTGGCTGCCAAGTACTGTCTAGCCAGGTGGTTTCATCTGACCAATTTCCGCAGACAGCTGGTTTTTCTCGTCAATTATGGAATTAGTTCATTGTCACCTAAAGGCTGATGCTGTCGAGACAAAAGCTCTCGACAGGTGTTTTTGTCAGTCAGACTTTAGCGTGACACCTGGCCAGATGGTATTGCCTAGACAGATGGTACTCCATACCCAGACGGCGCTGCTCGAGCCAGCTGTACCGTCTCGCAGAAATGGTATGAGCTGGCGAGCTGACTCTGCCCTGGCTCAGCTGGTATTATTGTGCAAGGTATTACCATGTGGCCAGCTGGTATTACGTGGCCAGATGGCACCGGCTAGACAGCTGGTATTCTGTGTGGTTGCACCTCTCGTAGCCTTGCTCAAGTGACTCCACGGTCCAGTCCTAGAGAAAAATTTTGTAAGTCTATTTTCTTAATAAATAGTGTAGTTGAAGCCTTTGTTTATGTTACCCCTGCAACACAGAAAATGAAGAAGTCGTAAGGAAAGTCCCTTTTCTAATACTTTCAGTACTTTTTCTGAAAAGAAAGAT
>NC_051418.1:4445259-4445631 GCF_015228065.2 Penaeus monodon | reverse complement strand
ATATAATGATGGTGATGCTAATTATATAGATACAAATAACACTAATCATGAAGAAAATTATATCGAAGATGACGAAATTTATGATAGCAAGAAAAGGAGAAAAAAAAATTGTTACTAAAATTACTCAAAATTTAACAAGGAAAAAATATCAATAGGAATGATAGCAGCAACATTGATGTAAATGATATAAGTAATATGAATGCTATCAAAATGGTAATGAGAAAAAAACGTTATAATGTATTAATGAAAACGCTGATTACGTAGCATCAGCATTAATTACTGTAATAATTATTTTTATTACTTTTATTACCATGAAAATGAAGGAGGAAGAAGAGAAAAGAGAGAACTAAAACAGAGTTTGATAAATGTGGC
>NC_051418.1:4441777-4441899 GCF_015228065.2 Penaeus monodon | reverse complement strand
AACGGAGTGCAAGAATGTGTCCATTTTCGGAGGAGCGAAATCGAGAAAACCAATTGAAGATTTTGGTCGCATTTTTTGACAGGTAACGAGTAGGCTTTTTGGTGTGTTTTTTATATGTTATC
>NC_051418.1:4441218-4441345 GCF_015228065.2 Penaeus monodon | reverse complement strand
TTTAGAGCCTTTTTTTTTATTACGCTATGTATTAATATTTCATATCTTTAAGTATGTTTACTGCCGATTTTTTTTATATATAGTTTATTTATTGCAAGCGAAGTTGTTCCTGAGATTTTGTTATTTG
>NC_051418.1:4440461-4440954 GCF_015228065.2 Penaeus monodon | reverse complement strand
AACACAGAAACAGAAAGAGAAAAGAAACAGAAAAACAGAGAAAGAGAAAGTGAAAGAGACAGAGAGAGAAAAGCCTGAAGATAAAGAAGGAAGAATGAAAGACGCAAATAAGAAGAGAAACAACGTGATTTAAGGAGGAAAGAGGAAGACATACAAATACGAGAAAAGGAAACGCGGAGAGAGATACACAAGGCGATGAAGGAGGAAGAGGAAGAGCCGAGGAAGGAACTAGACGTAAAGAGAACTCGCAGATAAAGAAGAGAAATGGCGAGAATGCAGAGTGAGAGAAGCGATTCCTTTTGAGAAACAACTTTTAAGGAAAAAAGGATCGGCCATAGAAAGCGTGCTTTACGACCGCGAAGAAAAAGGAACGAATGTGAGAAACAGAAGAGAAAGGAAGAGAGAAAAAAAACAAGAGGAAAGCTAAATCCAACAGTGTTTTGGTGTTCCCTTTTTGCTATCTGTCCGTACGTTGGTTTTAGTCGAAATCAAG
>NC_051418.1:4439400-4440243 GCF_015228065.2 Penaeus monodon | reverse complement strand
TAAAATAAATCAGGCCAGACACAAAAAAGGAGATAGCAAGAAAGACAGAAAGAGTTGACAAAACGCACCAGCCAGGCTCGTACCAAGGAAAAGCTATCGGACTGTTTATGGGGTAAAGTTTCTGTCAAACGAGTTTAAATGGCTTTGGTAATTCAGCCGTTCGCACTTCCCTCCCTCTCCCCTCTTTCCCTTCCCTCTTTCTGTCTTTCCTCCCTCTTTCTTTCTTTTCTTTCCTTCCCTCTTTCTCTCCCCTCTTTCCCCTCATCTTCCCTTTCTTTATCTTTTTTTTCTCCCCTCTTTCCATCCTCCTAACCTCCGCTTCCCTCCCTATCTCTTCCACTTCTCCCTGCCTCCTCCCTTTCTCTCTATCCTTCCCATTTTTCTTCCTCTTTCCTATCCTTCCCTCTCTCCCTCCCTTCTTTCTCTCCCTTTTAGCCTCTCCTCCCTCTCCCTCCTTCTGATCTCCGCTTCCCTCCCTATCTCTTCTCTCTCCTTCTCTCTATCCTCCCCTTTTCTTCCTATTCCCTTACCCTCTTCTCCTCTTCCTTCTCTCCTCTAACCTCTCCTTTCCTCCCTGTCTTATCACTTCCTTTCTTCTATCCACCTCTTGTCTTCCTCTCTCCTTCCCTTCCTTTCCCCTCTCCTCCTTTCCCCTTAGTCTCTTCATCCCCACCTTCCCTCTTTCCTCCTCCGTCCGTTCTCCGCCTTTCTCCTCCCTCTCTCTTCCCATCCCTTTTCCCATGTAAGTACAGTGGGGGGGGACGACGCTAGAAAAGTGATTTACGAAACGGACGTCAGAGAATGCTAAACTTGTTTTCATTAAGCATCTTCATGCCTCCTTGT
>NC_051418.1:4437786-4437985 GCF_015228065.2 Penaeus monodon | reverse complement strand
TTTTTAAAAAAACCTTAAAACGTTTACTTTTAAAAAAAAACAAAATGGGAAAAAAAAAACCCAAAAAGGGGAGAAGAAAAAGGCCTAGAAACACACTTTCCTGAAAGGCATGAAATACGTCCACGTTTGCAAAATCAGGGGAAATACTGGTAAATTAGGGCGAAGGGAAGACTTCATAAGTTTTACGCTCTTTGTTCTG
>NC_051418.1:4435182-4435280 GCF_015228065.2 Penaeus monodon | reverse complement strand
AAAGGGCGTCGCTGTGAGATGAAGGACACAGCGAGGAGGAAAGTCATATTGTTTTCTTTTTAGACTGTATTTTTTTTTCGTTGCTCGATTTATCCATT
>NC_051418.1:4430784-4431254 GCF_015228065.2 Penaeus monodon | reverse complement strand
CAAATACGATGTTTTCTGATTAATCTCGTAATGACAGTTTTCATTCCTCTTCATACGATGCATTTTTTTAAGGCTTAAGAGAAAACGAATTTATAAATATTACGTCGGTATTCCTCTTACTTTTTCTATTAAGAAAAAGGTCATCTTTCCTTCCTTTAACAAAAAGTCGAAAGGGAAGCAGAGCGTCATGAGAATTCCTGAGTCTCGCCTCTGGCACCTTGGGAAATCAGGAGCCGCCTGATTGGCTGATAGCGGCACGTGCTTATGGTGTCGCGCTCTCATTGGCTATCTAAATTCACTTACGCCCCCTATTTTTTTCGGGAACTTGCAGCTCTCTAAGGACGCGAAAAAAAACTATTAAATCGGAGATGCAAAGATTTTACTTATAATCGTATGTTTTTGTTCTACTAGTAAAGAAAATATTGAATAATGCAGTATCTTAAAGTCGTCCGTTCGGATGTTGCATATGC
>NC_051418.1:4430178-4430485 GCF_015228065.2 Penaeus monodon | reverse complement strand
CCCTGCCCCCCGCCTGACCAGGAGCCTTGGACAACTGTTAAATACTTTGTTGTAAAGAGGAAATACTCCGCTTATAATTATATTTAACTATTGCGTGAAATCTGGCACTCGTAGGAAAGGTTTAGTTAGGACATTTGCATGAGTATTTGCATGCGGATGAGATTTCCAGTGGGACATGTGTCCTTATTTGCATACGCCGAATGTTTATATATATAATTCATGTCGTTTGATTCTATCATCTGTTCGCAGCGATTTGCAATTATCATTACGTTCGTTTCATACAAGATCGAGATACGGGTTTTTTGGG
>NC_051418.1:4429155-4429480 GCF_015228065.2 Penaeus monodon | reverse complement strand
GAAGAGATAGGAGATAAAAGAGAAGACACAAAAAGAGGAGAGGAGTGAGAACAGGAAAATGATAAAAAATAAAAGCAGAAAAGAGAGAAAGAGAGAGAGAAGAAAACATACACACAAAAAAAAAAAAAAACACAGAAAAAACACAAGAAAGAGAAAGAGAGAAGAGAAAGTGAGTGAAACCTCAGCGATAAGACAGCTGATAAGCCTGCAATCTCGCGCCTTGTCTCTCTCCATGAATTATGAATGACTTTCCAATGTCTCTTAACGAAGCTGTTGTGTATCCGGGGAAAAATATTCAAATGATCACACGGAGATGGAATCCCGT
>NC_051418.1:4428928-4429129 GCF_015228065.2 Penaeus monodon | reverse complement strand
ACTTTCGCCATTTCGATAATAAGTGAGAGGAGAGGGAGAAAGAGGGAGAGAAGAGGGAGAAAGAGGGAGAGAAGAGGGAGAGAAGAGGGAGAGAAGAGGGAGAGAAGAGGGACAGAAGAGGGAGAAAGAGGGAGGGAGAGAAAGTGAAAAAGGGGAGGGGGAGATAAGGGAGGGAGAGAAAGTGGGAAAGGGGGAGGGAGG
>NC_051418.1:4427920-4428212 GCF_015228065.2 Penaeus monodon | reverse complement strand
GCAAAAAATTCTCCTCTTTCTTTACTCCTCTTCTCTCCCCCTTCCTTCCTTCTTCCTCTCCCCTTCCTCCTTTCTCCGCAGCGTATGCAAATGACTTCTACCTGAAGATCCACCCCGCATTTAAGAAATTATTAAAGAAATTGAAGACTGAAATTCCTTTTGAGTTTCATCTATTCCCTCTTTCCGAAGAGCGATGAACAGGAAGAGAAGAAGAAAGGAAAGAAAGAAGGGAAAGAAAGAGAGGAGAGAGAGAAATAGAAGAAAAAAAGTTTCTCTGGTCTTTTAATCGAGG
>NC_051418.1:4427501-4427659 GCF_015228065.2 Penaeus monodon | reverse complement strand
AAGTTGGAATCTCTCGAGAGTGTGTGTAGACTTAAACTTTGAGGATACGAAAGATCAGTGGCTGAGTCGTGATTGGTGGGGGGAGGGGGGGGGCGAGGGGTGTCAAAGATGGGTGTGTGTGGAGGGAGGTTAAGAGTATTGGGGGGGGGGGGGAGGGC
>NC_051418.1:4426571-4427279 GCF_015228065.2 Penaeus monodon | reverse complement strand
ATATATATATATATGGTAAAGCTTTCAATAACAAAGCTATTGATAAAAAAGCCAGTGACATAAAGGGAAAGAGATAAAAGTTAGACTTGAGATAAGGGTGATAATAGCGAAGGAAAGAGGAGATAAAGGAAAAGTGGAAGGAAAAGGATGAATGAAAGAAAAGAAAGAATAACGATGAAAAATAGAAGATAAAAGACTAGTAGGAAGAATTTATGATAATTAAAGGAAATAGATGGAGAAAGAAAAGGAAGAAGAATGAAGAAAGAGAAGAAAAAGGAAGATGAAGAAAATAAAGACATGGATGAGAATGAGGAATGAAATAAAAAATAAAGAGAATAAAGAAAGAGTGGAAAGTAAAGAGCCGGAGAAACTACCGAAAGAAGGATAATGAGAAAATAGTAATAGATAGATAAAGAAAGAAAAATGACATAGACAAAATACAAGGACGAACAGATAACCGACTGGACGTTGAAGCCAAAAGCAAAACCGAAGATAATCACGAAATAATAGAAATGATAATAAAGAGGAGAAGAAGAAATATACAAAAGACAGAAAAAAAGATAGATGTACATTAAAAATAAATAAAATAAGAAAAAAAAAAGTTAGGCCAGTCGGACATTGCAAGCATATTCGTAACTCCTTCGCCACGGCCTCTGCAAGTTGCAAAATGGAGGTTACAGGAAGACTCTCGCTGGCGAACGAAACTTC
>NC_051418.1:4426276-4426503 GCF_015228065.2 Penaeus monodon | reverse complement strand
AGTTAGGCCAGTCGGGCATTGCAGGCGTATACGTAACTCGCTCGCCTCTGCAAGTTGCAAAAGGGAAGGTTAAAGGAAGACTCTCGCTGGCGAACGAAACAATAAATAAATAATCAAGACAAAAGCTGTTTCGGCAAGCAAATGGGACCGAATTGTTAATGACCCTAAACATGCGTTAATTCGATGGATGACCAAAGTTAACAGAGCAAAGAAAGGTTAAAGGTAAT
>NC_051418.1:4424961-4425182 GCF_015228065.2 Penaeus monodon | reverse complement strand
GTCACACCATTTATGACACCCCATGACACTCAGCATATTCACCTCTTATTTGACACATAAATCAACTCATAAGCTTGAAAATGTGCGGGCCCGCACTTGCAACAGGGAAAATGCACGGGTATGCCTTGAGTAATGCGTTATCAATGTTTCTGATGTATTATCAATGTTTACTTGTGGGTGTTTCTTGCCTGTGGGTCTTTCTTGCTTGCGCTTTAGTGATG
>NC_051418.1:4422618-4422748 GCF_015228065.2 Penaeus monodon | reverse complement strand
CGTAACACCTTATAAGGCTTTTAGGCCATCGTGAGATCAACTGACACTTCCGGCTTGCAATTTGAAAGTAATGATCATCGTAAATCAGAAGGCACGTGCAATTGCAAGGCACAAGTTGCACGACACCCTC
>NC_051418.1:4422128-4422225 GCF_015228065.2 Penaeus monodon | reverse complement strand
CTTCCAGTTTCTGTCACCCATTCAGTGGTTTTATTACCTTGCAAGAGAACTGAGTGACACTGATTGCAGGTGAATTGATGGATTTCTGGCATTTCCT
>NC_051418.1:4421526-4421799 GCF_015228065.2 Penaeus monodon | reverse complement strand
GAATCCAAACATGCCACAGAAATACCAACATTATTTATCTGTGAATCAATTGCATACTACACTCACCGCATAATGAATGTACTGTACATGCAGTGTGAAGCTATTCAACTACAATACATTTCTCTCAATCTATCTTTATCATAGCAATCGGCGAAGTATGAAACCCTTATAAATCTTGTTGAAAATACTGAGTGGAAAGAGCATGTACTGATAATGGTACTTCGTGATATCAATTTATCTTCAAAGGTTGCAATTTTGTGGAGTTTTATAGGG
>NC_051418.1:4420854-4420927 GCF_015228065.2 Penaeus monodon | reverse complement strand
AATGACATTACTATCTTCACTTTCGTCATGACCATAGTAAAAAGGCTAAATTTTGTCTAACATCAACATAACA
>NC_051418.1:4420137-4420777 GCF_015228065.2 Penaeus monodon | reverse complement strand
ATTATAGAATTTTAAAATAATATTATATATATATCAGCAATTTGACCGACGGCATGACTGAACATATGATTATCTAGCTTCTGATTTTCTACCCACATGGCTGCTCAAGTATCTGCCTGTCCTAACTGCCTCATTGGACAAAGGCTTATAACTTTTAGACTATCTAATAATCTGAAGGTTTTATTGACTATCTGAATTTCTGACCGCTCAATGCCCGAGTCACTAACTGCCTATCTGAATTTCTGACGTCAAGGTCGCTGGTAGTCGGTAAGTAGTTTAAAAAGACTTATCCTTTTCCAATCTTGAAATAACATAACTGAAATTCCATACTTTGTTATCAATACTTTCTTAGGCCTACAATATCTTGAATTTAATGTTTCGTCTGTAAGGAGATATCTGTGCAGGCTGATCGGTATTGATTCACCCTGGATGGAGTTCATCTTGCAGAGCCACTGTGCATGAGAAAGTTGAGTTCAGGAAGGCTTAGAAGGGATGGGAAATATAGAATTATAGAAAATTCGTTATAATGGGGTTTGGCGAAAACTGCCTTTGTAAAATACCATCTCTAAATGCCAGGTTGTCTAAGTGCAATATTCATCTGTGTTTTCTTTTTAAATCTCTGGTGTTCTATATTACTAAC
>NC_051418.1:4419437-4419607 GCF_015228065.2 Penaeus monodon | reverse complement strand
TTCTTTATGGCTATCTTCTTGAGGGAGCAATTTTGAGAACGTCCATTGTAGCTTTCCCTGGAATCTGGCGTGATGAGGGAGATCTCGACTGAGGCCCGCGTACTGCTGGTCGACAACAGTAAATCAGATTTCGCAAAACTTTTCAACCGATTTCCGTGAGACTAAACATA
>NC_051418.1:4418986-4419150 GCF_015228065.2 Penaeus monodon | reverse complement strand
TAACTTTAAAGAACTGCTCAATGATTTCAGAGTGACAATATCAATACTATTAATTAATGCAATTCAAGGTTTGAGTAAAATCTTTGTAAAACATCAATACATTTACTGACTGAATATTATCAATGCAATATAATAAAATTACAATACCAAACTTTATGTAAAAC
>NC_051418.1:4418739-4418885 GCF_015228065.2 Penaeus monodon | reverse complement strand
ACTAAATCAACAGTATGCAAAACTACGTCATATCTTCATGAATCAAATGCTATAAAACAAAATAGCGATCATTATAAAAGTTATGAATTATTCAATATTTCAAAGTTGATAAATGAATTAGATATTACACAAAATAATCATGAACA
>NC_051418.1:4418061-4418267 GCF_015228065.2 Penaeus monodon | reverse complement strand
CATATATATGAAGCTTTCAGTGTAATGAAGATTCTACAAACAAGGCAGAAAACAGTATCCAACTTTTGACAACTTTATCGAGCCTACTTCTGTTGTTTTAGAGATCATACTTATGTTAGTTTTACATAAACTTTGCTGGTATATTTGGCCTTTTATTCTTTATACAGCGATATAGTTATCTAATTTGTTATTTTCAGGTTAACTTG
>NC_051418.1:4417449-4417867 GCF_015228065.2 Penaeus monodon | reverse complement strand
GAAATTTCCCATTTTTTTCTGTACCTCCGACGTCACTATCAGCTACAGAAAAACCCTTACTGTCTCTGTAATGCCCAGCAACTCAACGACATACGCTGGCACTGTCATTTTAAAACAAAGTTCCGGGCTATTGTGAACTACTCAAACCAGAGAGGTGCGCGAGGAACGGAAGGTTTCATTTGATCAAAATTCCACTTCAAAAATATCGTGAAAGTTTCTCAACACTCGTGTGAATGAAGGTAGGACATGTTTAAAATATATTACAATAGCTGCTGTACTCATATAGGAAATGCCAGGAGATTAGATTTTCTGTCCTAAACTACTCACCATACCTATCACGCGGTAGGGTATGGGACTTCCTTCGCATCAATTTTAGGTCTGAAAATCACCCACCAAATTTATCTGTGTGCGCATAGGG
>NC_051418.1:4417244-4417383 GCF_015228065.2 Penaeus monodon | reverse complement strand
ATAGAGGGTGACTCTTTGGACGTCCATTGTTATAATGATAATTAAGATTTCAAAGTTTAATTAAATAAGACTACCAACGGTTTATTGAATAAAAAAAATCATTGGGTATTCGTAATGATTGCAATTCCGCTGTTTTTTG
>NC_051418.1:4415922-4416577 GCF_015228065.2 Penaeus monodon | reverse complement strand
CCGGCTCCCACCCCCGCATCAAAAGTCGACTTCGAGACAGACAGACCGACTTTGTAGAGACCGAAGTATTCCAACAGAGCCATTAATGCGTTTAATTACAGTCGGCAGTCGTCATTTACTGCGAGATGCTCGTTCATAGCGCTTTCTGTCTCTCGCATAGCGTCTTCTGCTACGAATGAGCGGCGGGGAAGCGCTAGCTTTGATTCCTCGCCGATGTTGGGTTGTGCTTTGTTTTGCTTCTTTCATTCTTTGTTTTTTTTCCCTTTCGCTTTGTTTTTTTTCGAGTTTGATTGTGCGTTTGATATCAGTTTTATATTAATGGGAATAAGGGGGCTTGAATTTAGATTGAATGCACGTTAGAAACTATATTTTGGTTTGATTGTGTGTCTCTCTTTATCACCCACTTCTCTGTTCCTTTGTTCTACAGAGGTTTGCATGAATATTCCAAAAATGCTTTATTAATATTTGCATTTATTTCCAATTCATCAATTTGCCGTCCATCATAAATGAGGTTTTAGTTGGTTTTGGTAACAGTAGTTCCGACTCACTATTGCCAAAGCGAAGTACAAACCATGTAAACCTCTTTTTGGTGTTTTCAATAATGTAGCAGACTGTATTGGGCAAGCGGAGGGGGAGGGGGAGGGAGAAAGGTGGG
>NC_051418.1:4415484-4415677 GCF_015228065.2 Penaeus monodon | reverse complement strand
AACAACTACCATTTATGTTCAGTATTTTGTATGTCTATATTCACGAGTGTTCATGCAGCCTGTAAAACTCTTCAATGAACACAGTACCAGTATGTTATTGGTAGATGTTTTTCAATGTATATTTTAATTGATACGGATCGCATTCCATATGGTATTTTGAATAAATAAAGAATTGATTGGATGTATGATACAT
>NC_051418.1:4415335-4415449 GCF_015228065.2 Penaeus monodon | reverse complement strand
ACACGTGTTTGTTTCGAATGGTTTTACATGCAGATGTTTGTTTGTTTGTGATGCATTTGTGTGTTTGTTGAGAACATTTTGTTTCTGAAACAAGAGAATACGTTCAGATACGCA
>NC_051418.1:4415029-4415143 GCF_015228065.2 Penaeus monodon | reverse complement strand
CTCGCCTTGTAAAAGAAGAAAAAGAGAAAGAAAAAATATATTAAACAAAGCGAAGATGGTAACTCCTTTACCCCACTACCTGTTCTCTGGATGGGCGTGCTAACCATTACCTGT
>NC_051418.1:4414812-4414985 GCF_015228065.2 Penaeus monodon | reverse complement strand
AATAAAAGGGAGACTCAAAGAGGGAGAAAATAAAGGGGAGAGGAGTGACAGAAGATAATAATAAGATTTAGGAGGATAGTATAAGAGGAAGGTAGGGAATGAGAGAGGAAATAGACAAACTGATGAAGATAGAAGAAAGAGAGAGAGAGAGAGAGATAGAATAAAAGTTTAAA
>NC_051418.1:4414682-4414753 GCF_015228065.2 Penaeus monodon | reverse complement strand
AAGAAACAGTCAGACAAAAGCGGACAAAGAAAGACTGCAGCTCAATAATGCAGACCAGGCCTCATTTTCCT
>NC_051418.1:4414496-4414662 GCF_015228065.2 Penaeus monodon | reverse complement strand
GTTAAACGGTTTTTGGAAAAGGTGTGAAGAGAAGCCACGAAATTCATTGTCAGTTTAGGCCAATTAGCATATCAAAGAAAACGAGAAGAATTGGCTCTCTACTCGAGCGAATGCAGACGGCGCCCGACAGCTACTTTCTGGCGCACGCGGGGAATATTACATGAGG
>NC_051418.1:4413835-4414061 GCF_015228065.2 Penaeus monodon | reverse complement strand
TTGTGTGTGTGCGTATGTGTAAAAGGCAGAAAAATTGGTGAAAAAGATCGAAATAAAGAAACACATAGAGACTGAACTACGTTTAACCCTCCCTTTCTCACCCCCCCTCCCCCCTCCTTGAGAGAGCTATCATCGTCTTCCAAGGAGGCTGACAGTCGAGCCTCTGTTGCAGAGATCGTTGCAGCAATGCTTGGCAGCCCGGCGTCACGATGGAAAAAAAGAGGAA
>NC_051418.1:4413614-4413788 GCF_015228065.2 Penaeus monodon | reverse complement strand
AAATATATATAATATAATATCTTTCTCTCTCTGTTCCTAGTGTGTGATTAAGTAGATTTTGGTTATCGCTCTTTCTTTCGTTTCTTTGTCACCTGTCTACTACATTTCTGTTTCCGTATCTCGCTCCCTGGGCTGTATACTTATTTACGTATCTGGGTGTTTATCTATTTATTT
>NC_051418.1:4412996-4413464 GCF_015228065.2 Penaeus monodon | reverse complement strand
TTGACAGCGTAGCACATCCCGCTACATAGCAGGAACAGCTGGGAGAAGCGCGCGCCATACCGCTATATACTAGCGGGGAAGCGCTAAGGGGACAATTAGCGGTGTTTTGGGAGAACGCGAACGACGCAGCGGGCGAGCCACTTAGCGTTATCCCCTTTCCCTCCCCCCATCATTCACTCCTTGCACTAACCGGCCAATAGGATTACGTGCCTCTTTATTCTCGTTTTACCATTGGTTAATTACTCGGCGGGAGCGCTTTTTCGCTCGTTTGGCGGTTTTGTGCTACCTGAGCGACGCGCAGATGGGGTAATGTTGGTGAATATATGTTAATTATTAATTTTGTGGGCGTGAGGGTGTTATCTTTCTACTTTTGTAGGCTTAGCAAGGTGTTCATTTTTGTGGGAAAATTTTCTTTTACGCTTTCCGTAAAACTACCAGTCATTTGCATACCTCATACTTTATGTCTTT
>NC_051418.1:4411995-4412255 GCF_015228065.2 Penaeus monodon | reverse complement strand
AAGGCCCTGCTTGAATATCTCCAAGCATGTGCGTTGGAGATGCATGGCAGGGCCCTGGTGGCTGGTCAGGTCAGGTCCGCCACGGAACCATACAGGCTCTTTGTCTTTGCCATTTCCTCAGCCTCGCCTCCAGGGTGGGTGTGATTCCCCGCACTGGCTCATAGGACTCGGCGGTTCCTTCGTATTTTCAACAAAGTGTGTAAAACGCCTGATCATCCATCATAAGTATGACGGTCCATAGACTTCCAAAAGGACTTTTT
>NC_051418.1:4410770-4411854 GCF_015228065.2 Penaeus monodon | reverse complement strand
ATCATTTCAAATAAGGACATGGCACCCTTAAGGTTTTAAATATTGTAAAAGACACAATTCTATCACAGTTTCCTTTGCTTCACTAATTTCTTGTATATTATTTTCCTGCTGCTCTTTCCCTCTGTGTCTCCTCTTCTTTCACTTCACCAATTTAAACGTGGACAAATAGACGCTCACACAAATTTGCATACACTCACCCCTCTATAAATGCCCCGCTCTGTCTCCCCTCTTCCCCAACTCTCCTTTACCCCTCTTTTTATCCTATCTTTCTCCTCCCACTTCTTTATTCATTCCTGCCTTCCTCCTCCACGTCCTTCTACACCCTCACACCTATTAACCCTTTCCTCTCTGAATCCCACGCCTTCGTTTCCCCTTTAAGATCACCCTTTCCCCTCTTTCTTCTCTCTCGCATATCCTCTTCTCCCCACACTATTCCTTTTCCCTTTTCCATCTCCCCTCGGAACCCCTTCCCCTTGGTCACCCTCAACCCCTCAACTCCCTCCCTCTTGCTGCTATGCTCATTTCCCCTCTCCCATCTCCCCTCTGAACCCCTTTCTTCCCCCTCTCACCACCACCCCCTCTCTCTCTCTATACTCTTTCCCCTCTCCTGCCCTCATTTCCCTACCAACCCCTTTTCTCCCACCCCCTTCCGTTACTCTCTATACCCGTTCCCCTCTCCCTCTATACCCCTTCACCTTTCCCATGTCCCCTCTAAACCCTCTCCAACTCCCCTCCCCCCTGCCCCCACCCCCTCCACCTAACCCCACCCCCTCCACCTAACCCCACCCCCACCCCTCCACCGCCCCTCCACCTCCCCCTCCACCCACCCATCCACCTCCCCCTAAACCCACCCATCCACCTCCCCCTCCACCCCTCTTTCCCCTCCACAGAAACGCAGCTAAAACCCGTCCCCTCAGGCGTATTCCCCAACGTGAGGTCTTTATGAAGTTATATCTTATCCGATTATTGTATTCGTTGGGCGAGGAGCCGGTTACGGACGAGGGGAAACAGTGGCGAGGATCTCGGTCTCCGCCTTGAATTATGGAACGAGTTTTCGGTGTGAAATTATCCAGATGGGATGCAA
>NC_051418.1:4410074-4410163 GCF_015228065.2 Penaeus monodon | reverse complement strand
GACTTTATTCAATTATGATTCTTTTATTTATACCTTGAGCTGCCTTTTTACTGATATTCTGTTTGGTTGTCTTTATTGATTCGTTGATT
>NC_051418.1:4408511-4408622 GCF_015228065.2 Penaeus monodon | reverse complement strand
CTTTAATAAGAAAAAAGGAGATAGAGGGGAAAAGGAAAATAGAAGATAAATAAAGAGTGGGAATGGAAGATCTAAAAACAAAACAAGAAACACGAATGGGGGAAGTGAAGA
>NC_051418.1:4408107-4408185 GCF_015228065.2 Penaeus monodon | reverse complement strand
TCAAAGGTGCCATTGCAGTAAGAGAAATGGAAATGCTCTTCGGGTCAAAATTTGCATAATTCATAGAATCAGTTAACG
>NC_051418.1:4407752-4408030 GCF_015228065.2 Penaeus monodon | reverse complement strand
TCTTCATCCTCACTCAATTCAACTCCTTGTGTTTTCTTTGTTCGTTGGTAATACTTCTTTCTCTTATTTTCCCTCTGGTTCTCTCTTTCTCTTTTTTCTTCTTTGTTTTTCTTCGTGGCTATTGTGGTATCATTTATCTTTCTTGTTTTTAATTTCTTCTTCCTTTTAGAACATTTTTTTTCTTTTTTTTTGTCTTCTTTTTTCGTGTTTCATTGCTCACTGCTTCTTCTTCTTCGTTCCTTGTTGCAAAATTAAAGCGACGTCGCGCAAGGTGAGTG
>NC_051418.1:4405011-4405941 GCF_015228065.2 Penaeus monodon | reverse complement strand
CATTTCAATGAAAAAAATATCTTGATTCAGCGATGTACTGAACATTACAGTGCTCTCTCCTACTTCAAAGTGCATGATTTTCTTGTCTTTAGAGGTGATTTTTACACTTAGGCATTATGTCGTTACTGATAAATCACAGGAAATGTTTTATATTGCATGACAATTACTTAGAATTTCCCTAAGGAACTGTCTGACTCCATTAACTTCTTGGATAAAATATAAACCTTTTTTCTCTCAGCACAAATCACAGTTAATTCAAGCTTATGCTTTATCTTCCAAAACAACATCCTTTCAGAACCGGAAAAATGAAAGTGCAGAAAATCGTAAATTTGGTGTTAAAATTTATTTCTTTTTTTTTTCATTGGGGTTCGTCTTCAAAAGATTTTTTTTTTTTAGCGAGAGATAATTCGCGAAAAATATATTCACGCGAAAATAAGGATTTAGATTCAGTAATATCATAGTATATAGTTTTTTTTTCCCCCTCTCTTTCATCTTTGTCTTTCATTCGAAGAAATAAAATACGACATGGCAACCACTTATAAGCCGAATAAAAAAAAAAATCGAGAATTATAATAAACATATTAGTCAGATTCTCCTCTGTGTTTATGACCAATATCCAGATTTACAGGTGGGGGGGGGGGGGTACCAGACTCACCCTTATACCCCCCCCCCTTCCTCACCTCTTTTTTCCCTTCAGTTCAATCCATCACACACTTCTCGTGATAATTCACAAACTGGTAACCTTCGTTATGTCTTAAGATCAAACGTCTTTGCAAAGTTTTTTTTTTTTTCTATCTCTCTCTCCCTCTCCTTTCTTATTTTCTTATCATTACCACGTCCACTTCACGCAACGTAGATTTATTGTTGTTAGTCACAAGAAGCAGATGAATAATTATTCCGCCATCTCTTTCTCTCTCTTTTTACCTCATC
>NC_051418.1:4404383-4404588 GCF_015228065.2 Penaeus monodon | reverse complement strand
TGGGGGGAAGTGGAAAGGGGGGGGGGAGCCAACGTCAGTCTGCTTCTCACGATAATAACACTAAATCACACTTCTTATACATACTAAAGATATTACGTCCAAAAAAGGGAAAAAAAGGGTTAAGTGTCTCCCTGATTCTTCACACTTTGTACAACACGAGAGAAACTACGATTTAAGAAGTGAAAATGACATGAAAAACGACCTC
>NC_051418.1:4404145-4404325 GCF_015228065.2 Penaeus monodon | reverse complement strand
GAATCTTGTCGCTCTCGCCTTGGGGGGGGGGGGTGGAGGTACGACGTACCCTCCTCCCCGCGCTAACCTACCCCTAACCCCCCCCCCCTTCCACCTTTTTCGTTTTTTTAGGGGGGTTAGGAGAAGTGATTTATGAATATATAATTTGTAGTTCAATGTTGGATGGTAAAGAAAGAAAGC
>NC_051418.1:4403989-4404121 GCF_015228065.2 Penaeus monodon | reverse complement strand
GGTGGGGGGGGGGGGTTGCTTTTAAGACAATTTCATTTTCCTGGAAATGATTATACGATTATTTAGATGTATGTTTGGGGTAAATCAAATGATAGTGGTTGTGTTGTTGGCTCCTGTGATCAGAGACAGACG
>NC_051418.1:4402651-4402754 GCF_015228065.2 Penaeus monodon | reverse complement strand
CTCGCTGACCGTTTCTTAAGACACCAACCGCAGTTACGAAGATATAATCTCCTTGGCCATTTTACTTTCCTCTTTAATTGAAAAATAGATAGAAATGATGATA
>NC_051418.1:4402043-4402608 GCF_015228065.2 Penaeus monodon | reverse complement strand
AAAAGGCAAACCTGGAAAGAGAAATAAGATTTTCGTTTCGGGATGTGTGGGATTTTTAGGAAGAAGGAGGAGGGGAAGGAGGAGGGAATAAAGGAGATGTGTATTGGGGGAGAGAAGGAGAGGGATTGGAAGAAGGGAAGGAAGGAGGAGGGAATAAAGGAGAGATGGTGATGGGGGAGAGAAGGAGAGAGTTGGAAGGAGGGAAGGAGGAGGGAATAAAGGAGAGATGGTGATGAGGGAGAGAAGGAGAGAGGTTGGGAGAGGGAGGAAGGAAGAGGATGGAGAGGGCGATAGTAGTGGGAGAGGGAGGAAGAGAATAGAAGGGGAGAGGTAAGAAGGAGGCAAGGAGAGGAGAGAATGAAGGAGGGGAATGGAAGGAGAGAGAGAGAACATGGGGAGAGGTAATGAGGGAGAGGAGGGAAGGAGGAGACGGGGAGAGAGAAGCAGGGAGGGTGTTGGAGAGGTGGAGGTGGAGAGAAGGAGAGAAGTGGAGAGGGTGTGGAGAGAAGTGGAGATAGGGAAGAAGTGGTGAGAGGGGGGGGGGGAGAGAAGCTGTGGATGGTGT
>NC_051418.1:4401091-4401987 GCF_015228065.2 Penaeus monodon | reverse complement strand
AAGGAGGTGCGAGAAAGAGGTTCGAATGCTTTGTTATTGTTCGAGAAAAGAGCGATTGAAGCGTTCGAAACACTTTTGTTTATTCATCAGTCTCTGTGCAATATTGCTGATTGCATCTCATGTCTCATTTTGCAAAGTGTGCAACCGAGAGAGGCAGAGGCCTTGGTGTGAGCAAGAAGTTGGGGGGGGGGTTAAAAGACAGGAAAAGGAGATGAAATGGGAGGGAGAGGAAGAAGGAAGAGAGAGAGAGAGGAGAAAGAGGAGGGGGACAAGATTTAGAGGAAGTGGGGAAAGGCCGGAGAGGGGGAAGGGAGGAGGAAGAAAGAATTAGAGAAAGAGAAAGGAGGGAATAGAAGGGAGGGGAAGATGGAAGGAGAATATGGAAGGAGAGAGATTGAAGAAGGAGATGGAAGAGGATGAAGAGGTGAAGAAGGGAAAAAGGAAAGAGAAGAGAGGGAAGAGGAGAAAGAGAAGGAGGAGGGGGAGAGGAGACAGGATAGGAAAAGTGAAAAGAGAGGAAGAAGAAATAAAACGATAAAAAAGAGAGATAGAGAGTAAGAGACAAGAAAGCGAAAGAGAGGAAGAGAGAAGAAAGGGAAGAGAAAAGAGAGCGAGAGGAGAGGAAGCGAAAGAGGGGAAGAGAGAAGGAAGAGAAGAGAAAGGAGAGCGAGAGGAGAGGAGGCGAAAGAGAGGAAGAGAGAAGGAAGGGAAGAGAAAAGAGAGCGAGAGGAGAGGAAGCGAAAAGTATCAGGATTTTATTTTCGGAAAGAAAGAAGGGAAGGGATTTCCGTTCCGTTTTCTTTCCGGCGGAAAATGGAATCGAATTCGTTTTCTTTTGTTGTTAAATGACGTTGCATTCTGTCTTTCTTCGCTTGCCCGGTTTGTTCTCCTGGCTT
>NC_051418.1:4400197-4400297 GCF_015228065.2 Penaeus monodon | reverse complement strand
CAACAATAATAACAGGAAAAGAAAATAACAAATTTAAGAAGAGGAAGGAAAGAGGGAGATAAACAAAGACACAAAACGAGGGAGAAGGGAAAAAGAAAAG
>NC_051418.1:4399530-4399635 GCF_015228065.2 Penaeus monodon | reverse complement strand
TGAGAAACTGGGAAATAGACAGGAATAAAAAAAATATGAAAAGAGGGGAGAAGGGAAATGGAGGAGGAAAACAAGGTACGTAAGGAAAAGGGAGTAAGAAAGAAA
>NC_051418.1:4399056-4399364 GCF_015228065.2 Penaeus monodon | reverse complement strand
GAGCAAAATTAGGACCCCGTATGGACTTTTTGAAACCGAAAATTAGACCAACTTTGGCCTAAAAGTTACAGCAAATGGCCCGTCTCTCAAGCAGGAGAAACAGCACATCCAGCAGTTCACAAAAGCGGAAATAACAACGTCGGTGGAATTGAAAGGCGGGACGAATTAGAGAAAGACGGAAAAAAAGATAAAAAGGGAGAAATTGATAAAAAGAGGAAAGATAATAGGTGGAAAAACAGTCATTAAGTGAATACATCTGAAGATTAGCGGCGAAATCTGACAAGCAAAGGGACGAGGTCAAGTTAGTA
>NC_051418.1:4398707-4398931 GCF_015228065.2 Penaeus monodon | reverse complement strand
GATAACGTTTTCCTTCTAGTTACGTCGTATATCATTATTTCTTACTATTTTCTTTCTCTTGTTTTTCATTTCCTTTGCTTCTTTTTGTCATATCTTCTCCCGGTTTCTTTGTGGATGTTATTGGCTTTTTCGTTTTTATTTTTTACATAAATTTACGGCTACATTCTTCTGTGTCACTCCTAATTAAGGGAAATATGATTAGCAATAATGGCGGTCACTATGAC
>NC_051418.1:4397591-4397770 GCF_015228065.2 Penaeus monodon | reverse complement strand
GACTCCGCTAACTAAATCGCCACACCTTAATTGCATATCATTACAAGGATCATTAAGAGTCCCGTAAGGAAGGCGAGGGACGTCTCCAGAGATACAAGATGGCTGGGATATAATGAAAACAAAAATGGCGTAATATTCTTCATCAGATGGCTATGCAAATGATGCTGTTAATGACTGTC
>NC_051418.1:4396450-4396581 GCF_015228065.2 Penaeus monodon | reverse complement strand
CCCCAGAGCGGGGAAGCGGGAACGCGCGCGGTCCTGGGGAAACCCTCGAAAAAATCCGGAGGCGCAAAACCTGGGGAGAGTGGCGTAGGGCAAAGGGCCAACCTGCTCCCGGGGGGAAACACGGGCATCCC
>NC_051418.1:4395873-4396046 GCF_015228065.2 Penaeus monodon | reverse complement strand
GTTATTAATCCTATCTATTGACAAGGATAAATAAAACTAGCATGTCTACTTAATCGACTGTCGCTCTGCCTGAGTGGTAACTGACAGTAAGACAGCGCGTTCGGTCATTATGTATAGTACCTGCAATGTTAATATGTTTCATTATTGTTTCATGTGAAAAATGTGTTGTATTG
>NC_051418.1:4395431-4395528 GCF_015228065.2 Penaeus monodon | reverse complement strand
CATACTAGAGGCTGGTAGAGTAATATATTTCACATGCCTTGATAGACAATTGGCTGATACATTCTCAAAGGTTCAAGAAGAATTGGGTAATTTGTAC
>NC_051418.1:4394465-4394594 GCF_015228065.2 Penaeus monodon | reverse complement strand
CACACACTCGGCTTCCCCCAGTGCCACAGGAGAGCGAGTGCCATCCACGGGGTCATCGAGGCAAAGGTGCCGCCTTCGCACAGCTGGCTCTCGCGGTGGCACTCCTCTCACGGCACACGAGAGACGGGC
>NC_051418.1:4394215-4394282 GCF_015228065.2 Penaeus monodon | reverse complement strand
GAAAGTCAAGAAAAGAAAAGAAAGGAGAAATGCGAAGCGAAAGAAAGAGGGGAAAATAAGGAGTATA
>NC_051418.1:4393791-4394135 GCF_015228065.2 Penaeus monodon | reverse complement strand
ATAGGATAAAATAAAATAAAATAAACCAGGGAACAAGGAACCAGAAAAAAAATAACTAAACAAAGAAAATAAAGAAAAGGAAAATGAATAAGAAAGCATAGAGTAGAGAAAGTCAACGAGCATTCACTATCTAACTCTCTCTCTATCTCATTCTCTTAACTACTTTCTATCTCTACATCTCATCATATCTAATTCTCTACATACTCCTAATTATCTCTATCTATCTCTACTACTATCTCATAATCTCAATCTCTATCTCATCTACTCTCAAACATCTCACTCAGTACTAACTCTCATCGTCATCGTTCCTTTCTCGTAGTCCTCTCAACGGAAAGCCATCCACC
>NC_051418.1:4392613-4392743 GCF_015228065.2 Penaeus monodon | reverse complement strand
CTTCTATGCGTTCCTTTATTACTCTATCTCTATTTTCCTTCCGAACCTTTTTCTTATGTTATCCAATAATCATCAACCGGCAAATCAGCGGCAGTGATTTTTTTTTTACGATTTTTTTTTCTTTTCATTC
>NC_051418.1:4391750-4391878 GCF_015228065.2 Penaeus monodon | reverse complement strand
GGGATTTCGTGCTCCTAATATCTGTCTCTGTGATATTGATAATTTTGCTGTGTATAACAAGTCTCATTCAGCGTGTAATAGTATGATCTGCCGACCGCCGGGGCAGCTCGAGCGTGACGGCGGGGGGG
>NC_051418.1:4389466-4390338 GCF_015228065.2 Penaeus monodon | reverse complement strand
ATCAACACGAAATTCCCGCTTCCAGTTCATCCCCAACCTCATCCCTCCCCCCCCCCAAACCTCACTCCTCCCCACCAGCCCACCCACCCTCAGGTCACACACCTCCCTTCCCCCACCTCACCCCTACCATCCACCCTCATCCCCACCCTATTTCTTACCCATAACCCCCAACACCCACACCTCATCCCCTATCCACTGCCACCTCCCCTAACCCCCCTCCCCACCTCCACTTCACCTCTTACCCACCATCCCCACCCACTTCCCCACTTTAACCCGACCCTACTTTTGCCCACCACCTCCCCGCCTCCCCCTTTCCACCCCACCTCACCCCTCACACACTACCCCACCTTACCTCTTACCCACCACCCTCCACCCACCTCCCCACCTAACCCTCTTCCACCCCACTTCACCTCCACCCCACCTCCACTTCACCTCCACTTCACCTCCACCCCACCTCCACTTCACCTCCACCCCACCCCCACTTCACCTCCACCCCACCCCCACTTCACCTCCACCCCACCCCCACTTCACCTCCACTTCACCTCCACCCCACCTCCACTTCACCTCCTAACCTACCTCCACTTCACCTCTAACCTACCTCCACTTCACCTCTAACCTACCTCCCCACCTCCACTTCACCCCTTACTCACCATCCCCAACCACCTCGCCCCACCCCCCTCCCCCCTCCCCCTCACCCCCGAGTCGAAACCACTCACCGAAATATGACAAACGGAAACCTCATTTTGAATATGGCTTAAAATCTAATTGTTCGCTGTGCCATACAGAGGATGGCTTATGGGTTGCACGCTACTAAATGAATTTGCAGCTTGCAACAAAACGTGCACACGCAACGGCCCTGCGCGGTGACGTAA
>NC_051418.1:4388132-4388462 GCF_015228065.2 Penaeus monodon | reverse complement strand
ATCATCTTAGTGACTGAGCGTTCTCTTAAATATGTCCTTTTCCACATTGTATCACGAAATTATTGCTTATGGTAATCTCTCTTCACGGATTCCCCCTATTACTAAAATAGGGTTCGTTTCCTGACACCATTCCTTATAATTTTCTTGTCTGATTATCAATTTTACGGCTCAATAATTTTGTTTTTTTTTCTGTATTATTAGTTTCTGTTATTCCTCGAATTATTAAGGTCTTTATGAGAATTGATTTATGTATTCGGTTGTATGTATGTCTTGATCATGCAAAGTACGTATGTGTATTTGTTGACTAAGAGTTGAGAATTGAAATTTTTA
>NC_051418.1:4387834-4388026 GCF_015228065.2 Penaeus monodon | reverse complement strand
TGCTTTCTAGTATATACTGTATTTATATAAAAGTGAATATGGAGATGTTGGTACCAAAGAATATATTTATAAATGTTCTTGTAAACGTATTTAAGTCTACATACATGTATAATTATATGCAAAAGTTCCTTTTTTGGGAAGCACATCTGCATATATCCTCTTTTGTATACATGCTTATATCAGTATATCCTA
>NC_051418.1:4387636-4387739 GCF_015228065.2 Penaeus monodon | reverse complement strand
TTCAGGAGAGGCAGGGATTCAAGGGGATAACTTTGGAAAAGGAAAATGGGAAGGGAGAGAGAGGTAATAGGTGAGATTAAGAGGATTAAAAGGGCAAACGAAG
>NC_051418.1:4387470-4387609 GCF_015228065.2 Penaeus monodon | reverse complement strand
GGTAATAGGGCTGATAAATCGAGGGGACGAGCGAAGCGCAATCGACCGGGAAGGACGTAGATGGATGGATAGAGAGCAAGAGGGAGAATTATTACGTCTGTCCGTTTCCTTATACGTCTGTCTGTACTCCCCCCCCTCC
>NC_051418.1:4387238-4387315 GCF_015228065.2 Penaeus monodon | reverse complement strand
TTCACTCTAACTCTCTAATTCTCTATAAATTTTACGTTTATACATGAAAAACACAGTATACAATCATTTATACACAC
>NC_051418.1:4386589-4387116 GCF_015228065.2 Penaeus monodon | reverse complement strand
AATAATAATAACAATCAATATGCCGTTATGTCTATCATTCGTATTCTGTCACATTATCTTAAATAACTTATCGAAACACAAGAAAAAGCGATTATGTTGTATATTCTACGCAATCTCAGTCAACATTTAGCGAAATATCTCATGGATATATAAATGAATCGTTCTTAGACAGTTGCATGATATCAAAGACAATGCTAAAAATGATGAAATAAATAAAAGAAAAAACCTCTTCCCGTTCTTTCACTCCGTTAAAAGAGAAAGAGAGAGAGAAAAAATCTACGGAGCTTTTTCAATGGTGTGTAAACAGGAGGAATTTGATTAAAACTTCGCGAGGATGTACGAATGTTTTTATTTTCTGGTTCCTTTCCGCCCTGAATTGAAGACTGCCAATTAATTGATCAACATAATTACAGAAAACTTTGGCTTCGATAAAAGGGATCGTTCTGTTAGGAAAAACCCTCACGTTATGCTGGAGAGGATGAGTTCCCGGATGCAGTTTGGGCGAGGCTTTCTTTTAACTTTCTTTT
>NC_051418.1:4385781-4386093 GCF_015228065.2 Penaeus monodon | reverse complement strand
TTGCACATTTTTCCCTCTCTGTTCTTCCTCTCCTTTCATAAACACCAATGAATTTAATCTCCATTTTTCTTATCTCTTTTCCCTCCTTCCTCTCTCGCAATTCCCTTCCCTCCTCGCCTGCCTTCGTCTCCCTCTCTGTTCCCTCGTTTATTTACAGCTTTTTGCTAATCCTCCTTTATCGCTTTCTACTTATTCCCACGTTTTATCGCCCCTTTTCGCGTTTCTCTCTTTCCTGAATCACACTTATCTTGTGGTTCTTTATGGTGAGTGGGGAGGGATGCCGATTGTTAATTATAAACATTTATGACGAGG
>NC_051418.1:4383127-4383459 GCF_015228065.2 Penaeus monodon | reverse complement strand
AATAAAGATAAAAATAACGAAGCACTCCTTTCGTTATCATAACAATAAGGAAGTAAGAAAAACGAAAAGAAAAAAATAATGTTCACATTTATTTACCAGAACCGGTGACGCCATCTTGCCAACTCACGGTGAAAATAATAATACTAACGAGAGCAAAGCTATCACTATTATTGCCACGATTCCTATTATAAAAAAGGGAGTTTAAATTGATTCTGGAAGATTCCTTTGATTAAGGGACGTTGATAATTCACTGGGTGTTTTTAGATTAGAGCGAATGATGATTTAATCGATGAGAGATAAGAATACTTTGTGTTGTGAAGATGAAATGCGTC
>NC_051418.1:4382942-4383097 GCF_015228065.2 Penaeus monodon | reverse complement strand
AACAATCTGCTGACACGATATTTTTTTTTCTTCTTCTACCTCCTTTGAGTGAGTCACCTGCGGCGCTTAATAAAGGTTCGTTTTTTATTGTCTAATTAGGGAAATTCCTCGTTAATTTGTGTTTGTGTGAAAGAGAGTGAGGGGGGGGGGAGAAA
>NC_051418.1:4382456-4382644 GCF_015228065.2 Penaeus monodon | reverse complement strand
GAAGTGAAGACCGCAGAAAACTTCACACGCACGAAATAACCTGACCTGTTAGCATGGCGCATCACCAAAGCATCAACATTTCTGTCTATTCCTGTAAATAAACATAATTGGACACACAATACAGACACTATATGGCATCGAACCTTGCTTTCATGCGCAGCGAATTTCTAAATTCGTAAAAGTTGATA
>NC_051418.1:4382166-4382418 GCF_015228065.2 Penaeus monodon | reverse complement strand
TATTGAGTATGCTTGATTATTGAAAGTTAGAATGGCTGTTAGAAAAAATATATTTATTTTTGTAATTTTTGCTCAAGTGAGTAACTAGATTTTTTTTTTTAAGAATTTACTACGTCATCTCTAAACTGATTATGCAAAGTGATGATAGAAATGAATACATTTTACGTGAAAATAAAGAACAGATTGAAACTATGTAAGAAAAATAAATAAACCAGAAAAACAATCAAACATACACATTACACTTAGAGGTTT
>NC_051418.1:4380968-4382143 GCF_015228065.2 Penaeus monodon | reverse complement strand
GTTTTAAATGGCAAGGAAAAAAGGGAAGGTTAAGACCAGGTACTTTCTTTCAGCGGTTTTAAATCTTGTCTCTAAATGTTCTTTTAATTCCGAGTCGTTAAAGAGACCGAAAATAACGAAAGGATTTCTAAGTGAAAAAAGGGAGATTCGACCCTCTCAAAATGCTCTCCAAATCCCGTTTTCTATAGATATTCATTTTCTATATCCAAGGGGGAACTTGTGCATTTTGAGGACATTTTTTTTTTTTTTGTTCAGGGCATATCGATTTTTTTTCTGGCCTTTGGGAAGATGAGAAAGATCATCCTGTAAATTGTCGAAAATTAATTGATATGCAAAGTAAATCATGGTATATGAAAGGATTTGAAATATTATTCCTGATTTGAAAGAACGCTATCAACTCGATTTCATTATCAAAACGGTCAAATGTTGAAATAAAAAAAAAACAAAATAATGCAAGATTACGGACTCAAACATTGGTCAATAACAGTGTGATTCATACATATAACAAAAGAAAAAGAAAAAAAAAGTCTGTTATGTTAGATCGCGAAAGGCAAAATTGGCGGGAAATTTTGAATACTGACTTCCAGCTTTAATAAAGTGAAACAAGAAAAATTCACTTCTCAGAATTTTGTTTAAAGTCAAAAAATGATACAAAAAGTGACAGGAAAATGGAAGGGATATGGTCATGATGAAGAATAAAACGAAATAACATGTCTTAGCTGATCCCTCACAGAAGTGACTACGAGCGTAAATATAAAGTCTATAATGTGATATAAAATACTGTCAGGTCCTAAAACGCACAATTATTTGATATTGGTGCATCAGCGTCGTATATTCCAGAAATAATAATCTTAATAGCATTACGGTCAAAGCAAAAAGATAAAAAAGTATTAATATTTTGCTGCGTTTATATATAAACCATCCAAAAACAGAGGACTGTCGTGAAGCGCACGCTATTACTTAGGAATTTATTACGGCGCTAGCCATAATGATCACGGCCTTTTTTAAGAATAAATCAAAGAGCACCTTTCTCTTACGCAGAAACATTCATATTTATTAAAAAAGGATAGACTGTTATGTGCGAATTTATCCTTATTTATTATACAATACAAAGGGAAATGGGAAAAAAATATATATACGTAACCTTCTGTTAGGGCAGAAACGCAGTACGAGCG
>NC_051418.1:4380373-4380614 GCF_015228065.2 Penaeus monodon | reverse complement strand
GCTTACCAACTAAAACGCAACCTTATTAACTTATACAGAATAAAGTGCCTTACCAATTTACCTCCTTAATGAAAGAATTTCTTAGGAGAAAAGGGGGCGTGTCCTCCACAGATAGGCGGGGTCTATCTGAGTGGGCGTGGCTGCCGCTTTTAGATAGAGGCCGTGGGAAGGAAATTTTCATAATCATATTCGTGTGATGATGATTATGAGCAAAAGAGGTGGACTTTGGGTAAATAAAATG
>NC_051418.1:4379016-4379820 GCF_015228065.2 Penaeus monodon | reverse complement strand
TCGACAAAAAGGAAAAAAAACGAGAGATAGAGATTAAAATCTACAGAAATAAAGACAAAGGAGAGACAGACAAAAATGAAAACGAACAGACAGGAAAACAAAGGATAGATAGAGATAATAATCGACAGAAAGGAAGAAAAAAAATAGGTTAGACAAACGAAGGAAAGAGAGGCAAAGGATAGATAAATAAGGATGCAAACAGACAGAGAGCAAGATAACGGGCGTCGATAGATAGAATGACAAAGAAATAGACAGGGATACGAAGGAGAAAGTAGACATAGAGAAATTTAAATAAATAAATAGATAAATAAAAAGGGAGATAAAAACAGCTATAGGGAGATGGAATAACGACGATAGATAGGAAAACATGGAAATTAACAGATAGACAGAAAAGGAAGGAAACACAGGGAAAAGCAGACAAAAGAGCAACAGATCGATAAAAAAAAAGAAAAAGAAAGAAAAAAATGAAAGGAAAAAAATATATCAGTTAAGAAAAAGAATTATAGAAACAAAAATTATAAATAACGCGAATAGATAGCAAAGAAAAGATACATTTGTGAATATATAAGACGGATAGATATATAATGATGAATAAGTCTATATAAAGACAATTAGATAGACAGACGGTGTTGCCCATAAAGACAAACTAATACAAATACAGACAAAAGAAATAGATAGATGTAGAGATAGATAGACAGATAGACAATTCATCAAACCCAAGAAATTCCAAGAAAGACAGGAATACGAACACATTTTTAAAGACGAACACAATATGTTCAAGACGAAGACAGTAAAATTCACTCA
>NC_051418.1:4378661-4378852 GCF_015228065.2 Penaeus monodon | reverse complement strand
ATATATCCGTGCATGTGAAGTGAGAGCTGTCATGCGGTAACAAGCACTGACAAATGACAGAATCAAGTTAAGATTCATATATTACTCTGAAGATGGCGTTGGTGTGCTTTCGGAAATGTTCGGGAATCAGGGGGTAGTTAGATTCTGAATTTTAGGGTCTCGTGTTTCTGTCTATAGTTCGGATGAGGTTT
>NC_051418.1:4377468-4377739 GCF_015228065.2 Penaeus monodon | reverse complement strand
AGTCCAGAGCCTATCAGTTAAAAGCCACCAATTGCAAAAACAAGGGAACTCTACTAATAGCTAAAGTCCCTTCTCACAGATCATTCCGCCCACCAGTCTGACACGCCCATCAGTCCCCGCCCACAAAACCCACTACGTCGCCCTAAAAGCATAAATCAGCTGATCTCTACGGAAGCGGTCATGATGATAATGCTTTGATGACGTCATATTCTCTCGCTTAGAAATGCGTGGCAGTATTTTTTTTTTCTTTCATGTTTGTGATTGTAGTGTG
>NC_051418.1:4376711-4376854 GCF_015228065.2 Penaeus monodon | reverse complement strand
TGCATATAGGATCACTGTTTGCACGTTTATAATGCTATGCAATCACAATCACTATTATTGCTTGAATTATGACTTATGTGAATTAATTAAAAACTTATAAAGTAAAGATCATAGTCAAATATTGAAAAAAAGGTCTTTAATCT
>NC_051418.1:4376240-4376678 GCF_015228065.2 Penaeus monodon | reverse complement strand
TGAATGATTAATAGCATCTCGAATGACACGCCTATAATGCTGTATGATAATCTAATATCAATATTATTATTGCGTGATTGTATTACTTATGTGATAAGTTGAAATTTTATGCGTGTGTTTTGTGCAAATGTCAAAATATGGATGAACAAAAATTTAATAAAAAATAATGTTATTATCAAACTTCACGTGTTTCATTGTTTAAAGTTAGTAATCAATCAATGTAGATTTAAGGACATTAATGTGTTAAGGTATGTTAAATTCGTGTTTTTTACATGTTTGCGAACTTATTTCATCATTTATTATTGTTTATGTTATCAATTTTCACTTTTCTATGTGTTTAAATATAATCATAAATGAATTTAAGGACATTATATACTTAGTTATAAATTCGTTTTTTTATATGTTTCATCTTATTTAGTACTTATTAAAGTAGATTGT
>NC_051418.1:4374317-4374426 GCF_015228065.2 Penaeus monodon | reverse complement strand
GTAATAGCTTTTGCGTTGAGGGAAGGGAGGGAATATGTAAACTTGAAAGCAAAATACGAAAACTCATACAAAAAAGGAGATAGGTTATTCCTGTACACAAAGAGGTAGC
>NC_051418.1:4373333-4373529 GCF_015228065.2 Penaeus monodon | reverse complement strand
TAAAAATGGATCAGCTTAATGATAATATAATGGAGCAAGAAATACGGGATGTTTATATAAATCTATCTATCTACAAATTCTAAGGAGAAAATCTACCCTAAAATAGATATCAGGTTTTCGAAGGGAAAGAGAAATTCAGACAAAGAATGAGACAAAGAATTAAAAAAATAATAAAACAAGAAAACACAACAACAAA
>NC_051418.1:4372183-4373009 GCF_015228065.2 Penaeus monodon | reverse complement strand
TGGCCCGCGACGCCCGCGAAGAGGCCGCCCGCGCGCCCGCGCCTCCGCCTTGACCGCTTCTCCGATCCCAGTCGATAGCCCGCTTTCTGTGTCCTCATTTCGGGCTGGAAACTCTTTTTTGCCATTAATCTGGATTTATTTCTATGCAAAATACACTCCGTAATTAACAGCACAGCAATAATACTAAATTCCTATCGATAGAGATATCACAATTTATCAAAATCCATTCGAATAACCGGATCAAGTCCGTAACTACGAGGTGAGGGCGCGAGTGACGCGCGACAATGGCCCTTGCGACCCCGCGCCACAAGGGCCAATATCGGGCTAATCGATTTTTGTTTGTATCCTGCTAATGATTCATTTGCGGCCGATGTCGCTACTGCAGCAGTGATCGCGACATGGCTCATAGAAGCGTGGCCGCCCTACGGGATTAGCGACCTTAGCGGCGAGGGGACGCAAGGGCGGTTGTCGGGTGCGGCTTCCCCTCGTTTGGAAGTGTGATGTGATTAATTTGCGGACGAGGTGCCGATGAGTCGCCATTGTTTCCAGGATGACCGTCCGACGGACAGATGGCGCGGGGGGGCCGCCGCCCCGCACACGGCATTCCCGCCCTTGGGCACGCGGGCCGCAAGGGGGCTTTTCCCGTCGCTTCCCGGCGGCTGCGAGAATTAAGTTCTTACGGGATCTACCCACATGAATATTCATAACTTGGATTCCTCATTAGCGTGTGATGCTAAGATATTTAGCTCATTACTTGGCTTAGGGCGCGGGGAGGGGGAAATAACCAACACACGCGCTGAAGTGTAACAGAAATTGCGATGAAACA
>NC_051418.1:4372087-4372152 GCF_015228065.2 Penaeus monodon | reverse complement strand
CATACTTGACAGACAGACTAACAGATAAAGAGAGATCTAGTGAGTGAGCAAGCGATTGAGCGAGC
>NC_051418.1:4371709-4372039 GCF_015228065.2 Penaeus monodon | reverse complement strand
ATGAGGTAGAAGTCAAAAAGGAAAAAAGAAAAAAAAAAAAAATTCAAGAAAAAAAAAAACAAATGACGAGAAAAAAAGTCGTTCGCCGTTAATTGTTGTCGGCGTGAAAACGAGCTAAAATATTGATGAAACGCGGACTTTACACAATCAGTCCCTGATTTTATAATCATTCATCTAACTAATGGAGCGTAAGATCGGAAACCTATAGGTATATACACACCAGTTCGCGCGTGCAAATTCGCTTTTGTGATGTGGTAAACTATTCGAATTCTGAAATATGTGTGCATTTATGAAGGTATGTGCAGTGAGGACGGAGGGAGGGAGAAAGAA
>NC_051418.1:4371226-4371292 GCF_015228065.2 Penaeus monodon | reverse complement strand
TAATAAAACAGACGGAGTAAGAGAGAGAGGCAAAGAGCGAGAGTAAAAGAGGATCGAAGATAGGGC
>NC_051418.1:4370702-4370869 GCF_015228065.2 Penaeus monodon | reverse complement strand
AACGACAGCCCGGCAAAGGAGGGGAGGAGAGAAACTCAACCGGCTGCCGGTCTCTTTCCGAGGGATTAGCGAGCCTAGGCCTCCATACGGCACATCTGTTGCTCCTGCCCCCCCCTCTCCCCCTCCCCTGGTCATCATCTGTTGCTGCCTCTTCTGTTGCGTCCTCG
>NC_051418.1:4368926-4369006 GCF_015228065.2 Penaeus monodon | reverse complement strand
CATCCTACCCTTGCAAATCCTTACACTTACCCCTCCACCCTCCACTTTTCTTAACCCCCCCACCCATATACCCCCCATCA
>NC_051418.1:4368306-4368520 GCF_015228065.2 Penaeus monodon | reverse complement strand
CGCGTCGTATAATACTGTCTTCTCTATTCCACACAGACGCACAATTATTCGGATACGGCCTGGCTTATTTCTGCCCCTTGTGGCCCGGGGTATGGCCTCGTGATGTATCCCCGTAGAGATGAGCTCATCTTTATGCATCCGAAGCTCTGTGGATGCTGCAGAGATGCGGCATATCCACGGGATAAATTTCGGAGCTTAAATTAATTAGTGACTG
>NC_051418.1:4368094-4368207 GCF_015228065.2 Penaeus monodon | reverse complement strand
AAGGTTGGGGTGGGCTTAAAGGGTGGTGATTATAATATTTCAAATTTATCATTTCCATGTACGCACTGTTACTCATACATATGAACATATATATGCATGCATGTAGTCTAGTA
>NC_051418.1:4366262-4366510 GCF_015228065.2 Penaeus monodon | reverse complement strand
CCGCCCATGAAAGGATCCATCATTGATCGAGATTCCACATTCGCCACATCCAGCTGCAACATCCGATCCACAGGTGCATGTGTGCGTGTCTCTGCAGAAAAATCGTAAAGGTCGAATCTCTCCTATAAAGCACGGGACTCTGGTTCTTACCGACATTTGACCCTCAGGCTACGAGCCCCTTTTAATGGACCGGAAGTGATGTAGGCTGAAGCATCCATACGCAAGTTTTGTGTCTCATTCCTTCTGCC
>NC_051418.1:4365533-4365803 GCF_015228065.2 Penaeus monodon | reverse complement strand
AGAAAGAGAGCGAAAGAGAAAAAAGAAGCAAAAAATCAAAAGTAAAATCAAACAAATAAAAAACACATAGACAGAATTAGACTGAAACAAAAAACCTCTAAGGATCGTTACGATAAAGAAGAAGAACAGATTATGCAAATGAACATTTTGGTAATGAACAGGATATAGGATGGAGTGAACAGGGGAGAGGGATACATCGGTGTGTGCGGATACATATAGAATACATGCGGAGAGGAAGGGATACAGATATTTTGGGGAAATGTGAAAGGA
>NC_051418.1:4364335-4364796 GCF_015228065.2 Penaeus monodon | reverse complement strand
ACTGCATGAAAATCACCTCGCCGGCCAGGGTACAGATAGAGCTCCACCCCCGAATTTATATATAAAAGTTTGAGGTTAGCTCAAGTTTCCCCTTCTCCGGCTTTCCGTTCCGCCCCCCTTTTATTTATAGAAATGTTCAAAGCTGTTTCAACCCCTTTTATTTGAGGCTTTGAAAGTTGCAGCCCATTAGGTTAAATTATAGCGGAGTGTGTGATTGTATATAGACATTGTACAAGCCAGGGAACTGTAAGGCCGATTTTTCATTTTGGAAAGGGAGGGGGGAGGGCGGAGGGAAGAGCAAGGGAGGGGGGAGGGCGGAGGGAAGAGCAAGGGAGGGGCGAGGGTGGAGGGAAGAGCAAGGGAGGGGGTGAGGGGGGAGGGAAGGGCAGGGGAGGGGCAGGGGAGGGGTAGGGGAAGTGTAAGATACCTCTTCCTAACTACACGTTCGCGAAATTGTGAAT
>NC_051418.1:4362219-4362641 GCF_015228065.2 Penaeus monodon | reverse complement strand
GCATCACATTACTTTGCCTCTTTCAATCAATTCGTTATTCTGTTAAATATAATGATCCTTTGCATAACGTGAAACAAAGACAGATGGTCTAATCTGGATATTTTACAATGATTATAAAGCAAGATAATACAAAATTGATTACACACGCGTTACTAATGTTATTTGACGATAAAAATACAATTTAGAATGCGACAGGAGAATTATTCAATGAGAAAGATTGAAGATATATCAATATTTGAATAAATGAGCTCATATCGACAGCTAGAATCATTATTCATGTAGAAATCTGCCCGCGATGAGAAATGTGATGAGTGATACTTAAAAAGCTAGTTTAAAGAATATGAGAGACATTGATTAGAGAGACAGAACGCGGATAATACAAAAAATGAATAAATAAAAGCTCATAATGGTGCGCGCTTGCC
>NC_051418.1:4361794-4361960 GCF_015228065.2 Penaeus monodon | reverse complement strand
GGTTCGAATGCAAAGGCGCCTCGATCCCGAAGGCGGCGCCGGAAGAGGCGAGGGCGCGGGCGTGCGGGTTCGCGGGTCGTAAACACGACTCGACGACTCAGGGCGGGCGGGCGGTGATCACGGCCATGGCAACAATCGTTTAGAATGGTGATAATCTATATATTTT
>NC_051418.1:4360526-4360891 GCF_015228065.2 Penaeus monodon | reverse complement strand
TTAGAGCAAACTTCATAACAGTATTTACTTTTGAAATTATATTTTATGAAACATTAAAGTGAATCTACAGATAAAACAAAGTACTATAAATTGACTGTGTCAGAAAAAGAAGGAGGGGAAAAAACAGCGATTTTATTTAGCAATCAACGAATTAAAGAGGGAAATATTGCACAGATCCTGGTGCAAATATGTAACTTTCATCATAAATCATATTTTAATGTCTTTATGAGTAATCAATTTCACTTTCTAGGCTTTCATTACCGATAACGTTATCGCACTAAGAGCAGAAAGAAAGGGAAAGAGAGAGGGGAAGAGAAAATTGAAATTCATAATTCCATGATCAAGCATTTCTTATATTTTGCCTC
>NC_051418.1:4358967-4359195 GCF_015228065.2 Penaeus monodon | reverse complement strand
TTCGATTCTAACGTAAATTGATCTTAATTCGTCACGAATGATCGGAAAATAGACGAAGCTCGTGATGGTAACATCGCTTGCAAGAGTTTACAACGAGTATTAAAAGTGATAATAAAAAAAAAGTTCGCTACGCATCTGCTCCGCCGGCGTATGTAAATTCATTAAAAAAAGATATATACTTTATGTTCTCGTTAATCGCGTTTGTATCGAACTTCGGAATAAACCAAG
>NC_051418.1:4358461-4358870 GCF_015228065.2 Penaeus monodon | reverse complement strand
TTATGAATATTCTGCGCTCGAGTTCATAATCCTAATATCAGACAAGGGTAATATATCAGTAATTGACTTTATGCCCTATTCCTCTCATACATTAAATATTTATAGAACATTGAGAGAGAGGAAGAGGAGGGAGGGGAGAAAACGAGGGGAAGGAGAGAGTAACAGGGGATGAGGGGAAGGGGGAGGGGGGTTGGCGAAAAGGGAGGGGTAAGCTGGGGGGGGGGGGTAGAAGCGTAGTCGTGAATATGGGGAGGTGGGGAGGGGGGGGGGAGGATAAGTGGGTATTAAAAGCTAGCCAGAAAATCGGGCATCGTTTCAAGTGACACATATAGGCTCGTTTCAGTGAGTTAGTGAATCGGCAGGTTGGGTCTTATTATAAATATATATCTCCGGGCTTCCGTTTTTTGAA
>NC_051418.1:4358060-4358393 GCF_015228065.2 Penaeus monodon | reverse complement strand
AGAGAAGGAGTTGGTATTATGTTATTCACTTCTTGTCTTGTTTATCATTTTCATGTTTTTTTTTTTATTCAACTATTTTTTTTTTCGTTCGGACTTGTTGGGTATTTTCACATTATGAAACCGATGTTATTGTTATAAACGTCAGCATGATTAATTAATTTTATCCCTTTCAGTATCGTTATTAGCGCAATCTTCCGTCATAACTGTTCATACTATTATACTGATGATGCTAAAAGATACTAGACATAATAACACTGTTACCAAATATGATGCTGATAATTACGAAGCTTCAAAGAAAAATTAATAAATGTAATAGTCATATGAAGGTAGCGT
>NC_051418.1:4355835-4356205 GCF_015228065.2 Penaeus monodon | reverse complement strand
AGCAAGAATATCTTTCTAATATTCTTCCCTCCATTGTTATATCTTCTTTATCTTGTCTATCATTATTCTTGATTTTTTTATTTGTTTCATTTTCCTAAAATTCTTCTCTGCATCATTGTGTTTTCTTTCCTCCTCCTATCTATTTTCTTTAGTCTCCCCCCCCCTTCTTCCCTTACACAGAAAACGCGAAAATGCACCAAAACGTCACTTTCCTGGTTTTCTAGAAACTATATAAAATAATGCTATCTTGCCGTTTGTCTATCTATCCCTCTTAACATCACGCTATCTCTCTATTCCTTCTCTGCTGCTTCTAATTCTGCATTTGCCTCTCCTTGCTCTATCTTTTATCTACACTTCCTTTCCATCCATC
>NC_051418.1:4354557-4354855 GCF_015228065.2 Penaeus monodon | reverse complement strand
TGTCTGGGCCAAATGAGAATGTTGAGGGTGTCTGGTTTTCATAATTAGAGCTCGGTTTATTGGATCATTATTTATCATTTTTTTCTTCTTTCTCTCTGCAATTTTAGTTTTTTTTTTCTTAATCCTGGAATATTGCCTTTTTTTTTTTACGTTTATTTAGTCTTCTGAGAATTTTGTTTTCTCATTTTCTCTCTCCACGGGTTTGTCTTCATCTTGATCGCTTTTCGATATATTTGATTATCGTCTCATCGTCACATTTTACGGAAATCAGGCAGATGGGATGCCCCTCCCCCCCCCT
>NC_051418.1:4354113-4354383 GCF_015228065.2 Penaeus monodon | reverse complement strand
ACCACGTCCATCGAAACGTGTCAGAAAATATACCAATAACTTATTCTCATTGGGTATGAGAGATCGAGAAGATGAGCTATGATTGGCGTGATTATAATCTACCGCCCGCCGACAGCGCTGGACGTAGACCAATCGGAAAGCCGAGATCCGGTGGCCTCGTTTTCCCATTGGTCGAGCCTGCGGAGAGAGCGCGGGATAATGAGGTTTTCTAAATGCACGCGGTCAGCATGTCCTGCGCGGTTGCCAATAACATAAAGTGATGACTGGCCT
>NC_051418.1:4353721-4353795 GCF_015228065.2 Penaeus monodon | reverse complement strand
AAACTAGAAGGTCTCACTAGATTATAATAATTTTGCTCCATTGATGACGTTGCCATAATTATACCGCGTGGAAG
>NC_051418.1:4353544-4353676 GCF_015228065.2 Penaeus monodon | reverse complement strand
GAGAGGGAGTGAATGGGCGAAGGGGTCCAGGTAAGCAAAAGGGTGTCAAATACTTATCCGATAAGGGTTGAAATATTAAACACAATGACTAATAGACAGCGAAAGACAGATGGGAAAGTGAGTGGTTTCTGT
>NC_051418.1:4352101-4352631 GCF_015228065.2 Penaeus monodon | reverse complement strand
ACATGCATGCCAAAATCTGTGAGCGAGAGAAGAGAGAGAGGATAAAATGAATAAATTCAATAAAATGATTGACCAAGGGAGTGGGCAACAGCGCGCAACAGATAGGCCCAAAGTTATATATTCCCTCCCCCCCCTCCCTTCTCCCCCCCTACTTCTCCTTCTTATTCTCCCTTCTTCCGTCCTCTTCTCTACTTTTCTCTTTCTTTTCTTCCTCGTCTGCTGCCTTTTCTTTCCCAATTCTCGCTTTCCCACTCCCTCCCCTCCGGTATTCGTTTCTCTCTCCTCTTTTATCACATGTATTCGCCTTTTCCCCTCTTTTCCTCTTCTCCTCCTTCTCTCCTTCTCCCATCTCTCTTCTTCTCCCTCTATTCCTTCCTCTCCTTCCTTCTCGTGCTATGTAAGTTTAATGTCATTTGGCGATTGTGAACTGATAGCGGTTATTCATACAAACAGACACATATCATAAAATGTAATGTATTAGATTATGATTTACAGACCACAAACGCATGTGTATTGTTCACTCCCCCCCT
>NC_051418.1:4351874-4351950 GCF_015228065.2 Penaeus monodon | reverse complement strand
TCACGCACATTTATTGATCTGAGCCACCAGGCCTCACAGTCTTAAGTTGCTGAGTCATCGTCCAGACGTGAGAGGT
>NC_051418.1:4351696-4351842 GCF_015228065.2 Penaeus monodon | reverse complement strand
TCGCCTTTGCCTTTATTCCGTGTTGTGTATTAGAGATTTTGTCATTTAGATCAGGGTCGTGTCAGCACGCTATAGAAAGGGGGGGGGAGGGAAAGGAAAAAGAAGAGGAAGTTGGGGGATGGGCAGGAGACAAGAAAAAAAAGAAA
>NC_051418.1:4351522-4351641 GCF_015228065.2 Penaeus monodon | reverse complement strand
CGTCAGCATTCTGAGGAGAGAGAATGTCAGTAAGTGAAGGTTTGCCGTCAGCGCGTTCGGCTACGGTGGATCGCTCTGGATTATCAGCAAATCTGACCTGTCAGCACGAACGGGCGGCA
>NC_051418.1:4351082-4351188 GCF_015228065.2 Penaeus monodon | reverse complement strand
ATAGATACACAGATACATGGAAGAAATTTGATGCGAAGGCAAATGTTATTCAATAGATAGGCATAGATAGACAGATATGTGGTTAGAAATGTTTTTTAGAGAGCTT
>NC_051418.1:4350631-4350815 GCF_015228065.2 Penaeus monodon | reverse complement strand
AAGATAGAGCATATTTTGAGCGGCGTGTTTGTTTTTATTGTCTTTGCAAAGAAGTCGTTGAGGTAGAAAGATATTAATACGAGGATAATAGCGGCTTCTTTGCTGACGCTTTGACAGCTGTCGTAAAGACGATTTCCGTGTCGATCAATGGCCGAATCAGCTGACGCGTTTCGCCAAACAACTC
>NC_051418.1:4348317-4348515 GCF_015228065.2 Penaeus monodon | reverse complement strand
GCAGCGCTTCAGGGTATCATTCCACGGCGACGTGACATATGTCCGCCCCCCCCCCCCCGGCAGGAGAGCGGGCGCTGCACCGGCGTGGCCTCCGTCTTCTCTCGGCGCATCGGCGGCCCTCCTCGCCAGCGGCTGTATGCAGATACCCTCCACGCCGCCCTCGGTGTCCTTCTGCGCCAGCGTGTTGTCTCCTCAGGC
>NC_051418.1:4347668-4347838 GCF_015228065.2 Penaeus monodon | reverse complement strand
TTTCAACTCCCATCCTACAAGACGAACTACGAAAACACTCTCTCTCTCTCTCTAAATACTTCGAAAAAATGTCGGACCCACGAAGCCCGGCCGATAAAAAGAGCGATTTGCTTCCTAATGTGATTCAAAACAGACAAGAAAACTTTTCTGTATGAACTGATGCAATGGAT
>NC_051418.1:4346249-4346318 GCF_015228065.2 Penaeus monodon | reverse complement strand
ACGCTCAAAGGCATCATGACCAAAGCACGGCACTCGCGACCTGCTTTCACTGCTGCCACGATTGTCAAT
>NC_051418.1:4344962-4345938 GCF_015228065.2 Penaeus monodon | reverse complement strand
AAAACTGCCCATAGTGTCAACCAAACGGTGCCAAAAATAGGACGAAGAACACGAAGAGAAACGGTGCCAAAAATAGGACAAGAACACGAAGAGAAACGGTGCCAAAAATAGGACGAAGAACACGAAGAGATACGGTGCCAAAAATAGGACAAGAACACGAAGAGAAATGGTGCCAAAATAGGACAAGAACACGAAGAGCCAAGACAGAAACGGGTCCAAAATCGAGATGCCATTTCACGCACACGTATTCATCCCTTGAAGTCAAGACAATCTCTCTCCCTCACTTATCCCTGTCCCCTAAGAGGCAAGGGGGGGGAGGGGGAGGGGGTGCAGGACACGAGAGGGGAAGGAGCGGGAAGGGAATGAGGGATTTAGGGCTGGAGAGGAGGAGGGGTGAGAATAGGAAGGAAGATGGGTGAGTTAATTGTAAGGGAAAGGAGGGAGGGAGGGAGGAAGGAGGGTATGCAGGACATTAGGCGAAGGAGGGGGGAGGGAGTCAGTGTGAGGGATGGAGGGATTTGGGGCTGGAGAGGAGGAGGGGGGGAGAAGAGGAGGGAAAGTGTGTGGGTTCGTTGTAAGGGAAAGGATGGAGGGAGGGAGGGAAGGAAGGAGGGATGAGGTTGTTGAGAAGGAGGGTTATGAGGAAGGGAAGGAGGGAGTGTCTTGGAGAGGGAGGCAAGAAGGAAGGAAGGGAAGGAAGAGAGACGTTAGAGAAAGATGGAGTTGGTAGGAGGGAAGGTGCTTGAGAAGGTAAAGGTGTGAGGGAGAGAGAACAGGATGTGGGGGAGGGACGGAAGGAGGGAGGGAGGAAGTTAGGGAGGGAAATCGAGAGGGAGAAGTGGTGGGAGAGAGGTAATGAGAAGTTGTGAGGGAGGAGGAGACGTGAGGTGAGGGAGAGATGGAATTCAAAGGTGTTCGTGAGGGTGAGCGTAGTGGAGGGTAGGAGGGATGTAGGGTTGGGGGGGGGTAGATATGG
>NC_051418.1:4344215-4344926 GCF_015228065.2 Penaeus monodon | reverse complement strand
TGTAGGATGTTCGCAAGGTAAGGGGGGGGCGTTGAGATCGTAGAGGAGATGGCCATCAGGAAGGGAGATTATGAGAGCGGAATCTGAGTGGAAAAAAAAAAACAAGGGAAGAGGGCGTGAACGGAGAGCGTAAGGAAGGAGGAAAGACCATGAAAACGCAAGAAAGGCGGAGAGGGGAGCGAGAGGGAGGGTGGTCCCCCGCCGAGAGGGATTGAGACGGGGGGCGTGGGGTGGGGGGACATCCAAACAGAACAGCGTCTGCACCGAGATGATTCTCCTTCCCGAGGGATCGCCGAGACGCTGACTGTGCACGAACCTATTACTGCCATCGAGGTTGCCAACGGCGGCTCAGACAAGAATAATTATTTCGGTAGTCAATATTGTCTTTTCGACGCCTGTTTTTGGAAGACCGGCTCTTCAACATTTACAAATCGCGCGTGGAAATCTGTAAATCTGACGAGGAAAAGTGGTTGAAAACAATCACGATAAAAAGAGGTGGCGTTGACAAAGTGGCGTCGGCGCTACTGGTTACCCGCCGAGGGAGACGTGATCCTCCATGAGCATCGCTGGAGGAGGATCGGACACTTCCCGCGCCCCGCTGAGTCGCCACAAGAGGTCCCCGATCCCACTACAGGGGATCACAGCCTCTCCACCGCCCACGCAGACCTGTTGAGCGCTGCCGACTCTTAGGCGCGATTATAAGGGACATTT
>NC_051418.1:4342594-4343416 GCF_015228065.2 Penaeus monodon | reverse complement strand
CATAGAAGTAGAAAGGAATGACGGAAGCGAAGGAAAAGAAAACCAAGATGCAAAGGGAAGAGAGAAACAAAAGAAAGAAGAAAAGATGAAAAAAGAGGAAGAAAGAATAAGAGAAACACGTAATGAAAATGCAAATACAAACGACAAGCGAAAAGAATGAAAGGAAAAAGTCTCCGATCGACCCGAGATCATTCGCGGTGTAGAATTAACTCTTGGAGATTTAAGAGAACATTAAGTCGATAACCACTATGACTGCAATACAGTTGACACGATTCTTTTAATACATGACGTTGACCAAATGTATCGACCGAGGAGGCTAACTCCCCTCCCTCCTCTCCCCTCTCTTCTCTCCCCTCTCTTCACTCCCCTCCCTCCTCTCCCCTCTCTTCTCTCCCCTCCCTCCTCTCCCCTCTCTTCTCACCCCTCCCTCCACTCCCCTCCCTTCTTTCCCCTCCCTCCTTTCCCCTCTCTCTTCCCCTCCATCTCTACCCCTCTTGCCCTGTTCTTCCCTCTCTTTTTCTCTCCCCTCTTCTCCCTTCCTTCCCCTCCTCTCCCCTCTTCCCACCTTCCTTCCCTCTCTTTTTCTCCCCCCTCTTCCCTCTTTAACTTCCCCTCTTCTCCTCTTTCTACCCCCTTTCTATTCCCCCTCTTTCCCCCTTCTTTACTTTTCTCCCTTCCTTCCCCTCTCCCCGTTTTCTCTTTCCCTTCTCCCTTCTTCATCACCTCCTCCTCCTTCCCCCATCCGTTCTCTTCCTTCTGACAAAAACCTGTTGAATGACTTGCCTGAGCTGTGGGATTTTCGTGTTCTTGCTTCCTCTCCAT
>NC_051418.1:4341825-4342146 GCF_015228065.2 Penaeus monodon | reverse complement strand
ATTCTGTTTATCTCTCTCTCTCTGTATATATCTTTCTACATAACACATAAATCTATATTTCCCTTCACTTTTTCTCTCCCTCTGTATCTATTTATCTATCTCTCCCTCACTCTCCCCCACCTTATCTATCTATCGCCAAAGTCCAGCACCATCTCCCCCCTTCCCCCTCCCCCCACCCCGTCTCTTTTCTGACAATGGACAATATCGATTTGTTATTTTCATCGCCTCGGTGCGTTGTCGGTTTCGAAAGCTATGGTTGACGCTATATTGAACGCCGATAATCGATGCAAAATCCCCGGATTTATTGCAACATTGACAATT
>NC_051418.1:4341515-4341652 GCF_015228065.2 Penaeus monodon | reverse complement strand
CTGTGTCGGATATTCGGGGTTTTTTTTTCTTTTGCCTTTTCATGAGTGCGTTTATTTTGGCGAGAATTTGCGTGGTCGTGAGAATCTGTTTGTGGAATTCTGTGAGATTTTGCGAGGTTTTGCGAGAGATCGTGAGG
>NC_051418.1:4341009-4341345 GCF_015228065.2 Penaeus monodon | reverse complement strand
GGGGGGGGTGAGAGGTCTCGCGAGAACCTACGAGAATTTACGTGAAAGCGTTGGCTTTTGCGAGAATTTGCGATTTTCGTGGGAATTTGTGAGATTCCGCCGCCTTTTAGCGAGGAATCGCGAGAATGTTTCAGGTTCGTGTGTGCTTCGGAAATAACCAGATTTAATGGTTCATTGGCTCGATTATGTGAGCGTTAACGAAGAAAACAGCGATCATAAATTTAGAATATGCTTACTACGAGTGATTTTTATGCATTCAAACTGATCTAAATGCAAACATTATTCAAAAAGAAGAAATAAATATATAACCAGTCCCACGCATTTCAAAACATTTCA
>NC_051418.1:4340844-4340952 GCF_015228065.2 Penaeus monodon | reverse complement strand
GTATATCAATCAAGTACAAGTATTGAAACCAGGACACGTGTTCAGTATTTTAAAAAATGTTCATGGAAGCCACAAACACGTGTTATGAATAATCGATTCCTATCAACG
>NC_051418.1:4340501-4340588 GCF_015228065.2 Penaeus monodon | reverse complement strand
TCACAATATGCTCTTAAAGTTTCAGATAATCTCATCCAAACCTAAGTTATGGAAAAGATCACTTCTAGTAATCAGAATAATAACGAC
>NC_051418.1:4340137-4340464 GCF_015228065.2 Penaeus monodon | reverse complement strand
GTTTATTAATTATAATCATCATAGAAATGTTGACAAAACTAATATAGCGAATATGCTAATGACACACGGACACCAAATTAGTGATAATGTACTGTTATTGATAATAACGAGAATGTTAATGTTGATAACAGTGACTTATGGCTATAAAAGTATAACAGAAGCTACCAATCATAGCTTTTACTAATAACTGCATGCTATTACGCAATATAAAATAGGTAGGTAACAGTAATAGCAACAGGAAAAATAGTATAAATAATCCTAGTAATTATGGTGAAATATGAGGTCAATAATAACAATAAAAGCAAAATTTATAACGACAGCAATACG
>NC_051418.1:4338594-4339240 GCF_015228065.2 Penaeus monodon | reverse complement strand
CACTCCTCCACTGTCTCTTCCTCTCCCTCTTCGTATATCCTTTCTTTATCCTCCCTTCGTTATCTCCTTCACTGCCTCTTTTCCCTTATCTCCTAATTTCGCAATTATTTCTTTTTCCTTCTATCCCAAGGGAAAGAGAGAGAAAAAAAAGAGTAAAATGGAAGGAAAACAAAGAGGATGAGGATGAGATAAAAGGAATAAAGCGGGAGAAGAGACAAGAAGTAAGAAAGAGGCAGAAGAGAAGGAGAAGGAGGAAAGTAGGATAAGAAAAGAGAACGTAAAAAAAGGAAGAAGGAAAGACTGAAGGAGATAAAGAAAAAAAAAAACAAGATTAACAAGAAAAGATGTAGAAGGAGAAAAAAAAATAAACAAGAAGAAACGGAGAAAAGACGAAGATAAGACACATTGAAAATCAGAAAAAATTGAGAAAAAGAAGGAGAAAGAGGGAGGAAAAGTGGACATCGGGAGACGGGAAACGCCAGGGTAGTAACGACTCTACTGACGCTAATTAATGCCCGATCACACGACTCGCCTGAACCACCGCCTCCTGGTCTCTGCGAAGACGACCTCGGTGGTGGCGGTGGTCGTGGCTGCCGAGCTTGTTATACCAAGGGGTCTTTGAAACGGGTATTCATTTCTATAATTA
>NC_051418.1:4337944-4338183 GCF_015228065.2 Penaeus monodon | reverse complement strand
CACATTTTAAATCTTTTTGTTTGTTTGTCTGTCTGACTTTCTCTTTGTCCGATCCCCTCTTTCTGCATCTGGAAATACAAGAACAGAATAAAAGATAAAACTTACAGTATAAAATGGCAAACTATAAAAAGGGGAAAAGTTAAATGGCAAAATGACACAAAATAGATGAATAAAAATCTTAGAAGAAGAAAAAAAAAAAAAAAGGTTCAATAGGGTTGGCGTTTCCCTCATCAATTCGA
>NC_051418.1:4337816-4337882 GCF_015228065.2 Penaeus monodon | reverse complement strand
TCCCTGTCTCCCGAAGCTAAAAACCCTTCCTTTATTCGACAATTTTCCCCTCTTCAAATGCGGGAA
>NC_051418.1:4337056-4337168 GCF_015228065.2 Penaeus monodon | reverse complement strand
TATCACCCCTTGCTTTGGTGACTTCGCATTTACTTTACTCACACAATTATTGCATTCCGTCGCCCCAATTAAATGGCTTTGGCCTCATTAGATTGCTGTTCCTTAATTAGTG
>NC_051418.1:4335404-4335610 GCF_015228065.2 Penaeus monodon | reverse complement strand
ATTAGAAATCTTAATTTGCCTATTTCTCCAAAATTATATTTCGAAAGATTTTTTTTTTTTTCTCTTTCCAGAATGATAAAATATTATATTTAAGAATCTTTATAGTCTCCACCTCCTACATCTCCATGGATCTATCTCTCTTTAATATAATTTTTGTTTGCTTCAAGCATCTTACTTATTTCTCCAAAACTGAATTCATAAATACC
>NC_051418.1:4334480-4335360 GCF_015228065.2 Penaeus monodon | reverse complement strand
CATCCATCTCCCTCACTTTTTATTTTTCAAGCCTCTGAAAATTTTAATTTATATAATTTTACATAAAAAAATATCTTTAATTATTTTCTTAGATTTGCCTATTATTTCAAGCAGCAATTTTTTTTCTTCGAATACCCACTTTCACTTACTTTCTCTCATACTTCTTTTATCCTTCTTTCCCTTTCTCTTTCTCATTCTTTCTTTTCGATCACTGCTTCCTCGTTTTCTCGGTCTGTCTATAGTCGTTATTTCCGATGGCTCAGCGTTGTTTATAGATAAATAACATCGCTTGATTCTCTTTACGACACCTAATTTGATGCTTTGTTGCAATCACTTAGTTTTAGATTTTTATATTTTTTATTTTTTCTATACCATTACACACTACTTTTGGACTTCTTAATATTACAGAATCGCGGGTAATGTAAAGTGCAGACTTATAATATCTTTAAAGTATCATTATAGCTATAACTATACGAAAAAAGAGAGAGAGAAAAAAAATTACATCTAGCAAACCATAAAAAAAAACTTTGAAAATTTCATTCTCACTTGTCTATGCGAATTACATGTACATCCTGATATGATTTTACTGTTCTATATTCTATTTCAAGTGATTTACGACTATCAATCATGTTTATTCATTTATTTCTTCCGCAGATTGGTTTGAATATGACCACGAAAGAATATGACCACGAAAGAATATGACCACGAAAGAATATGACCACGAAAGAATATGACCACGAAAGAATATGACCACGAAAGAATATGACCACGAAAGAATATGACCACGAAAGAATATGACCGCGAAAGAATAGGACCACGAAAGAATGGAACCGCCCCAGCCACTTCTGTCGTAAAAAAAGGTGTCGAGAGAGCGGAAATA
>NC_051418.1:4333213-4333898 GCF_015228065.2 Penaeus monodon | reverse complement strand
TCGTTGTCTACCCTACCTCTCCCTTCCCCATCCCATCGCTTACCTTCCTCGCACATTCCCCTCTCTTCGCCTCCCCTATCCTTCCCCTTCCCCTTCTCACCCTCATCCCTAACCCTTCTCACACCCATTATTTAGCTCCTTCTATCACCCTTTCCATCCCCATTCTTTACCTCCCTCCCTCCCTTATCTCCTCCCCCCCTTATCCCCTCCCCCCCTCTTATCCCCTCCCCCCCCTCTCCTCCCCCCAGGACCTGCTCTTTACCTCCCACTGTTACTCTCTATCTCCCCCTTTATCGGCGTTACCCCTCTTCCTTATCCCTTTCCAACTCTCTCCCTTTATACTTATTCTCCTTTAGCATTACCGTCCTTTTTCTGTTTTGAGTTTCCCCTTAGCCTCCTCCCCTTAGCCCTTACCCCTCGTTTTCCTTTCTTCCTTACCCCATTCCCCCTCCCCCCTTATCTCCTACCTCTCACTCCCTACTTCCCTTTCCCTCCTATTACCCCTCCCTATTACTCCCTATCCCTAACTCCTACCCTATTCTCACCCCCTACCCCATTTCTCTCCCCACTACCCCCAACCCTATTTCTCTCCCCCATAACCCTACCCATCCCTCCTCTACGCCCTACCCCATTCTCCCCCTCTACGCCCTGCCCCATTCTCCCCCTCTACGCCCTGCCCCATTCT
>NC_051418.1:4333030-4333180 GCF_015228065.2 Penaeus monodon | reverse complement strand
TCTGCAAGGAACAAGGCTCCTCGAACGGTGACGGATAATCACCAGTGACAATGAGTAATGAGATGCAAATGAGACGGAAGTGGTATGTTCAATCAGGGCAATTCCAGGTGCATCGGCTAATTGGAATGAAATTGGCGCTGAAATTGGTGG
>NC_051418.1:4332400-4332537 GCF_015228065.2 Penaeus monodon | reverse complement strand
AAAGGGGTAGTGTTTGGACTGCCTCGTCTTGGATGTTTATTCGAGAAATTATCTTGTTGATGCAATGCGTTGGCCTGACTTTCGGTTTTCCTTGTGGCGTTTTAAGGAGACGCGCTAGATGGGATGCTGGGCCGAGG
>NC_051418.1:4330895-4331093 GCF_015228065.2 Penaeus monodon | reverse complement strand
CCAATACCTATTTATGAAGGACCAACAGAGTGCATAACATACATATAAACAAATCTACCCCTTTCTCATTCATAAATAAATGTATAACTCATTCATGCCTATATTTGAACCCGTAGCACGTTCTTCAGTATTTCATTTATCTCGATGAATATTTTAGTCTATGGGAGAGATAGAGGGGTACGGGCCCACTCAGCAAGG
>NC_051418.1:4328633-4328794 GCF_015228065.2 Penaeus monodon | reverse complement strand
TCCGCGACCAGCCTGGCCTCGATCGGCACCAGCAGCATCGGGAATACAGATTTACAGTCGCAAAAGTTCCACAACAACACGTACATACTTTAAGACATGTCAGGGAGGTGCATGAACGACGTAAGCTATTGCGTCAGGATGTGTGGGGACATTTATTTCGC
>NC_051418.1:4327248-4327428 GCF_015228065.2 Penaeus monodon | reverse complement strand
TTACGAAGAGAAAATGTGTCTCTGTGTGTATACCAGATATATCTTTAATATATCTGGTAGAATAATCAGGCATACGTTTTGTACTTCATTTTCATGTCTGTAATGAACATTATTAGGAATCACATATTCAGAAATAGTCCAGGAATTCATATTACTGAAAATCCACACACACACATTAGG
>NC_051418.1:4323959-4324105 GCF_015228065.2 Penaeus monodon | reverse complement strand
AACTAAACCCAGATAATCATTATGTCTTCCTCCGAACATTAAATCAAAGAGCGGTATTCTGAAACCTTTATCATCCCTTCGTTATAAACTTGGGACGAAGTGAATTCAAATCTGAAAGGTAAAGTTTTAATCAGCTGCTGTGTATG
>NC_051418.1:4322498-4322595 GCF_015228065.2 Penaeus monodon | reverse complement strand
TCAAATTCCAAGCTTAGCAATGCATGAATACATTTTTTGAACCTGGACATAAACGCCCACACAAGCGCACACGACCACGCCTACCTACACAGACGGC
>NC_051418.1:4322104-4322454 GCF_015228065.2 Penaeus monodon | reverse complement strand
GCAGCCGAGGAGGCATCGCGGATTCATGAGGCGATCCGAGCCGGCGTTCTTCAATGGACATTCAGATCGCTACGGCCAAAGTTAAGTTGGCATTCCTCGGATATTTGCGACAGAACCCTCGACTATCAGCGGCACATCTCCTAAGGCTCATTTTCCTGTCGGGAAGGTGGAAAAAACGGCCCTTAACGACAGTCAGCATAAGGCTCAAATGTCCCCTTGCCCCTCGCCTCGGCTGTAACGCAATCTACAGGGCCCAAAAGCAAACACGCATTCAAATGTAAATTTCAAACAGATCAATTCTCATCCATTGATTCCGTGTGGAACCCAGCCGATACGTTGGGCTTTCTACG